>NW_028186151.1:1024167-1111137 GCF_003343005.1 Rhea americana
GCTCACATAGCAAAATCTCTCATGTGACAGGAGCAAAATGTTCAGGGACACGTGGGTGCTCAGCAGGCTACCTGCATCTCACCAAGCCTTTGCCCTATCTTGAAGCACCCAGGAGATACAGTTCAGCTGAGATCAGCAACTTAAAACACCCTCTTTGCTGACAAACATCATGTTATTAAACGGCTTCATGACTCTATCCCAACGTACATCACAAACCCTCCCCAGATCACCACACCAGCCTGAGAAGCATTGAAGTACACTGGCTTTTTATTCCATGCATTGTTTGCTTTGATAGTCATTCTTGTTTCCATCACTGTACACTGTTCAATACAAAAAAATCAAGTTTGTATCAGGAATCCGCAGAGCAGGGGAGAGAGAGATGAACACTACTGGACAGGGCCAAGATGAAATGGTTACTTAACACGACAGTGGGGAAGGCAACATTCAGCTCTGGGAGAAAATCTAGGCTAGTGTTCAGGAGCTGTCAGCAGCCATGAGCTCTGGATCAGGGTAGCCAGGATGCTGAAAAGGGAACCCACAATTTACCTCTGTCCTGCAAGTGAGGTGTTTCGGTGAGGAGGAAGCAGGCCGGTTTGGGTGCCTCAAGCCCCCGTATCCCGCGAGGGAGGAAAGTGCAAGGAACCGCAGCACAGGCGCCCGTACGGCAACGTGGAGATCAGGTCTACGTGCGATTTGGGCTGCGCGGGAGGGCCGCTGAGCCGCCCCTGCCCACGCACAGCCGAGGCGAACGGGGTGTGCGCGCAGGGGAGGCCAGGATGGTATCTCCACGGGCGTACGGGCTGTTCACTTACGCAAGGAGGTGGCAGTCCCAAAGGGATGCTGCATAGCAGGCAGCAGTTAGGAGGAGCAATGCTGGAAGGTTACAGCGCAATGACCTGCGCATGGAAAGCAACTAGACCAAAGTGTGGCTGGAGCATGGCAACAGACAACCAGAAGAGCTTCTGCTCTGCTTTTCCAAGCTGTCAATGTCTCCTGTGGCACAGGCAGGAAGAAATCTGAGCACCTATCAAGGAAAGCCGGCCAGAAGGGTCCCAAACTCCCGTACATAAAGGCCTCTCCCCATCTCAGCAAGCGCCGGTGAAGGCCAGGGGCTCCCCAAGGAGCTCCATCACCTTGTGGGGCTCTGCTGAGCTGAGGCTGCAGCTTCCAAACCTTTCCAGGATCTTTTTGTTAGGGATCGAATCATCGCAGACTGAAGTCACTGAGACTCCGAGAGGCCTCTGAGAGCTTTGGGCTATTGCTGTATGATCGCCTTCGCAAGCGAGCGCTTCGCACGGGCAGCGGGCACGACTGGCTGACGCAGCGCTGCCCGCAGCCAGCTCTCAGCACGGCCTCTTGGAGCTCAGGAAACCTGGCAAATCCGAGCAGCAGGGTCTCTCCGGGGTGTAAGGCCTGGCCCCCTCTGCTGTGCTGGAGATCAGGTGTAGGCCGTGATGGTAGTTCTCAACACTTGCACACATCACCCCCTCTCTCCTTCTGCAGTACTTTGGTCTTCCTCTTTGTGTGCATGGGGTTACACATAGACATGATTCTCCACTGTTTGGGCTGTCTCAAGTTCCTGCACCCCGGCCTCCAGCTTCCTGAGCAACAACCTGTACCACCTCTTTCCACCCCAAAACCCCTGCCACACCAGGACAGCAAAGCTTTGTCCGGCCCTGCCACCTCCTTGTGCCACTGGCCAAGAAAGAGAGTGTTTGGGGGAAGAATGAGGGATGGGGAGAGAAAGGAAACATGAAACCAAGTCAGACGAGCCTTGCTCCCCTCCACGTTCTTCCTCCAGCCCGGGTCTGAGTGCTGCTGCTGCAGGTAGGGGGGAGCGGTAGCTCCTGCTCAGCAGCAGCCTCGTTGGCCCTGTGCTGGTGATGCACAGTGTGGAGCCGCTGCCGGCCACCTCGACGCCGTGCCCGCTGCCCTCCACTCTACGCGTCCTTTTTTTGCCGGGGGTCTTTGTAGAAGGTTATTTGCTTTGCGATCAATACAAAACCACCGCTCCCTGATCACTATTTCCCCGCCAACACGGGGGCTGTCAACTCCACCAGCAGCGCACGAGCGAACTGCAGCATCGACCTCGAGGAGCATCACAGGCCCCCGGGGCTGCCTGCACCCGTCCCTCCCGTGCCAGCCTCGACACGTTCTCGGCATCCTTGGAAAGCGCGAGAGGCAGCGACTACTGACAGCCTCTGAGCCCAGCTCCGCTCCCGTGTCCCCCCTCCCAAGGGATCAGGGAGAAGGTAACATCACACAAACGGGTTACAATTGTGCTAGCAGTGAAGCCAACCTTCTGATCTACAGAAACGATAATAAATAATAAAATAACATCATAACTTAAGATTTGTGTGTAGTCCAGCTACAAAAATTTAAAAATATGGGATAATTTAACTCATACAATACTGCTCTCTGTATAAGTAAGACATTTTCCTTCATTTTGCCATGAGGCTATAAATTACCACAGTTAAATTCAAACCAATATTTTAACATAAAAATGTAAACAAACAAAGCAACAGAAGTACCTGTCCATGGTCCGTTCCTGCCGTTCATCTCAGGCTGGTGTGCCGGCGTGCAGAGCAGCACCCGGCCGACCGGCCCGCACGCGCCTGGCCCGGCCGGCTCAGCCAGCACGCTAGGAAGGGCAGAGTGAAAGCTCTCGCAGGGGGACATCAACTAAGGTGGGGGAGACGTGCTCTAGGTTTTGTTCTCTTTAAACATTGATTTAGAAGAGTAGTGTTTGAAGGGAAGGCACTATGAGTTCTACCAGAAAACAAATTTTTCTCATCTGCCAATGCCACATACCAGGGCTATCCTCACTTTCACCAGCTTAGATGAGAAACGGAGACCTCAGGGTACACCTGAGACGCACAACTGTGCCACAGCCACAATCAAGACTCCCTGTGCAACTTGTCTGGTTTGCACAAAGCCTGACATGAAGGGCAGGCAGCTGTTAATGCTTTCAAGAACGTACAGTGAACAAGGGGACTGAGCAGGGCTGATGCTCGTGTCTAGGCCAGCGATTCCCAGTCTTCCCCCTCCACACACAGCTCTCTGCTGGTTATCGATGCTGTTGCAGGTGAGAGACTGCTTCTCCACGTCCAGTACAGGCACCTCCAGTTCCCTCCCAGAAGCGTGCTCGGGCTCTACAGGATGTGCTCTCCACGGTTTGCAAGTTCTCGCTTTGCCAACACTGATTTGATTGATTTCTTTAACTGACTGAAACAGGCAGGAGGTAAGAGGAGGAAGTAAACTGGGAAATGGCACACTGCATCTGAAGGAGGTTTCCCTGCTCGACTGGAGATCAACGCTGCCAGAGTGAAGCAAGGGCGATGTTACGAAGTGCTCTTATACCAATTCTCAAGAGGACGAGGTTAGAATACATTTGCAGGATCTCACAACAAAATTCTGATTAAAAAAAAAAAAAAAAAAAAAACTAAAAACCCTTAAAACAAAACCCACTATTACATTCCTGGGGATGTGTTGACTCAGAAGACCCTGGATGTTAGCACCTCAGTACCAATTTTCTCCAGGAACGTGTCCACCTTCTGATTAAAAATGACCCAGCTGGTTATATTGAATATGCTTTGTTCACAGGTTACCTTGTAGTAAGGTCTTTTTATGCTTCCTCATTTGATAAGACTGAGTGGTTTTGTTTTCTTGATCTGTTTGCCAATCTTCAGGGCCAAGAGGCCTGGTCCCCTGTGAAAGCAGCAAGAGAATCCCCCGCGTTTGTACACAATGCTGTCCAGGTAGGACTCCCAGGATGTTTCTCTGTAATGTGCTTGCTTTCTGAACTTTTTTTTTTGTTTTTGTTTTGTTTTTTTTGCAACAAGTCTGTGTGTCTATAAATACAATCCACTCTTTACAGTAAAAAGTGTTAAAATGTCAAAAAAATAAATATCCATGTTACAGTAACTAGATTATTCAATAAAATACATCCCTGCCATTCTTGATTGAAATGCTCAAAGAGAATTAATTTCATTTGGACATTTTCCAGAGATTCGGGTTATTGCAAATCACTCCTGGGGTGGGAAGGAGAAGCATCTTCTCTTCCTGTAAAGTGTAGTGAAGGGGAATGAAGTGGAATCTCAGGGAAATCAAAATGCCAGTATCAGGAAGCTTTGGGGAGATCTGTATTACCAAGTAGCAGAGCTGCAGGGCTTATTGGTCCTGACCGTGGCATCAGAACACTCCCCCTCGGAAGAGTCACAGTCTGATTCTCCAAACTGCGCTGGGTTCTGCAAAGCAAAAGGAAAGGAAATGTTCTGAGAAGTTTTCCTGCACCGCAGATCAACCACGTTATCCCAGTCCGTAACAGGAGACAGGGAAAGGTCACCACCGGCATGAGGTCAGTGGCACACAGATGCCAGCAGCACACATCCTACCAAAGGTCTCTTTCCTCCCCCAGAGGAGGGGCTGGCGGAAAGCATGATAGTCGGTCACTCCATTTCAGGCTTTCTGTGGCAGCGTTTGGTTACTGAAATGCTTCACAGGACACTTCTAGGGTAGAAAGCAATCTGCACCATCAACAAACAGACAGAGGTACCAAAAGATGGTGCAGAAGCCTTTGTCCTCCCCACTGCCAAAAGCTGGCAAGGTAGTAAAAGGAAGAAAATCATTTCAGGTCTGTCAGCAAGGCTGGGAAGAAAATACTTATATTCCTTCCATTTCATTATCTACTTTACCTGCTACTTTTCACCCCCCTTAATGCAACTGCATATCTGCTGGCCTCTCAATATCTCACTCGGCCTGAGCAGTAAATTAGGTCCAGCTTAGCTTGTGCTTATTTTGTCTATTCATTTGGCCTAGTATGAGAAAGACCAAGTATTTAAGCAGTCCCCTCACTGTAGTCCATCTACCACACAATCCCCTAGGCAGTGTTCCAGCTTTCTGGCCCTTGGATTTCTTTGTGTTTTTTTTTTTTTTTTTTTATTATTATTTTTTTTTATCATCATCATCATCGGATAGAAGGAAGCAGGAATTGTTAAGCACACAACTCACCTCACTGCTGTGCTCCTCTGCACAAAGTTTGCCCAGAGACATCTGGGTCTTGACTCTCCGCACAGCGCACTCTTTGTCTGAAAGCCCATCAGACTGGGTGGAGATTTCAATGGGGATCTCTGGAGTCTGAGATAACATGTCCTCCAGCTTCTCAGCCAGCTCATCTTCTAGCTTGGCAGCCAGCTCATCCGGACTGTTTGAATGGTCGCTTGTGTTCCCCTCCTCTCCATCCGACACAGAAAAGTTCTCTGAGCTGAAGGTTGAGTAGGACTGGCAGCTACTAATGCAGCGGTGAGGTCTGCAAACCAGGAGAGTGGTTCAGCTTGTATCACAGTGCCTCTGATTGCAAACAGAAAGCAATTTCCAGTGTGCTGTTAGGCTCCCCCTGCCTACTGCACCCAGAGTTTGCTGGCCTTGACTGACCCCACTCATGGTGCCTGCTCAACCCTGGGTGAACCTGTCCCCAGGAGCCCGCTGCTGGCTGGAGAAGTTACAGCTTCTCAGTGGGAAGGTCTCCCACTGCTGCACACATGCAGAATCAGTTGGCAAACCAGCACAGTGCTACCGTTCAAACACAAAGAACGCTGTTTCTGGTGTGCAGCAAGGGTGAAAGAGAGCTTTCTCTCAAGACATCTTGAATCACAGTCAAAACTCTCACAACATTAGCAGTGCACTGAACACAGAGTGGATACTGAACAGCTCAGTCCCGTTGTCCCTACCTGCACAGGGCATGCAATGCTGTCTAGCTGCTTATCCATACTGTGTCAAGGGCACGGTCCTCCCAGAAGTGCATGGTCCTCCCAGAAGTGTCTTTGACTGACCAGAACAGGTCCTGTCCATAGGAAAGGCTCTCCAACTCTCCAAGTGCCTCTTCCTGCCATAAGTATACATCTGCAACTGCCAAGTCCTAACTTATCCACAAGGCAGGCGGCAAGAGCACTGCCACGTGTAGGGTTACTCATCACATTTTGGAGCTAAGGGAACCTACCACCTTTTGAATAACTCAGTTTAAGAAGCACAGATTTAATTTCATCTGTCTTACTCTGTCTTTGGCACACGTTCACACCAGCTGATCTTCCCTGAAGCATATTCCTCTTTTATCAGTCCATTTTCCTGAAATAATCAGGAAAATTGAGAACAGGGTGTGCAGACAGTGCCTGCTTTCTCCTGGCACATCCTAGTGCTTTGCAGCAATCAGCAGATCTGACTTCCTGAGCTGAAGACTGAACCGGCACTACAGTGTTTAACAGCCACTGATTGATCTACCCTCCATAAATTTAACACTTGTTATCTGTTTATATTTTTATTTCCACAGCATTCCTTGACAATGAGCTCTGCATTTGTCAAAGTTCTGGATGGAGAAAGCACTTCCTTTTTCCATATTAAATCCACTGCTTGATTCACTAGCTGTACTTAGTACTTAGTACAAACATGAGGAATTGTTCCTTTTTGAGTTCCTCTGCATAATTCACAATTTCGTGGATCTCCATTACACCCTCTCCTCTTTCTAGACAAAAAATTGCTAATCCATTTAATTTCTTCTCTGGAAGCCATCTCTAACCATCCTTTTCAAACTCTACCACGTTCTTTGAGCTGGGGCAACCAAGATGACGTTTACGATTCAAGCTACGGGTGTACCATGGATGCATACAACAGTAGATGAGGTTTTATTCTGTTCTCTACTCCTTTCATAACAGACCTTAACCTATCTGCCTGCTGCACCATTCCTGCATGTCAAGCAGCTGTTTCCATAAAGCTACTGCAACAATGCCATAATCTCTTGGCTGAGCACAGGACTGTAAAGCCCATTATCATGTATGCTGAGGTTAGAACTGTTCCTGGAGTCTATTATTCTATAGGAAACATCAAATTTAATCTGCTATATTGTCACCTTGCTCTTGAATCCTTCCTGAATCCCACCACAAAGGTGCTGGAGTCAGCCCCTTGCAGCAACGGCTAATAAAAAAACATCTGAAAGAGTCGACAAAGGCTACCAACATCCAATAGGGCTGATGCTGGTGACAAAGATGCAGCAGTTTATTTTTACAGACTGAATAATATTAACCCTTGCTAACCAACTGTGACCAAGCTGTGTTGCAAACAGCCTGCGAGAGAGAATTTGTGCTAGAGAGAACATCTCTGAACAGGCTGAAAACAGCAAGTCAATATGCAGGATCCCTGAGGATGATGGATGGGACACGCTGAATCTTTTGCTAGCATCTTCCACAGTTTCGATGCTGCCATGCAGTTGCTAGGACAGTTCTCCTTCTGAGTTTTGTCCCACCTAAGATTAGAGTGAATTCACCCTTTACCTTTGTCGACGAGGAAACTCCACTTCACTGTCTACTTCTCCCTCTTCCTCTTCTGAGGAGTCATCACCGCTCTGGCACGAAAAAAGGACAAGAATGATGATTTCACATTTGTAAAAGAACAAATATGCAACTACATGGCTTCCCATTGGTTTTCTAGCACAAAGTCACTGTGCTGACAGGCTGCAACAGTCCAGATGAGAAAAGAACCTATTTAACAATGAGAACTGACAGTGACTTTTTTTTTTTTTTAAAAAAGGGGATTATTTCAGGTGGTATTAATGCTGTCATTCCTACGTTTGGAGTGCTTAACTTCAAAATACACTGGAGTACTTTCAGAAGGCACTACATACATAATTTTCTAGATTTTTACAGAAGCTAACCAAGTAATTGGGATCACAACTAAACCCACATAAACTGAGTTGATTTAGCACTCCTAGCTTCACCACTTTAACCTCTTCTACATGAAGCCATCATAAAGCAGGACAAGGGATGGCTTTTTGGTGGGTTTCATTAACTAGCAAACGTGAGTTTTCTCTCATCTTCTACTTCAGTGAGCACAGCTTTTCATTCTCCTCCTTCCATTCAATCCCAGACTTCACAGTCTTGTTTTTTCCAGCCTAATCTTGTCCCATCTAAGAGGCTGATTCTGAAGTGTGAATCAGGAGTTGGCAACTATCTTACCCCATGCCCAAGGGCTCATCCTCCTTCATTCCAGGGCCAAAGCCTAGAACAAATTGAAGGTTCTGGTATTCATCCTCTTTCTTGCACTTTTCCACCCAGGCCCAGTTTCTCTGCTCTTTGCACTCCACTCAGACTGGTTCCTGCTTCTACTCTCACCACCTGGATAGAAGCAGCTGGAATAAAAAGGAACTTCATCTCTCTACAACTGTTCCTCCCCACTAAGGAGGAACACTTTCTTGAGGGACTTTGTTTTGACCTTGCAGTGCCAGGTCAGAGTGTACTCCTTGCTTAGCTGCTAAGCTAACAGATCTTCACGTAAGAACTATGACTTTCCAGCAAGGGGGCCAGGTTCTAGCAGGAGCCACAAAAGGCATGTCCCCAAGGCTTCTGCAATGATTGTATTTGTGATCCAAATCACAGCAGCGCTACAGAATTTCTGAATGAAACTGGTGCATGGTGTTTAACATGGACCTTTGAGAAAGGCTTGAAAACATTTTGAGGCTATTTCAGCAACAAAACTTTGCCAGACTAAGTTTCAGTGGAAACAAAAACTGGCTAAATTACAGCTAACATAAAATAGAGCCTTAACAAAAACACAGTTGTTAACCTCCACTATTAGCAGTGCTCACCAACTACAATACCATCCTTACCTTCTGAACGGGTCTTGTTTTGCAAGGTAGCACTGAAGAAGCCATGTGCTGGGGAGTGCCTAGGGCTGATGCCGACTTACTGCTGCTGAAGCCCTCTTCCTCCATCTTCTCAATGAACTGTGCATTTTCATAGAGGGAAACACAAGTTGGTGACTGAGAATGGTCGATCCCTGTTTCAAGAGATGACATCGGTACCTGACCACTATTCTCTTGCCTGCACTGAAGACAGGAATTATAAGGATCTGTTTTGCAATACTCCCAGTGATCAGCTTTGTTTTCACTGCTCTCCAGATTCCTCCGGCAATCTGCCTCCATTGCAGCAGAGATGAGATCAGGACTGGAACCAGACATCCGCCTTTGCGCATGGTTACTGAGAGGGCTCCGCAGCGCTGCCGCGGGGCCAAAGTACCTTAAGTTGTTTGCGCAGTTGGCAATATCTTGTCCATGGGCATGAAGCCGTGAGTGATGGCCCTGGGGATGGCCTTGGCCATGTTGCTGCTGTAGACCGGGGTGATGAGAATGATTATGAGGAGGTGGTGGGGGTGCATCATCATGCACTGGCTGGTTTTTCAAGATCCCTGCAAAATCATTGTAGCTGCCTTTGCTGTTCCCTCGGCGGTGACGTGGCTTACTGCGGTAGCGACTTTTGCCGCTCGGTGTTGACATTTTGGGACTTCCTGAGAGTGGCGAACCATTGGATGCTGCTTCTGTGCTGGGTATGCCCTCTGACTTCAGCAGATCTGGCCTGAGACACAATCAGAAGTTTAACATTAAACCAAGAACTAAGAACCGAGAAAGGACATCAGCTTGGAGCCAGGACAAAGAGGCAACTGCAGCCATAAGCAGACTCTGCTTTCTATAATCTACCGGCCTCCCTCCCCTTTGGAGGCTTGACTTCTGCCATCAGTTTCTTTTGATCTCTCCACCCAACATCCCTTCTGTTCAGCCAATCATGCCCCGCACTGCTTTCTTGTTGCCCTTGCCAGTATTTGACACACACACACACACACACACACACACACACACTCACTCTCCTCCTTTCTTTCACCCTTACTTTGATCATCTACTCCCAAAATAGCTCCCTCCTATGTCTAAGACCTTGGTGTAGGGCATGTCTCTTAGCATATGCGTATATGATGCTCAGCCCAACAGGGTCCCAATTTGCTGACGATGTCAGCCTGCTCATTTCAGATGCATATATGAATATTAATTCAAAAGTAATTATTCACTGTTAATCAGTAACTAGAAACCCTAGAAAGGGGAGGAGGGAGATACACAACTCCTTTGAAAAACCCAGCAGTATCTCACTTTCAGAAAGTCACGCAGAGAGGAAAGAGCTGAAAGGACAAAGAATTCACACATCTTGAATCCCAATTTAATTCCCAAGCAACATATCCATCCTCCCTGAGGACTGGCTGATTTCCACAATCTCTTGTTCTGCTTACTAACATCCAAGTCAAGGACGAGCTAACTGCTGCTTGCTTGGACTGTAAGCAATTCAGGAAATGCCTCAGACACCTCCTGCCAGAGCATCACCACCTTGAAAAATTTCTATGGACTTAGTGGTTCCAGAGAATTGTCCAGGTAGAAGGAAAGGCAAGATTCATGCCTTGAGGATCAGGCCAGGCTCAGGAGAGAACATTCCTTCAGCCTGTCCCAAGTTGTCAGTCTCAAAGAGATGTAAGCTACCTGCTCAACTCCGTGCGGATCTGCAGTTGCTTCCTGGCAACCGGGTTGTTACTTCTTACCGTTTAGTCTGGCTGCCTGGTTTATGGGAGACCCCCTTCCTCTTCATCAGCTTCTCAACTGTGTTGGGGTGGATTATTGGTCTGACTGGATGGCGTTTGTAAGTCCCAGGATACTTCTTCTCCACTGCTTGTTCCCTCCTGAAACATTGGGGAAGAAAAAGCCCAGATAAGTTCTCTCCTCTCTTATCTAATTGCAGCTCCTGTTGGACAGAAACGCAGCTCCACATGAACACGCTGCGTGCCTGTTTCACAGCTACAGCTGGGTGCAACATGACATGCTTTTCTGGGAAAGGACCTAGTTATT
Source organism: Rhea americana (assembly GCF_003343005.1). Lineage (NCBI taxonomy): Eukaryota > Metazoa > Chordata > Aves > Rheiformes > Rheidae > Rhea > Rhea americana. The sequence goes on from NW_028186151.1 coordinate 1,034,873, forward strand.
TTCTAAATTCTCTCTGCAGAGATCAGGCAGTTGGAACACTGCCCTGGCGCACAGTCCAGAAACAGCACTGCGTTTCTCTCTACAAAGGGGCCAACAGCAGATACCAATGCCAAATGGGAAAGGTACTTTTCTCTCAGTTGGTAAATGCTGGGTAAAGATAAGGGCACATGGCAGTTTGCAGTAGTCTATTCTTAACAGGCCTCTCTCTCTCCCTCTCTCTCTCTCTCTCTCCCTCCCTCTCCCTCTCCTTCTCTTCTTCTCCCTCTCTCCCTCCCTCCCTGCTGGCCCTTTCTTTAGCCCTGGAAGCATGTCAGTGGAAACTAAATCTGCAAGTACGACCATGCAATTTAGATACGAAGCACTGGTTTATTCTCCTCTATGCATGCTGCCATGCATGTGGTATGCCATTCTGCCCAGAGATACATACTTTATGAGCTCCTTCTCACGGACCTCCAGCTGCAGCATAATAGCACTGAGCTCCATGTATAAGTTGTTGGCTCGCTCCAGCTTCCTCTCGTAGTGTTCACGGATATCCAACGCATGCCTGCAAAAGAGAAAAGAAAAATCAGTATTCCACAGTCTGCTGGCCCTGGACCAAGAGAGGAGAACAAGGAAAAGCACAGGTAGTTTAGAATAAGGCCTTCTAAATGTCAAGTTTGCCACCTATATTACATTGTGTGTGGACTCCAGGTAGTGAACGAAAAATCAAGAGTATGATACAGTGAACGAATCACAATATGATTTAGAAAACATTTAGCAGTCTTGAAGTGGCAACACTTTTCACTATCGAAGCTGCAGATGCCTCACGTGCACCCCCAGGCCCTTCAGCCAAGCGCTGACATTCTGTTTGCACAGAATAGAGAAGAGGTCAAGCCAGCTTCTAAAGAAAAAGTCATCCATTTGTATTTCATAAATAGCAGCACGGTTTTATAAGAAATGCTGAAGCAAGGTGCAAAGATGTAGCCTTCGAAAGGTTCCTAGGGCTAAGTAACACTGATCCACGATTATGTTAAACTGGCTGAACGAGGTTTCTTTTAGTTTTTCCTCAAGTCTGACACAGAACCACTACTTGGTATTTTACCTCTCTTTTTCACAACTGTACTTGCAGATTTATAGCAAGGAAGAGACCTCGCTCTGCTTTCTTAAATAAACTTTCTGCTTTCGTTTTTAAGTTGGTCTAATATTCAAAATAATTTAGGTGGACTGACAAATTAGGAGGAGTGTGCTCACTTCTCTGGAAATAAGAACTGTCTACTTTCTTTGGATTAGTTAAGACCTAGAACATGTCAGCAGGAACTTCAGCTTCTGGATTCAGAAGGAATTTCATCTGCCTGAATTCATGCCACCAGACATACCGAGACCTGTTTTGGGGCCTGCAGCAGAAGACAGAATCCAAGATGGTCAAGAGGTTAGAGCACACACCCTGTGAGAGGAGGCTGAGGGAGCCGGGTCCACTTAACCAAGAGAAGAACAGGCTGAATGGGAAAAGCAAGCAGTCGTCATAAAAGACTGTCAACAAACCTGAGCTCTTCTCTTCGACGACGAATCAATTCTTCATCTAGCCGGTGGATACAAGTTCCTTCACTTTTAATTTTCTCAAAATGTTTCTTCACTTCTTCTCGCCATTCAGCCTAGGGAAATAATTTACTCTCAGGTATTTACAAAGCATTGAGCACTCTTGTTGCTCTGAACAAAAATTCTTAGGCAATATTCTTTGTGTCTGCAGAAACTGCATATTCATATGGAAAACGTGCCTCTGTTAGCTGAATTATTTTGGTGAAAGAGTTGCAGTATGTTTCATTTCAGCATTTTCAACTAGTATTATACTTGTATTTTCTAAAATATTACAAATTAAACTCTAGAAAGTTCTTTTCAATTTAAGACATTTTCTTCTCTTTTAGCACTTAAAATAAACTGAAAGATCAATCATTTGCACACCTCTATTCATTAGAAAAATGACTGTCATTAGGGTGATACTATTTGTCCCTTGAAGCCCTTGTTCTTGTAGCTTTAGTAAAAGGCACCCACTTCCTAATGCAAACACACCAAACACTGTACAGATCCTCGATACCTGAGATGAGGTCTCATCTTCATTCCCACCTTGGGAGATGCCAACTGAGAGGACTTGGAGGAATCTACAAGAACGTCCTTTTAGATCTTCCCCGAGTGTCCACAAGTCCCTTCACTGGTCTGCAACAGCTCTTTGTCCCACTCACTGCCCTACTCATTTTCACAAATAAATGCAGTGTTTCCTCTCACAGCAGTTTTCTGGTTTCCTGTACAACTGTACCAGGAGAAACAGCTGCGACCAGAACATCTGAAGTCAGCAGTCTCCAGAGACACGGGAAAGACATCACTGAGTTTGACTAAAGCTAGCAGACATCTCAGTCTGTGAAATCCTGAATAAAAGACTTTCAAATACCCATCAGCTTTCTTCTCCTCAAGAATCAAACTAAAAATTATGGGTCATGACTTCTGCTGCACGCAGTGCAGCCCCTGAAATGAGAAACTTAGAGCCAACTCTGGTGCTAATGGGCTACAACCATTCTCTAGTTACCTGTGATTTGAAATAGGTTTCCTGAGGAGTAGCCAGCACATCAGCAGAGGCAATATCCAGGTGCATCAGTGTTTGTCGGAACGAGGGGCGATTCCGGGGCTTGCTCTGCCTGGAACAAAACAGACCAGTTACTAACACGAGATCAGGTTAATAACACTACCTAATCCTGCCCTTCTGAAAGTGCTTATCACCAAAATCAGTCCTCTGAATCCTGTAGCTGACAGACTAGAGCCAAAGCTATAGAAACCAGACACACCTATACAGCCGTATAGCACAAGACTGAGCCTACAGTACCGCAGCAGGCAGAAAACCTGTGTAAGATCCCACTTAAGTACAAACCCCTCAGTACCTTCGAGAAAAGAGACTGGCATCCTAGCTTCGAGACTCAACCCACTAGACTCGCTGCATGGATGCACTGTGAAAGATGGTAAGCAACAGTTTCTCAGGCCACCTCTCCGCTACAGGCAACCTAGTTCCACTAGGTGGGGATAAAAGTGTATGCACACAGCGCTGAGAGCTGTAACATCTGCATTTCACAGTCATACGTGGAAACCCAGCTGCGGCTTCAGGATCAGGAGGGTAAACAGCTACTTTAAAAGAGCCACTGATGCTTCGTGGCTCTGATGCCTTGTGCTGGCATACCAGCAGAGCGGGGAAATGCTGAAAGATCGCTTACACTCTGTGACAAGACTCAGTTACAAAAGATTAAATATTAATGGACAGCCCAAGACCAAGAATTTCACCTTTATTTTCAACTGGCAGGTGGAGTAAACTGGAAGCATCTCCCATATACACACGTGTAAAATCCTGGTTTCATACATAAAGTACAAGCTTCTCTACTCAGTTCAACAACTCGTCACTCTAAAAGATGTTTTCAGAGTAATAAAACAAAGCAACAAGAAAACCCCAACCTTTTCCCTTCCCACAGAACTATCTTGTATCAACTGCTTAGCCCCTCAAGCAAAAAGGCTACTGGAAACGACCTCTATGCTGTGGGCTCCTGCTTCACATTTGACTGGCAACTCTTAACTAACCTGTCACCTTCCTGGGGCTTCCATCAAGCCCCGCTCTCCCATTTCTCAAGCGTTCAAACCCCCCCCCCCCCCCCGTTAACCCGTCTCAACAGTGTCTGCCTACTTCTTCCCTCTGCCCCATCTTTCCAACCCAAGAGCAAACCACACAGCTCTCTTATTCCATCCATTATGCTCCAAACATCCTCTGGGACCCAGGCCTTCTGCCACAAGGAAGTAGGATCCATAATGTTATGCCTTACTGCTCCTGTGCTGAGCTGCACAGTATTTAAGAGAATCCTATGGTCTGGGTTTAACACTCTCACCCTGACCCTTGTTTCATTGGTGTCTCTGGGAGCCTGGCGAGAGCTGGGAGTCATCTCTTGTTCTGCACAGGGATGAGGCTCTTACCAGGTTTGCCTCATGAGGATTTTGAAGCCATCCGGACAGGTGGACGGGACAGGAAGGTGCAGGCTGTTGCTGCCCACGCCCCAGATGATGGCAGAGGAGTCCACATCCTTGTAGGGAATCTCTCCCGTAAGCAGTTCCCACAAAACTACCCCGAACGACCTGGTGAACAAAAAAACAACAAGACCAGGAGAAAACTTCCACATGAATGCAATTTAACAGAAGCACCTGGAGCATGGAAAACTGCCCTTCCTTTTGCAGAACAGGGAACTAAGTACGTCTAATCTGGAGTGGCAAGTAGATACAACAATGTTTAAATGCTAGCTTCTAACCTAGAGTAGCTATTTCACATATGAGGTACTCTTCCTCCTCTATCCCAGCCTGGGACACCAAACTACACTGCTTTTACCTCACACTGAAATGGGAAAGGGTAGATTTTAAAAATCCTGAGAGTACATTAGAAGTTTTTCTATGTAGACGAAGTCTCACCAACTCCTGCTAAAGGGTAAAGTTAGCTTTTCGAGATGCTCTTTTGATTGTTTTTATTGGGAAGAACAGATCATCTACTACAGGATAGCCAGAATTCACACATGTTTTACAAAGGCAGCAGAAAAGTTGCATTTATGTCATTTATCTCTTTTTTCCTAGCCAAAAGCTCTCTCTGCTGCTGTGTGTACTCAGCCGCTCATAATACTCCTAGATGGGTGTTTCAGAAGCTTATGAGACTCATCACTATTAACCACTGCAACAAGGAAATGAAGAAGCAAATGCAACTTGTGTAAATGTCAGAATCAAAAGCAGGTGTAATTTCATCTGGAATTAGTTTTGTGCTCTAATTGGAAAAAAAGGAATGTCAAAGAAAGAACAAACTCAATTAAAGAGAAGAAAAGTTCTTTGCCTGGGTAAGAACCTCCTACTACAAAAAATGAAAGATACAGGCCATAAAACTCACTTTGCTTCTCTTCCTCAGCAAAATGCCCAAGTAAGGATCAAAATCTTCATTTATGACAGTAGTTATTGGGTTTATTTACAATACCCACCCAAGAAAACAGCAAATAAATAGCAAACCAGTCAATACAGAGGCAAACAAAAGCTGCTGCAGACCAACACCACTCATAGTGTACCTTAAGACCCCCTCAGATAAGGGGGGGGGGGTAGAGCTGTCTCAATTTCACACCCACAGTTATCTCCTCACTTGTGACCCTATATGCCCATGAGGCGCCAGCTCTGCTGGTAAGCCAAACCAGGTGAGAAGTGACACGGGTTTTCCTGCCTTCTACTACACTGAATTGTTTTTATTAAGTACAGAAGACCACCCAGAGGACAAACTGCCTGGATGCGAACAGTCAGGAAACAGAACTTCACGTAAACAATGTCTCATTTTCAAAGCTTCAAAGCATGTTCAAAAAAGTCAGACTCTGAATGTTTTTTCCCTAGAAACACTTTTCCGTGGGCTGTAAGAAAGCAGGGATCCCAGGTGGTTGGACAAGCTACCAGGAAACCCCATCTGGTTTCAGCTTTGTTCTGATTAAGACCTGACATAGGATTTTCAAGACTCCTGATAAGATTATAGATTTTCCTTTTTTTTTTTAGCATGCTGTTAAAGATGAGAGAATGCAGACACATAAGCAGCTTAGGAATCGTTCTCGTTTGTTGTCAGCATTCAGGAATAGGAGTTTTACTCATCTTGGGGGAGGAACGGATGTCAAGGAAGAGTTTGAGCAATCACTGCTGCACCCTCTGATGGAGAAGAGTCTACCACCGCCTCCACACAGGTGAGAGGTCTGGTTCTCTCCAATCATGCAAAGAACAAAAGCCAAACACACTGTTGCCTGTATTGCCTCAGTGGGACACTGCAAGCAACCGTAGAGAAGCCACCATATTTGGGAGCAGAAAGAAGGGATGGTAAAGGAACCATAGCAGCAATACGCACTGGAGTCTGGGCAGGGCATTTAGCAGCAACTTGCATCCAAGGCATCTCTCAGTTTACACCAAAGAACAACATCTGCCAGTCATTTGGGAAAGAAGTCAAGGAATGCTCAGAGTCCTCAAGCAGGACTAGTAGCTCTTTTTTACTGGACATGATGCTCTGCACAGTACTCCTGAGTTGAAGCTGCTCTAAAGGAGAAAAAGCTGAGGGTAGAAATCCAGCAACACCTCTCCTAATGAATCTGTGATTCAAAGGGAAGAGCTCAGAAGACAAATGGCAACTGTAATTTCTTCCTAAAACAATCCAAGAGCTTCTCCCAGAAGAGCTGGCTAAGCTGCAGCCTGCCTTAAATTGAATGCTCAGACTCCTGCCCAAAGCCCAGATGCCAAATTACACAAAATGAACATACAAAACATCATTTTATAACTGTGTCTTCCAAAAGTAATGTTTATTTTAGACGGGGGAAAGAGCTGTTCCCAAGTATATTCTCCCTAGTCTCTTCCACAGCCTTGCTCACACGACCAGATGCTTCTCCTTGCTCCTCCAGTCTGCCGGGATGGCCCCCCATGTGCTGACAACTGTCCTGACACTCAAAGAAAAAAACAAGGCATGGGAGTGTGTGGTTACTTGGACATCTTTTAAGACTCAAATCCTGGGCATTCAGGCCAATCTCAGGGAAAATTGTTCTTGCTGCCTAATTCTGGAGGGAAGCAGCTCTCAGGAGAAGATGAAAGGACACATTTACCACAGTGCACCACATGTTACAAGACTTTCTCTTCCCTTACAGGAAATCAGCTTAAAGTCATGATCCAACTCTGAGCCAGTCCCGAGAGCAGAGCGCTGAGCTAAACCACCCGCAGCAGCAGCTTTTTGGCTCCACTCGCACGCTGAACCACCTGCAGCTTTGACCTGGAATTTCACATTGGGTAGGAGAGGCTGACAGCATCCAAAGCCAAAAGCCACAAAAAGGAAAATTCACTAGGGCTATAAAGGGGGGAGAAGTACATTTGTCCTGGATACTGTCATTTAGTAACCAGAAATAACAAGGCAAAAACAGAGATGTGGTTCTCTTGAAGACCCTGAAGCCTGTGGGGAGGCATCCCAAAGGAGCTCCAAGGCCAAGTTCTCTCTCAAGCATTTTTAATGGCACAGCGACTTTTGCTTGTGATCCTTGGGACACAGAGGACCTTTCACATTCCTATAATGTTTCTAGGTTTCTAGATCCTTTTGTTGGATCCAGGGTTAGTTCCACCAGACTATAATCATGAGGCTGGGCACGTAACAGCCACGTCCAGTATGCAGAAAGGAAAAGATGGTTAGACCCTTCAAGTCAGCAGAGTAGAGGCCTCTGAGTTGAAGGGAGGCCCTGAAGAGGATGAAAAGCAAGTGAAAAATCACACTGGCTGTAGCAGTTGCAGCAGGGCCTCAAGCACTAGTAACAGAAGAGAAAGCTCTGGCCTGAATACCGAAACAGAGAACTGCTGCATTTGTTTACTGTGAAGATCCTGCATGACGCAGTTTGATACTTCCAGATCTCAACACTAAGCTTTTACACATACATGTTATTCTTCTTGCCATTTTAGCCCAGGGTTCAGTGACAGAGTTGAGGGCCCTAGGCAGATCTTTTGAGAATGAAATACTCCACCAGCGAGCAAACTATCCCCATCCCTAGGGGGAAAAAAGAGCATCGAATACGTGAGTGCTGGGAAAAGCGAGCGCCAAAATAAAAAGTGAAGATATTTAATTAAAACAATACTACTCACCAGATATCCACTTTTTCAGAGACAGGCTCATTGCGTATCACCTCCGGGGCCATCCAAGCCACAGTACCCGCAAAAGACATTTTTGTACTTTTATCACTAAGTTCTTTAGATGTACCAAAATCTGAGATTTTTACTGCATCTGTGTGTGTAACTAAAACACTGGAAAGAAGAAAAGAAGAAATCAGCATCCTGAAAGTTTTTTTCAGCAACAAATCTCAAATTTCTGTTAGGACACCAACAGCCGCACACAACACTTATTCTAGGCAAGCAACCGAGGCACTCTGAAGTTAGTGGCCGACAAGGCCCTCAAGCACAAAAGCTAAGTCCCACAGTTAAATTCACAAATCCAGCGGCCAATCCCAGCAGATACACATTTTCTGTCCACTCCTGAAGGAGTGCACCTCCTTTCTTTGCTTGATATCCCAAGCAACACTATGCTGGAGTGAGACTGTACACAAGTCAGACTGTTTAATTTGCACATTTCCAGCCCTGTAGATCAGAATTCGCTTTGCTGCTGGAAGACAACTTCTTCCAAATGGAAATAAATGTCTTCGCTTTAAGATCACAGTTGTAGCACACATCTCTCAAGATGGCACTGCAACAGCCCTTGGGAGTAAATCCCTTCTTAATCAACATAAACAGTTGATGAGGCCATTCTGCAGGATTATAGGACAAAGATTTTGCATTTTCACCGACTAAAGCTCTCACTTGCTTTGGGTTCTTGTTGTTCGTTTTGCCTTGACTGCATTTCTAAATCCTACAAATCTTGATATTACTTATTACTTGCAAATTAGCAAGTCATGCTAAAGTAACCAAAGATCTACTGTGTCTGGGAACATTTCAAACTTTTAGCAATGCTGTACCTTAACAGCTTGTGCTGTAATCATCCACAAGTGTTACCCTAACACACAGTCACAGTTAGGTCACAGGCTAAAGAAGAACAGCCACAGTTTTAACCAGAAAGCTGCAGAGGAACGAGTAAGACACATTCCAGAAAACCAGGGAAATATAAGAACAATTAAGAAGGAAAAATGAAAGAATAGAAGGCAACAGTGCCCCACTTTCAAATAAGACCAGGCACCATCACATCGGATGTATTTCCTGACTGCTCTCTTCCACGTAGGCAATTGGTACAGCTTCCACAGCCAAGGCAAATTCCAGCACAAGAGATGAGTGACATGGGAAAAAAATCTCCCATTAGTTTTGAGAGAAAGTGGGGGGGGGGGGGAAATGGTGTCTTCGACCTAACTTTATTCCTCAAGAAAAAAGAAACAAATTTGGGGATATTTAAGGAGACAGAGACTCACTTTGGTGACTTGAGGTCTCGATGGATGATTTTGTGAAGGTGCAGATAATTCATTCCGCTAGCAATCCCCGTGGACCAATCCACCAGCAGCCGAGGCGTGACCTTCCGCCCTGCTCGCAAGACTTCGTAGAGCTGTCCGTGTGCACAGTACTCCATGATAATACAGTAGCATGGGGCTTGAGTGCAAACTCCCCTGTCAAAGAAAACAAACACCGAGCGAGGATCAGCAGAGCACGAGTCCCAGAGCAACTCTTAAACGTGGCAGTCAAGGGTCAGGAGAGCAATCTGCTCACTCTGCCTGGGCAAGCTTCAGCTAACGGCTCTCCTGACTGAATAGGAAGGGGAATGTTTCCGGTGTGCTTTGCACAGGCAAAGCCTCATTTGCCGCAGGGGCTGGTTTCTTTGGATTTCCCACACCTGCACATTGGCAGGGTTCACAGCACGCATTTTGTTAGCATGACCAAAAGGCAGCATTGGGTGGGAATGGTGACCACAGCTTTGCTGTCACAGCAAGGCACAATTTGAAAGAGGAAGCAAAGGATGACTGTCCACTTTGTCCTAGAGACAGCTTAATTCCTGGAATTAAAAACATGGCCAGGCTATGAGAGCTACTGCCTCTTCCCTCGACAGAGGTAGTGCTGGTAAGGTTGTAACAAATACCACAACCTACTTGAAGGCAATGATGTTTGGATGTTTGAGTTTCCGCAAGTGCTTGATATCCGTTTCGTTCTGATCTCTCACTTTCTTGATCGCCACCTCCTCTGCTCGAAATTTGCCCAGGAAAACAGCTCCCTGGGCACCGCTGCCAAGCCACTGCAGCTCCGAGATCTCTTCAAACGGCACCTCCCAGGTATCTAGGCACAGGTGAGCAAGGGGAACAGCTTTAAAGAGCAAGTTCACAAAACTCTTCTGTGGCAAGGTCGCCCCAGGGCAGCACTTGCCACCTCCTTCCTTATCTCTGGAGGTGGATTTTGCTGGGGAAAGGAGGCAGGGTCTCCCCCAAATACAGCCCCCTCCTCTCCCCCCCGTGGCCAGTGTCCCTCTCCTCCATGATGCTTGCCTCTAGCCTCTTCCTCCTCACACCCTCCACTGCTTTTTCAACAGAGCACACCACCTCTTTTCAACATTTGGGTGAGTCACTCCAGGGCAAGGAACAACTTAACATGCTTGAGACACTGTATTTGCAACTTAGGGAGCGTTCTTCTACTCCAAAACTCAAGGATGGTGATATGTTACTAAGCACATGACCCTCTTGAAAAGCACAGATGAGAAGAAACGTTTAACATTCACTACTAGGTAAAAATACGGTGTTTTTCCCCAGAGGCAGGATAACAATAGGAAACAAAAAGGAAAGGCAGAGGGGGCAGGTTGTAAAATCCAGACCAGCAATCACCAAGTTACCCAGCCCAATGCCCGTTAGCCACCACTATGTGTCTCTGAAAGAGGTTCTTCCCACACCCACATTGTGTATTATCAAACAGGCAAGAGGATCTTAAGGAGGAGACTCCTCCTCTCAGGTACCCGCATGCATCCTGTTGGGGTACTGCTAGGGAGGTCCAATCACACGGTTCAAACTGTTTAAAGACAGCTGTGCCCATCACAACAGAAAACCTTGATGATTGCAAGTTATCTTTAAATTACCTTAACATCACACAAACAGTAAGATAAAAGGTGAACAATTTCTTTACTATAACTCAATAGACATTTGAGCTTAGAGCACAAATTTATTTAGTAGTAGCAGTAAGAGTTAGTCCATTTATTTCTGAAATAAAGTCATGCCCGTACAGAGCCCTGTTTCCGATCACCGTGAAGACACGTCCTCCTCTCTTTCACGCACTCAGTGAGCTGTTGGGGTGTTAAGACCACCCACAGCTGGCATCACGCAAAAGCACCCATCCTAGACACTGCCACTGCTGGGGAGAAACCTACAGTCCCCAGCTCTCGCTGGACTGATTCGGATTCAAAGCTCTCCCCAAGTCACTCCTGTGACCCTCAGACACCGGCTGTGCTCCTCCTTCCGAGCGACTGCTCTTCAGGCACGGCTGAGGAAAGCCAGCTCCCACCCAGACACAGAGCTCGGGGCCCATGCTGCTCACCAAACTGCGAAAACACCAGTGTTAATCTACAGCTAAAAACTCCCTTTGACTTGGCAGGACAAAGTCTAGTCTTCAGCATATGTTTCTTCACACACACACAAGTATTTTTCACACAGACGTGCGCTTGCAACCTTGCACTGAACAAGAACATGGAAAGCAGAAGAGAGCACGTAGCTCTCAGCTGCAAGGCAGGATAACTAAGCAACGCGCAGCACTTGGGGACATGCAGTGGTCGATCCCTATCTTCAGTTTTCAAGAATGCCACAACAGGCCTCATGAAGGTTATACTGCCCACCTAACAAATGTGTACTTCTCTGTTGCATCTCATCCTAAGATATCACCATTAACTGATCCATGAAATATGCTTTCCATATGCTACTACCAGTATCTTGACCACAGGACATTCCAGTTTTTTAAAATAAGCAGTATTCTTCACCAAACAACTTGAATAATTTCTGTCAAAATGCTCATAATCAGTATTTAAGACAGTTCTTGAATTAAATAAGGAAAGAATACCTTTACAGAGAAATTGAGAGAGGATCTGCATTTATTTTTAACTCACAAATAGATTGCTTCTCAAAGACAGCGGCCTGTTCAGCTGATGTTCTGTGTTCCTTGATGAACAGTATTTTTAGTCAAGCAGCACTGGAACTATTCCATTGTAATGAAATAGCTGTTTCTTTGCATGGGAAAAGACTGCCTTTCCTACCAAAGGCACATGACTGTCATTTATTTCCCTGAAGCACCCAGAGTTTGTGCCTGGTAATGGGTAACTATGCTGATATCACTTAGGAGCCTTAGTTGTCTCTTAATACCACCTCTTGCCCTTTGCAATGGGGAAAGCAGAGAGAGATTGCAAACAAAGCAAGCAAAAGCTCATAGCTTGGTCCTGCAAAGTAACTCAGTGTACACTTGGTGAGAAAGACCCTTTCCTGATGGGGCAAGTCTGAACATCCCACCTGCTCCCTGAATCCTGAGCACTTCTCCTGGTAAAGAGGTTCTGGGGCAGCAGCACTCACAGTCACAGCTTCCAAAAATTCAAGACAACCAAAGAGTCAGCCCATATACCACCACAATAAGACAAAAATCCATTAAAAAAAACCTTTCACTGTACAGGAGAGTGCCACTGCATTTACAGCCAGTCAGTATCACAGATGAATTTGGCTCACATAACACAACGAGCACTGAAAAGCTTCCCAAAGAAACTGAGGCTGGACGAGAAAAGCAGTGGACTACATTCAGCTGAAAAAACGGGGTTTGTCAGCATAAGCGGTGCAAATCTGTATTTTCCACTACAGCACAAATTTAATTATTATTTAAGAAACATTTATAAATTACTCCAGGTACATGCTCCCTACAGCTCCTCAGAACTACCCTCAAGGACACCTTGGCAAGGTTCAATGCCAAAAAATCGAGTTCATCAGTTCCACTGAGGGGGGTAACAGGAAAGGCTGGAAAAGAGAGGGCTCACAGCCCACCACTGGAGAGAGAAGCAAGTACAGCTGAGAGTCAAGACCATAAACCTGGAGAGCAGGTTATAAAGCTCCCCCACCGCCTATACAAATCCATCCTCAACGGCCCATAATACCTAACAACTTGAAACCAAACTGACTTGCCTAAACCAGCTGCAAGAACTTGGGTACATGGCTATGATGAATAACCACAGTTAACGCAGTGTGCTGAGGCCTGTCTAGAAGAGTAACACTTTAACGACAGAAGTGGCCCAGAGACATGTCTGGACACACTAATCAAGACGAGGCTGCTCTGTTAGCCCAGTTTCAGAAGTGTGTGACACTGCTTGGCTAAACATCTTCCGAGACCGCACAGGTTCAGGGCTTGCTATAGCTCTCCTAACACTTAGCGTCCTCCATCAGATGAAAGAGGTGGACATCTTCCACCATGCTGAGGCAGTTTTTACTCCAGACTCTCCCTAAACAAACCTATGAGAGATTTCCCCTAAATAAGTTAAAGCATAGTAGCAATAGGAAATTAGACCAAGAGCTTGCGTTTCTAAGGCAATTAAGAACTATCGAAGCAGAACGACAGGAATGTGTTTTCCATGGGGAGGAAACGCTGGAGCAGACAAGCAAGCTGAGCCACGGAGTCAACCTATTTGAAACAAATTTTTGTTGTTAGCCAGGGCTGGCCACTCACCAGCATTGGCACTAAGACAAAAAGCATCACCGATTTCCAAAAAGCCATGAACAAAAACACGCACACTTTAGAAAGCACCCTGCTCTCCAAGTTTACACATAAATGAACACAGTGATGGTAAATTTGCAACTAATGGAAAGGAAGGTGAAAGCAACTCATGCAAATAGATTGTAAATTCAAAGAAAATGGTTCAGGAGTCTAAGGAGCCTATAGAAAACACAAGTCTTACTGTAAAGTGCTGAAATTCTGATAACCCAAATCAAACAACCAGTAGAGGCAAACTGAAAAACTGAGTACATCTCCATGAAAGCATCCACCAACAGTCTTTAACACCTGGGTAAACAACTGGAAAAATACAGTTAAAAGTGAATTTCTGGGTAAAAACCAATGCTTTTAAACCTCAGAGAATTAACTGAGGGTCCAAGCAATACAAAAGCAGACACTCCCTACATTAACAACTAATAACAGCAACTAGCACTGCTTAATCAGCTCACACAGACCCCTCTGCAGCAAGCCAACGTCCAGCTGAACAAACCTCAAGAAAAACACAACCCTTGATGATAATCTCAAGCACTGAGGAAACCCAAGAAATAATTTCAGGAAGAAGAGAATGTGCGGTCTTTTAAAAGTTATTTCTCCTTCCTATCCTTTTCACCAATCACCCAGTCACTAGTCAAGCCTCGTAGGCAGTGTGGACCCAAGTACTAGCCGTTTTCCAATGACTTGAAATCTACTTCTCCTTTACTTTCTATGACCACACCACTACCACCACCATATCTTAGTGTTTGGGCAACTTCTGCTCACAGAAGGGGAGCAGCTGCCTGAAGGTGACCAGACCAGGCAAGCAGGAATGCTGGTGAGCAGCAAAAGGACTAGAAAGCATCTGCAGGCAACATGGTGTCTCATGGCTTAAGGACCAAAACCTCCTCCAGTCAGTGATTCAGCCCAGCATGAAGGAGTGTTCTTGGATTAGCTGAAGAACGTAACCCCTCCCACAGCAGTGCCGTGAGCAGTGCTCACCTGTCTCTCCAGCCAGCCCAGGGAGGCTCCTGTCCTGCTACCTTGCCTCAGTCTGTCTGTCTTAGCTTGGCTAGTTGTACCACTGTGACATGGGTACCTGGACACAACACCTGCAGGGCCCAAGGACAAGCTGGTAGGGGTAGTACTACACTGTAGATCCAGAAAAGCATGTTATGCATGTCATCCACTGCCCTCCCATGCAAGCGCAGAGCAAGCTCCAGGTATCTCTAAGGTGCTCCACAGCCTCAACACAGTGAATCAAAAACGAGCTGAGGTCTAGGGCTGTGGCAGCCAACTCCACTCCTCCAACTCATAGTAGTCATTCATGAAGAGGGGGAAGTTCATCTGCACAGATCTGTAGGACCCCCAAAACGTGAGAATAAGCTCGCCTGAGAATGAAACCATGCCAAACCTCCCTCTACTGCTGAAAGGGCCAGAGACATTTCCTCAGGCTGTCTTCTCTGAACAAATCCACAACACTTGCACAAAGTCAAACCAAGCATCCACTGCATTCTTGCTAAGAGACAGCAAAAATAAATCCCAAACATCAGTTACTGAATGAGTAGTTCATGACCAGCAGCAAATGAAACGCACAGGCACGGTGGCAGCAAACAAGAACGAGGTCATCTGGAGAGTAGAATATGGATATTTGACAAAGCCCTCAAGCTTCAGCACAGAATGAGGTCAACAAGCTTCACCACTGGAAAGAGCAGTACTCCTCCACTGACACCAGTGACCTGTCCAGTTGAACAGCTCCTCGAAGAAAAGTGTCCCTATTTCACATTCCTTTATGACAGAGAAGACTTCAGAGAAGCATCTAAACCACACAGGCCACACACAGGAGAGGCAAATTAATCTCCATCCCTGACACGTCTGTAGTTGTCTCAAAATTGTCCTTTCAGGAAGGGCTTAATACAACATGTTCTACGCTGGAGCGACCTGCAGAGCATGCAGGAATTTGGAGCTCTGAACACACGACACTGAGAACGGCAGAGTACTTACGCACGTACCAACAGGAGCTCCGCGCAGATCCCCTAAATACAATGACGTTCTCAGCAATTCACTTTCATGAATTAGTGCTTAAATCTTTTCTATTATCTTATTATAAAGAGGGATCCAGACTTTTAAAGCAATCTACACAGAGCCAGGAATCACAGCAAGCAAGGTGCATTTGCAGTATGATACGGCCCTCAAACATCAAGGCAATTCAGAATCGGAACTTCCAGTGTTAAGGATTGTATAGTTTTTGCTCTGAAAGACCACGTAAAAATCTGGATTCCTAGGTTTCATGAAAATAATTAAAAAAAAAAAAAAAAAAAAAAGGAGAAATTAGGGGCTGAAGACCCTGAATTATGAATATTCATTTGAGAACAATAAACACACTGCACTTTGCATTCTCTTCATCATAACAGTTTCTAATATAAAACTGTTACTATTTGCTGCCGGGGGGAGGAGGGGGGGGAGAGAAAGCATGTCCTTTCCTTGGAAAATTTCAACTTTAACATAAAAGAAATTTGGCATACAAACCAAAGCAGCATGACACAGATATACTCATACCATGATGCCTCAGAATGATATTTGACTATTCAGAAGCTCAGCTTCCTCTACGAGAGAGGCGCAGACACTTCCAACCAGGCGCTTCCTCTTCCAAGACGAACCACATTCAACTCTGCATAGTGTGCAATCCTCTAGTGCTGTTAATTCCCCAAGGGATCTGCAGTCGCATTTTTTATTTATGCTAGGTCTATATCAACCCAGCATGCTATATAACAGCTTTGTTGTTTCAAAAACTAACCATTGCCAAGCGTAACCCCATTGCTTTGGGTTCAGAGAGGATTTGGTATTGCTGTATGCAGAAACGTAGGGCTCGGGCAGCCTTTGGCAAGTCCAAGGCAAGTATCGGATGGCTGGGCAAGAAGCACTGATGGTCACAGTTACATTTATATGTCCAACTAGCAGATTTTGTATATATTTCAGAGTTTGTACATGAAGTTTTTCTATGCAGACCCCTGCTGTTTTGACTTATGAGCATGCCCTCTTGCCTCTTTAGGGGATTAGTCTTGGGCCCAATTCTAACTCAATATAGAGAACATACTCAGTCCCTAAAGAAAATCATAAAGCTTCATGTTAAGAACTGTTTCCCATCAAAACTCTGGCTTTCAGATACAAAACCATCTCAAAAGCTAACGACTGGTTTTCCAACAGTTCTGCGTCAGAAAACCATTTTACTAACACTGAGCCACGACGACGGCCGCACACAGGAGAGTTCTGCTCCCGGCAGGGGCACGGTGGCCGGGCTGCTCCCGTTCTCAGCAAGCAGGCACCCCAACCGTTTCAGCTCCTCCAAACAACAGCTTGTTCTACTCCCATCTGCCATTTCCCTCCCCCTATGCTAGGGGAGAAATTAGACACCAAAGGCATTACGCACTCAGTTCTTAAGCTTTCAGTAGCCACTAAAGAGATAAGTATGTGATTATTTGGGACATTATTTAGTCCCAAACTATACCCGTCACCTTTTTTTTTTTTTATATATATATATATATACACTTATTTCCATGAAAAAAATGTAAGCATTAATGAAAACTTTCCTATGTAGGTGCTAGAAAGATAGAAAATGGACATTATAAACAGTGAATTGATTCCTGACAAAAAGACACAGAAGTAACATGCTCACAGATAAGCAATACTTCTGCTATTTGGCACTCAGCTGCAGACAGCCTTCACACACATGTGCAGGAGGTTAAGTTCATCTGGCATGAGAAGACTGCAAACGCAAAGTAGTTGGTATGACCCCTGTGTTTGCCACAATTATTTCTAATCCTCACTTACACAAATGCTTGGTTCAACTTCAGACTGTCACAACGGTCCAAGGCATGGTCTAGAACATGCAGTTTTTTCCTCCATCACTAGCTGCCATTGCTGCAGATGATAGCTGTTGGATGTACATACAGGATTTCTCTTTGCAAACCCGTAAGAGAGCAGCAAGACAAAAATGGTCACATAGGGAGCTGGGGAAAGGTCCAGGGCTGATTTCCTCATTTTCACATATTCCCCCAGAAAAAAAATGAAGGCTTGCTCCCCTGCTTACCTTGCTGTTGCAATTTGTAGTCCGTGGAGTATGCCTTGCCTATGATGTTCCACACCGGCCTCAGACAGCCAAAAAGTCCCTCAAGAAATCCACCACTCCCACTGCCTGATCTGCTGAACTGGACTTTAACATCGTCTGCTCCAGTGTTGTTTTCTCCATCCATAGTGTTCCTGTTGCCCTGAGGAATGGGTGTTTCGGGTTCATCCTGCTCTCTCAGCTGCAGCACGCTGTTCTCAAATTGGTCCCTAGAGTCCTCACTGATGCTGGTCAGCACTGCTGCAGTCACTGGGCTGTTCATGTTTTCTATGAGGTCTGCCTGCAGCAAGCCCTTCTCGCGCACGTCCTCTATGAGTTCGGGCGACGGGTGGTTTCCCGACGGTGCGTGTTCATCGTGTATCCTACTACAGTCTTTATCTTCACAGAAAGCTTTGCTGATTGAGTTTGGAGAGGAAGACAAGCTCAGGCGCTCCTGAGTACTGGCCATGATGCTGTGAGGGTGCATCAAGACGACAGTCTGATTTGGTAGTTAGAGAATTAGCACAACACAATTCAGATACAACATGTAGACCCAGTACCTGGAATGAGAGGAAAAAAAGAACAGTTATCAAATTTAAGTATTTTCACAAAGTGCTTTTACAAAGGTGAGCTGATAATTAACTTACACAAATGATTGCTGTTACTTAGTAAACAATTACTATATAAAAGAAGAAAAATGATTCCAACAGAAAGTCCACTCACGCAGTGCAAGACCTGCTTCACTTGGAAGGCATGAATTTTTTCCTCAGTAACCTATTGCAAGAATTGCCTGGTGAACAGACACTTAAAAAAAAAAAATACAGAAAAGCCTGAAGATCAAAATTTGTCAAGACTTTTTACAGCAAAGAACTGTCTCTTCATGGTTACTACATAGCCTTTAATAGACCGACCCTCAGCAGTTTCCCAGCTCTGATACAGGTAGCGTCTGGTCATGGTTCCTCGGTCTGCTACAGTCTCCAAGCTCAGGATTCCCATGCAAACCCTTGAGACAAGGTGTTAGGGAACCAAAGTACAGCGATACTGGTGTACCAAACCACCCAAGGATGGTTTGCACCTGCTTCCTCAGAGCTCCACCTAGTTGGGACCATCCCAGTCCTTTAGTTTAATACTTTCAAGATCAATGTAGCAAAACACGTCGGTTCTTTAACTATGTACATATTATCCTTAAAAGAACTTCAAGAACAGTATACCCTCCTATCTGATCTCCCATCTTCTGCAAGCCTGATGAGCACCTCCTCCTGCTGCTTTGCTTCCCCTTGATAAAGTCACTGGTAGTCTGCAGATAAATTCAGAGCAGGCGTCCCTCTCAAGAAGTTTGTCCATCTCTCCCTTTGCGACTTGTCCCACCAAAATGGCTCGTTCTGCAAGCCAGCTCAGCCCCACCTTCGGGCAAAGATCTGCATGCCAAGCTGGGCCGCTAGCGGCCAGCCGTGCCGTGCCGCGCCGCACAGCAGCACTCACCCCGCACCAAAGTGCTTCTCTCGAGTACAGCTGCTTCTAGATGCGCGTTTCTAGCTTCGCGCCAGAAACTGCTAAGCGCATTCAGCCTGCAGTGGAACAAAGTCCAATCTTAAATTCCATCCGAGGTTGAGAAGAGAAAAAAAAACATGGCAAAGAGAAACTATTTTGTTAAAAAGTAAGATAAATCACACTGGGTAAAAAGTCCTGGGCTCTGCAAACAGCTACTGAAAGGAAGAACGAGGTGGCCAGGTCACCTGCAGCCAATCATAAGGGAACAGCTCAGGCTCTGTAGGTTCTCAAGATGAAATTATTTCTGAGCCAAGAGAAAAGGTCCTCGGCTCAAGCCCTCTGCGCCAGTCCCTCCTCGCCAGAGCGGCGTCCGCGGGAGGCACCGGCGGCGGAGGCATTGAATGGGAACGACCCGCAGCCTGCTTCACCTTCACTTACTCCCGCCTGCTCGCGCGGCGGCTGCGCATCAAAGCGTCATTAGAAGAACGTCATTTAGGTGGTAGAGTTAGTTCTTGAACAAGCAGCGAAACGGCAAGGGAGGCAAAAACTGTGTCACCGTCTGTGTCCATAAAGGAGCTGCACTCAACTCGGGCGGGAGCCTCGCAGGGGGGTTTCCCTAAGCCGTCTACGACCAGTGTCACAGTGGCCGGTTCCTTGGTTTTAGAAACTGTGGGGTGACAATGGCAACACTGTTTTTTATACCACGGAATATTAGCCAACCTAGCTTAAAGGTCAGCCTCACTCTCCCCTGCATGAAACTCTAGAAAAAGAGCCAAACCAAGAATTTGAAGAAATAACATCCCCACGAAAGCGCTTCAGTTTTAAATAATGGCAAGTGTGCAAAGCGTTAAAGCAGATTTAGAGGATAAAGCTGTTTTGCTGCTCTGTGATTCTCAAAATACACCACTTGGCGCAGGCCGGGGTTTCGCTCTCGCCTTCCTATGCGGCTTGCCGACTTCAGCATGCCGCAGCACGTGATTTACCACTGAAGGAAGAGCTCTTGTACCCATACACCCCTGTTTCATGTCTCCCTGATTTCTAAACATGTTATCAGTGTACATCACCCCCCTGCTCCATGTACTGCTCAGCATTGCTTAGAAAGTTAAGCTTCTCTCTCATCTTGCTGGTGAATCACGCCCCACTACATACATGCGCTATCCTATAGCGGTACACACGTTTCAAGGTAAAGCCAGAGATAGCTACTAGACCACCCCGACTCTCCGTTTCCCTTTAAATTCCGGCATTATTTTCTCTGCAGGAGCCTGCAGGCTCCCACCAAAATCAGGGACTTAACACAGCAGGCAGCGCAAAAGCGCAGAGAATCCCTTTCCTAGGCAGCGATAAACCCCACCAAGTTTAGGCGAGCCAGGTGCGTTTTCTGCCTCGCACAGCGGGCGACCGCAGAGCCAGGGGCGCTCCGGCTGGAAAGCCATCAGGTCTGAGAACAACCACGTTTACCTTCCCTCCTCGCTTGCAGCGGGGCTAGCGCTGCCGAGGCCAAGCCGGCTGCGGCTTTGCCCGGCCACGGCTTTAATGCAGCCAAGAGCGGGCCCCCGCAGCCCGATTTTTAGGGGGTGCAGTGAACCCGCTGCTTTGAGAGGGGGAGGAGGCAGCTTTTATTCTAAAATGACACCGCATCAGGCCAAATCGAAGTAAACCGTTCCAGACTCGCTGGGGCGTAGATGGCAGCTGCTGCCATAATGCATTAACGTCGGCTTGTCAGGGAAATGATTTTTTTTTTTTTAATCATCTTATATTACAGTAAATTCTGCAATGACCAACCTCTTTCCTTCGCAAAATCTAATTTAACCCGGGCAAATTAGGTTTTCTTTGACCTTGCCATCTCTTCAAACGAGGGATGAAGCCAATATTTCAAGCTTTACTGTCATGCCTTACCTATTCCTTTGGTCAGAGCACTAGTGATATTGCTAAGCTTCGTAATACTGTACTCTTGCAAAAAAAAAATATATATATATATATGTGTGCATGCATATATATAGTTTCTTTCAATGTAAAGGAAAACATTTTACTGAAAGTTTGAAGTTTCATTTTATGCAGGCTCTTTGCCATTTGGGCTGTCTTCGAGCCTGTACATGCCTGCTGAATTTTTACAGCGGGAAGTACAGTCGAGCAGGACTCCGTTTTTATCTTTACGATGCTTGTGCTAGAGCAGTCAAGAGCCGAAAGCCGCATGCGTGCGTGTGTAGGAGGACTGCGTGTATATTTAAGATGCTCCGATTTCACGAAGCGCTTCTGCGGCAGCAGACTTCCAGGCGGAACCTCAGATCTGGGCTGTTTTGATGAGTTCATGCACTCTGTAGCTTAAAAAGAAAAAGTTATTTTATGTCTGTAAGGAACTTTAAGGCTCCGCGTAGTTCTGTACGATGCCAAGTTCTTGTGAATAACTCCGTTTGCAGGCAAAGCATTTTTCCAAGCAAAGCTCCACCGTTCCCCGACAGCAGTAACACAAATGGCACAGACAGCCCGACCTGCTCTTTGTAAGTAGAGAGAAGCGACGGTTTAGCCAAAGGGGCACAAGAGCAGGCGAGCGGGTTTTCTCAAGGCGTGCTCCCACGTCGCTGGGTACCATTTCCACTCTTGCACGCACGCACAGAAACCAAAGCACACGAGATGCCTATAGACAAATATTTAGAACGGTGTCAAAGTGCCGCCAGGCCTGAAGACGTCGCATTTGCACAAATGCCATGCACAGACCATAAAGAAAGCAGTTTCTTTAAGGAGGTGTCTTAAAAAGAGAGCAGCAAAGCACAGTTCCAGCTACAGCCTGCAAAGCGGAGAAGCTTAGCACGCCGTGCAGGCTGTCTGAGCGCAAAGCGTGCCCCGCTCAGTTTCCCGACAGCGCAGATGTCTAGTAATACTAGGTAAATTGCCCTGAAACGCTGTTTCTCACGTTACGCAGTCAAACACGATCTGCACTTGCATTTTCCAACGTACAAAGGAAATCAAGGCGCGTAATGTATTCCTGTGATCCACACTTACGGACTGAAAAACAGCAGTTGGCAGAAAGCAGCTGGCTGCCACACGGCACACATCACGGGCAGCAGAGATTCCCACCCATGCCATGCTCCCGTTCAGGCCTGGAGCTGCCTCGCATTTTCCCGGTACGCAGCTTGCTTTCCCCCTCGCGCTCTTCCGGCTACGTTAGGCCCGGAGAGGCAGCTACACCCTTCTGCGCCGATAGCACTACCGCGATTTGTAAATGTGTCTTCTTGAGATGAATGCGATGCTCCTGGCTTGGGACACCCACCTCAAAACGCGCTCAAAGCTGTGGCTAGCGCAAGAACGCAGGAAGCGTGCTTGCAAAGCACCGTCATCTCACTCCACTTTCTGCAGCCCAGCTCTGCTCCGTTAATCCCTTGTGACCACCTCTCAATTTCCAAAGGGAATTCTTACAACAGGCTGATACACAGCCTGCTCCTGACCAGGCGCAACATATACCTTTGGCATATGGAAGAATTGAGAGCTGCTGACTTGACAAGTACTGAGGCCTTGCTGCTCCCTTGTGACCTTTGATTCGAAATCATCCGCCTCTCTTATTCCATGGCGTTTCTACGAGCCTGGTCTCTGCATGATCTCTTGGCTTGGGAAGTGCTGTACGAATGGGACACGTTATTTCCCTGCTCTTTCGTGGTTTTACATTACATGCTAAACAGCCTTGTGTTTTGCTCCGTTGTTTTGAACACCGACCATAATAGCAGGCTTGTTAAGAGAGCAGGAGCTACCTAGACGATCACAGCGCAATCTCTTCTTTATTTTACCCAAAGCACAGCTATTCAGAGAAGGAATCGCAAATGATCTTGCTCTAGCACTCCATGCTGTCTATCTGGTCCCCTCTCATTTTGAGGGTGGGAGAGGAACTGCAACCACTTACACACACAAGCACGTGATACTTTTCTGACTGACCCTGAAATAGTCCCAGTCTGCTCCTTCTTGTATGCACCTGACATACTCTACAACAAAACAGCAGGTTTAGCTGGGAAAACTAAGATGTTGCAACACTAACTTTTTTTTGGGAGGGTGTTTCACCCCATTTTTTTTCTGATTGCCATAAATATTGGAACATATATGTCGAATTTGTTTTCCAGTAAATGCTTTGATGCCACTTCAGCGTAAGATGCTTAGCTTTTGCAGATACTGTTATCATCTTTCCCGAGCTGCGCGGTAGCTATTGCTTTGGGTTTACAACTATCGGATACTAAAACATTAGCAGAACACTTTGACATAGCCACAGAGATTAAGCATGTGAAACCCCAGACAAGTAACTGCATGTTGCATGAAGCTACATCCAAACTGTGACAGCAGAAACTAGCATTCATGTGCCTGCTGATTTAAATTTGCCTTACAGCCTTTATGCAATTTGTTCAGTCTGTAGCCCCAAACAAATAGGGGCTTGTCATTTTTGGCAAAAGTGATCTTAGAGTGACAGTCAAAAATATATTATAATTGTATCCGCGAGAAAAACAACTCTTTCTATGTTTCTGCTCTGAACCTTTGCTGACAGTGACAAAAATAGTACTGCATACCAGCCAAGAAATATTTGCAATAGCTGAAATCAAGCTCTGTGTGTAGAGCCAGCTGGAGGTTTGCTATGCACCTTATACATTCCAAATAAGCCCTTCAAAAGAGAAATAAATGGCACCTAGACTATCACATGGTAAGAATCCATAACAGATGGGAGTTAAAGGTTCACCTATCCTCCTTACCTGCTTCCACAGACCAAGGGGAGAAAAGGATCTGCAGACAGGGAAGTCTCCCAGGACAGTCCCATCCAGGTCCCAGGGATCTGCAGCTCACTGACTTTCTGCATCAACCGTATGCCTCGGTATTTTTCTGTTTCATAGCCTACAAAGTATTTTTTCCTGCACAAACACGTCAAAGAATTTTTTAATCGAAAACTTTGGCAATTTCTATGCTGTGGCAAGAAGTTTTGTAGCTTAACCAAATGTTGCATAACGTAGCATCAACTACTGTTTGCTTTCCAACTCTTACCTGCTAATTCCAGTCCTCAAACAGAGCCAGTCACCGTTTCAATGACACCTGAACTCCATTTGTCTTCTGGATGTTGTGCAAGCTTAGGGAGCACCACATCCTCTTCTCTGACATCACCTTTCGGGCCAAACCATCCCGCTCTACCCAGTCATTCATCCCATGGAAGTTGTTTAGCATCTTTGATCATCTCTCTGCACCATTTCCTCAGTATCATCTTAGATATGAAGACTAAAACCACAGACAGAAACGCAGATTTGGGCCCACCACAGGAACGCACCAGGGCATAAGGATGTTTTGTTTTCATTTCTCACCTAATAATTCCTGTAATCCTATGCGATTTCTAAGTGTGCCTCAGAACAGTAACTTCTCCATATGCCTGATGGAACCTTAAGATCTCATTCTTGAGTGATAAAAGCTAGTTCAGAGCCTTATTCCTATATATACGATGTTAAGATTTAATTGCATTTATTTAACACTGCATTTGACTTATCATCCAGTTTCATGACATCTTTCTAGTACTCTCTGCAATTGGTTTACATTTTCATTCTGAATAGCTCACTTTGAGAGAAAAGCTCTTGCTTCAGAATATTCCTAAATGATGGATAAGGGAAGGAAAGGTGTAAAGAAAACAAGTAGAGCAAGCTCCAGAACAGCCCTATGACGACTTCTTTTTCAGTGAAAATTTTTTCAACGTTATTGTCTATTTATCCCTACTCCTATTCCATAACTTTTAACCAACTAGTAATTTGTGGTGTCCCACTATAACTGCTTAGTTTCTTTAAGAATATCTGGTAAAAAGAGTCTCTTGTCAAAATCTCAGTGGAGTGCCTCAACCAGATCTCCTTTTTTTCTATACGCTCTTGACTCCTTCAAAGACCTGCAGTATGTTCCCAGGACGTTACTTCCCTTTACCAGCGCTATGTCAACTCTTCCCACTACATGATATTTGTGCACCTGCACTGGGTCTCAACACAGGAATGGATTTCCACCTCCTCAAACACAGGACAAGTATTTAACCAGGAACCTCTTCACTGTAAGAGCACAAATTTGAGGGGTGTGAGAAAAGAATGCTTGATCTGGAGGAAAAAAAAAAAAAAAAAATCAAGCATCCACTTTTCTTTTGGAATGAGGAAGAAATAACGCAAAAAAAAAATCACCTTTGTGAACACAACTGACAAAGAGCCAGTGCCACCCTACTTTGCATTTGGGGAGGCCTCCTCAACTCATTCCTGGGAAAGCTAGATTGACTCCTATTTCACCTGTGTGCTAGTCAGCTTTGCAAAGCACTGTTTGTGAAATAAGCAGCTTACATAACTGTATTTTCAGCACCACAGACAAATGCTTCCTCTATCCTGTAGAAGGTATTTCTGGATCTGCTGAAATGTTGCTGTGTTCTTCCAGGGCTTTGCATTCTTCTGCTCAGAAATTGCATAAGCTGCTGCCATAGGAAGTAAGTGATGTTGCATAATGATTCTCATATTCACTGCAGGATTCGGGTACTACGTGATATTCCAGTTGGAAAGCAGTCCCCTTCTCTATGTTTCTAAATTGAGGTCCTTGGTGACTGTAATGAGGACACCCTCCCAACCACCTGCCCTCGGGGGAAAGGGTAGGAGCCAAGGACTGCCTTGTGCAGTACTGCTAGAACAACCGTACAGCGCAAAATTTGCTTTAGCTTTGAACGTTCATTTGCTGCTTCTGTTTTCCCCTGCTCTGCTGGTTCGCACGTATAGAGCTATGCACAGATGTTAAACAGAGGTTTCACACACAATGTTGTGATGCCTGCTGGACAGCCCTCACCAAAGGCTAGTCGATACTGTTTCAAAACATTTAACCGGCATAAAAGAAAGACTAAACTCTAGCCCTTTCATACTGCTGAATTACTACAAGAAGCAGCCGATTACAGCATTTAAATTCAAAGGTTTTACAACTACAAAAGCCAGCCAAATTCAAAGTCAAGTTCACAGACACCTTACAGCTTCCTTAACATCACAACATTTAGTCATGAAAACACGCTACCACCACCACCACACTATACCTTGCTGTTTCTGCTGAAAGACTATTTTCCCCCAAGGAGTAGTGCAAAGTTTAATTAATGTCTGAAAAATCTTTGAGGATGAAGATCAATATCCAGGTACTGTTTTCAGCAATCCAAAGAACAAATCAAAATCTCACTTGAACTCACATGAGGCATCAGACTGGTCCCAGGTATCATTCATTCACATGCTTATTTTTGAAGCAGATACTAACTAGTCAGTATTTGCAAGGCTGACATGAGAACTATACGCATGAATTTCTCATCACTAACAGCTTCATGCCCTGTACCCAGGGTTAAATTAATTAAGCAGCTCTCTATAACAGTGCAAAAATCCCTGGGGTACATGCAAGGTATGTGCCTGATGCGAAGAGCAGGGGAACACGTGAAACGCAGCCGGTGGATGCCCAGATGAGGCACGGCGGTAGCGCTAAGTTGTACTGAGCGAGCACCATAACACTTTTGCAAGGAAAGAGGATTATTCCTCGTTAGAGAAGGCAGCACAATGACTTTCTCGGGAGCCTGGGCTAAGCCCGTATTACCAGCACGGCGTACGGGGCGAGAGCAGCATCCGAGAGGTGCGATCCCAGTCTGAGGCCACCGGAGCCGCGAGCAATGGCAGCACGTTCGAGACGGCGCCGCGCGCGCCGGCACAGACCGCAGGGCCGTACGGGACCCTCCCGAGGCCCGGTGTAACGCGTGCCACCCGTCTTCCCCCCGAGCACACCCAGCTCCTCGGTTCATCCCTGCCAGGTAACTTTTGGCTACAAACAGCTGGTTCTTCCTCCCTCACAACATCTCTCACGAGCAACAGGAGCAGCGCAAACAACTGTGGGTTCGCTGGAGGATTATAAAACCGCATGCTTTTTACAGAAAAATCTCTTCTGCACCCTGGCCTACTCCCAGTCATCGCTAATGCCTTTGAACCCACTCCAACATCCGACTTTGCAGCAGATTTCAGAAACAGGGAAAGAGGCTGGAGGTCAAAGCGACCACGGAGCATACAGCAGGGAGGGAGTAAATCCACACAGGGTTTCTGTTCCAGCCTGTCTCCGTATTTCGGCAGCACCTACCAGCTTGCTATCCAAAGAAGAATATGTTTTAGGTAAAAATATTTTTTTATTTTGCAAACAAGCAAAAGTGAATTGCTGTAACACCACAACCGCAGCAGCCTGCGAAAGCCTATGTTCATTGCCGAACAGCACGTTCGCTACCCAAACTGTGAGGAACGCAAGGTGCCAAGACGCCGGGT
Organism: Rhea americana; assembly: GCF_003343005.1. NCBI lineage: Eukaryota > Metazoa > Chordata > Aves > Rheiformes > Rheidae > Rhea > Rhea americana. The sequence continues at coordinate 1,062,008 of NW_028186151.1, forward strand.
CTCTGGAGCCAGGCCCGGCCCAAGCGCCCAGCTCCCGAGAGCGGCAGCCTCTGCTGCCCGCACAGAGAGGACGTCTGCCTCAGCACACTCGTTCTGATGCAGTTTTGGGCCGTGAAGCTGTAGAACCAGCAAAGCCTGCCGCGTTCTCCAAACGCTCTCAAGTGCATCGAGGGTCATGCACTGGCTTTGAATCCGTTTCCATGACTGACATCAAACACTCGTACATACCAGCTTTATTTAAAGATCCTGTTCTTTTGAGAAGTCTGGAGACCTGTTTCACACACCTGAGCTGCAGAAAGTCTGCGATGGGTACAGCTCTCTCCAGTCTGACCACAGCTCCCTTCCCGTATTTGCTGCAGAAGTCAGAGAAAACAGGAAATACTCTAAAACCTTTCTTATACCGGCACTGCTTAGAGCAGAACCATATTTTCATAAATCCCAATTTGTGAAGCAGCTTATCGCTGAAAACATTTTCAAACAAATCATTACCCAATTTCCTGATCCACTGGAGATAAGCCCCTTGCCAACTCTTTTCAACAGGAGACAAAAGAGAAAGGTTAAAAAGGCAAGCAGAAAAGAAAACATACCATTTTTTAAATACATTTAGCCAATCCCATGTATATCTGAGAAATGACCAGAGGGCCTGGGAGATAGTCAGTGCTATATGTTATTTGCTAATTCCAGGCAGAGGGGTCAAAATTCAATCCCAGCTACAAATCTACATAGCGGGCAGCTGGGGACAAAGACAAACTGAGCAATAGGCCTGCTCTACATCAACGCGACAGAGCAGGGGCCAAAACTCAAAATATGCCACGTAAGGAATAAAACTGGTGTTAAAGCCAGAATAAAATAAAACCAAAATCAAGATTTGTTTGCTTTTCCCGACAGAAGCCAGTCTAAGAGAAACAAGAGGTTCAAAGTGCCGTGACTCTCTAGAAACAAAAACCCCACGTACGTTCAGGGACCCAACAGAAGAGATGGGGAACAAAAAGTACTAAAAAAAAAAAAAAAAAAAAACTTTTTAAACGCACGGGTCTGTGCTCCTCTCTCCTCTTCAGCCCAACTTAAAAGGCACAATTTTTCATTTACTTACAAGGGAGGCAGTGCTTGGTCTGATTAAACTGCTGCAGTGCCCAAACGCCCCCCTTCCAGCATCCCTCCCCCCCCCCAAAAAAAAAGGAGTGTTTCCCCTCATTTCACTGCGAGAAAACATGACATCAGGCTCCGTGGCCAGGTAAGCAAGAACACAACCCATGTCGCCCCAGGGAGCGGTATCGTTAACCGAAACGGCGCTGCTCCCGGCTCCCTCCTCTGTTAGGGAATCAGGGGGTAAAATAAATAAATAAATAAAAATAAATCATGTGTTCAGCACAACAGACGGTCAGAACCGCTACTTTTGATAATAAAAGAGCGAATTCCTACCAGGCTGCTAAGAAGAAAACCGCATCTCCTCACCGTCTCAAGAATAAATTTTAATGATGCATTATTGTAATACAACAGACTAATTGATTTCTTAGCACACAAGATAGAAAAAAAATTACAGTTGCCTAGAAGGCAAAAACGCAGTTCTGCTTCTTTACACTATCTCGAGTAAATCTTGTATCATTCCCTGCATATTCCATAAGTACCTGTTCTCCATTGCCATTCCCTCCCCCGGTAAAAGGGGGCCACAAGAAAGATAACGTGCAAAACTGTAACTGAAAAATGTCTATCGTGCTGACAAGCAAAAGGAGAGGACAGCTATTACGTTTCGATACCGCGACGGATAAATTAGGGTCTCGCGTTTCCCTTGCCGTCTCTGCCTCGTTTTTGCAGTGCCTTTCCCCCCACAAACGCAACGTCCCTCCGTCCTTCTCAAATCAATGGCGAAAGGGTAATGCTGCCCATTAAACGCCCGCAAGCACACACGGCAGGAAAGGCATTTTCGCCTCCTTACTTACAAGCATCCCGAATTCCTGCGCGATGCTCCATTTTCTCGCTTTAAAAAGATGGAAGGAAAAAAAAAAAAAAAAAAAGGAAAAAAAGAAAGAAAAAGGGAAAAAGGGGGGAAATAGGAAGTGTTGCAAAATAAAAGGAAATTCCACCCACACACCCCTGCAGCCTGCTGCAAAGAAGCAGCGCCGCGCGCTGACGTCACGGATTCATGAATGGATATAAACGGGGCCGGCGGCGAGCCGGAGGGGCAGCCCGGGCCCGGCGGCCCCCGGCGCTGCCGCCGCCGCCGAGCTCGCCCGCCCGCCGCGCTTTGTCGCCGCCTCGAGCCAAGCGGGAGGGTAAAACGGCATCGCCGCTGCCCCTTCCTCCTCCGGCGCCCCCGGGGGCATCTCTCCCGCGAGGGTTTTCGCCCCGCTCAGCGACGTATCGAGTGACGGCCATCTGCCGTACGAATCAAATGCATTTGCTAATCGGGAAAAGGAGTTTATTAGCTCTCCGGCTTCTGCCGGCATCGCAGACCCAGGGCATTATTATTAAAATAACTAAAATTTAAGCATGCACTTGGAAGGGAGCTGCAAGAGGAACAATAGGCAGCTTGCATTCAGCTACCAATGCAAAAACACCCCCCCCCCCCCCGCAAATAAAATAAAATAAAATAGAAGTGCTGGCAGGAAAAAAAAAAAAAGCGTTCAGCTCTCCAACATTCACAACAGCAGGCAGAGAAACGTCCAGGAGCCAAACCGGTTTCCGAACGCAGCCCAGCGGGGCTGTCACCCCCCCCCCTCGCAGCCCAGCAGCCCGTGCCAAGGCACCTACTTGTCCCCGCACACCAGATGCCGGGACGCCGGGCATCACTTTGAACACCCCCGTGGCTGCCTGGTAAGTGCCCACAAGAGAAGCTATGATCCACTTGGATCTGGACAGAGTAATAATGTTGCCTTATTTTTTTTAAAATCTTTGAAATAAGATGGGGGGGGGGGGCGTGGGTAGAGGGATAGTGTAGTGGTTATCTCATCTGCTTTACATGCTGAAGGTCCTGGGTCCAAGCCCCAGTGGAACCAGCACCAGGAAATCTTTGGGGGGTTGGACTAGGCGATCTCGAGAGGTCCCTTCCAACCTTACTGATTCTGTGGTTCTAAGTGGAACATAACCGGGAATTAAGGTCAAGGTTTGAAGTCAAACCTCAGCAGGAAGCTATGCAGCTGCACCATCTCGGGGTTCACCCGGACTAATCGATTTGGTGTCTAGAATTCCTTCTAACAGCGTGGCCTCCTGGGATATTAAGAGTCAGAATTTCCATATTTTCACTGTCCCTTCTCCTAGCAAGTAGAAAGCAATTAAGCTAAAATAGGATGTCCCAGAATTTATTCTGTGTAGCACATCTTAAGAGCGTGCCTGAGACATTCCCACCTTTCCTTATGGAAAACGGATAACGTCCTGAAATAAACTGGGTCTGGATGCAATAACAAGGCGAACCTGGGATTGGAAAACAGAGGAAGGGCAGATTTTGTGCTACTTAACATCACACAAGCCAGCACCCACTGATATTAGCTTTCGTAGAAGGAATAAAAGGGAAGCCTGCAAAAGCCTTCCTGAAATCTAGAAAATCCATTCCTATGGAGACAATACTTACATAAAAACACATTTATAAGGGGGGATAGGTTGGTGTTTACATGTGTTAGGACAGCAGATGATTTTTAACATGTCTTTGATATGAGAGCTTGCATCTCAAAGGACAGCCAGAACAGCACGACCAGCCAATTCTTCACTTCTCCAATTCCTTGACACCAAAACACATCGTATTTTGGGATTCTAGGTCTCTCTACACATTTTTTTTTTCTAGCATCATCTCTTCATCTCTTAGTTGTACCACAGTATACTAGAAAAAACGACTTCAAAGAATTGGTATGATACGAACACATTACTATGCTTTGAATTCAACAGCAGCCAAGAGAACTTGAGCTTTGAGATTTGGGACTTTGGTTTTTGACTTGAGCTTTATAGAGCTGGCCTAGCAAAATGCAAATTAATGTAAATTCCTTGTTACCTACTTTCAGGTTCACGTTCTGGTGAGGAAATCTGATGAAGAAATATTTATCCTTTAAAGCCAAAAGTCTCAAGAACCAAATAACAAGATTTCCATTTAGATAATGCAGTTCAAACAAGACCAAGTGCTACTGCATGCAAGGGAGAAGGAGGACCTAGTCTGAACTCCTGCCTGTCCTTCCTCTCCAGAGGACAGTGCTTGGCTTTTCAGCTGACCTGACCATCATACTACAAAACCAACAGATTTCTATTGCATCTTCAAAACACAAACAAAAATGGTAAGCTGCTTTCTTACCCAGAACAAGATGGGATAAGATCATGAGGTAGAAGGAAAGAACAATACAAGTAAGAAGCGGAAGAAAAGGAGTCCCATCGCTGAAGAACCCGTAAATATAGAAAATTATTTTCAGAAGATCAGGGCTTAACATCTCCAAACACAAGGCTACTGAATTTAATGCAAATAACCACCTGAACTCACTATGAAAAACAAAGCCATCATTGGCCTAAAATTGATAGCTGTTTACAAGATCATATTGGCAGCCAGCAGCAGCATTGGAAAACAGAACAGTTGCAACCATTTATAGAGGTTTTAAAAATAACCCACATTACATACTCACCATTGATGCATCAACAGAGCTAACTTTTTAAAGTCAATCACTGTTAGAGGAATTATTCTGCCCCTCTCATTCAGACAAAAACACTGGCCAAACTAGGTAATTCTTTTTTGAAGATGCCCAAATACGATTCTATGGTTGAGTTCAGTAGCAAAGACAGAAATTAAAGACATTTATAACAAATTAAAGAATAAGGACGACAGTGTAAGGTATAAAAACCTGAAGATTCATAAGGCCAGATGCAAGTACTAGTGACAAGGTCAAAGATGGCAGGATTTCTAAAAGGATGTAAGAGTGATACATACTATAACCAAGTAACTAGACCATTAGCAGATACAGCAGGCAAAACTAGTAATCATGGTACAAAAGGAAAGATAAAAGTAGTCAACAAATATCTTTTCCCTATATTTGAAAGAGCGAGGATAATTAAGTGCTTTGGAGTCAATTAACAACTAATAAGAATGTTATACAGCATCTGCTAGGCATAATGTTTCAAGTTGGCATGTACTATTAAATTGAGCCCAGTCCCAAAATAATCATTGAACAAGTTCTTTGACCCAGTGACCTTCAATTTTAACAAACTGGAAAACTACCGAAACTGCAGAAGACTGAAGATAACATTAAGCCAATATTCAAGAAATAGTATAAGCTTGCTATTTATGGGCCTGGCACTTTGACACTGATCTTGGGCCAAAATCCTAATACAAACTTTGACTGAAAAGAAAGGGCTTTTGGTCTGCTGCAGAAGGACCATTCATCCCAGCATCTTGGCCAGTAACAGACCCACAGGGAAGCACATGAGAACAAAGCAAAGCCGTAACACTTCAGTGGTGTATTCTGCCAAAAAAGCTGAAAATTTAAAGAAAAATTAAAGTGACTGAAAGGGTAATTTCACGACTGTATGTCCATGCGGTTGTTTATAAAACCACCCTGCACACTTTCAGAGGTACAAGAGGAACCTCACTGTGAAAACTTTCTACATGGAGGAACACACAGGAAAAGTGAAGGAACAAATGATTCTCTAACAGAAGAAAACCTAGGCAAATATTTGTGTAGGTAAGATGGCTAAAGAGACGTTTATTCCAAAGTTCTAAAGTCTGTAAAGTCTTTGAGTTGCTTTTACAACCCCACAGGCATAGAGTCCTCTTTTGAATGCCCTAATCTTCAGTGGTGGGTGACAGGAAGGAAGGAAGGTCCTACTAAAAGCATCAGACCTCAGTCTTCAGGTTTTTAACCAAACTCTCTCCAGATTTGAGATTTTGAGAAGTCCTGCTTGCAAAGGCACGTGAATCGAACTGGAATTTGACAGGACTGGAGCCAAGAGCCAGGGCCTAGAAGGCCATGATGAGAGCACCAGAATGGAGGCGCCATCCCAGGCTTACTTCCCTGTGGAAGTCCTGCAGAACCAGGCAACTGGCTCTTCTACAAAGTTTACATTTCTTTCAAAAAACAGCGTAGACCAACATCCTTCAGCAGTCTTCTGTGTGACCTGGGAACTTTTTCAAAGTACCTAGTACCCGTGGTGAGTGCCTAAAGAATACGAAAGAACATACTTCAGTTTCAAACAGCCACCTGGAGTGTGACCAAAGAAAAAAATGGCTGGAGAACAGAAAAATCCTGGAAGTGGGACATGGGCAACATCACACGAACAGGCTAACCCAGCAAGCTGTGATTTAAGTTGGAGACAAATAAAATACAAGCTGTTAATAAGGCAGGCCATTTGTAACAGGACAGCCACAGTGACTGCAGTCCTTGAGCATCTCCCTTTTCCTTGTGGGGGTTGCTGAACCATCACGGCCTCCAGCTCGTACTGCCACTCATACCACCACTGCAAAGTCTGTAAATGAAAGTGCTACCAGTTTCCATTACACGAGGCATCTTAAAGCAAAACCACTTTTTGTACAGCTACTACCTGATCTTCAGATCAAGCACATTCTGCAAAGTATGACGGCAGGAGTATGCAGGAGTACATACAGATGTGCTCTAGCCTTGTACTGCTTTTAGCAATGCTTTAAGAACAAAAAAAGCACAAAAAAAGAAAAAACAGAAAAGGAATAAAAGACAATGAAAATACAAAAAGTATTGTGTCTTCCTCTGTTTGAGCCTGAGGCTGGCATGAATGCTTATTTAAGGACTCTCTAGACGTTTTTTTCCAGTGAGCCTACTCTTCCCAGGTGAGCCTTGCCTTTCAGGTCTTGAACATGATAAAAGTCTGTGCAGTTTTAGCAGAAAGGCACGCCATTACATAGCAAGAGCACGCACTGATGAGGCTGGGGGAAACATGAGGCTGGGAAATTCAAAAGATTCCCTCCTCCAATTTTTATCTTCCTGGAGGAAAAAGGCCCAGTTCCTCAGACATCAGGAAAAACACTGCAACTCCAGCAGGAAGGAAAATACAGCAACATGAGCAAGGTCACAACCTGCTTCACTGCTGTCCTAAACAGCAGCTGCAGCAGCAGAAGAATAAAGTTCTTTGCAGATTTATGGTTGTCTTGGCCAGCCAGCAAGAAGCAAAGAGTAGACACGTGAAGCAGAACACGCTTCTAGACACCACCCCTGAGGTGCTGAGGAGCCACTGAGGTCTTTCTCCTTTGGAGAATTTGATGCTACCTGAAACTACACCGACTTGGGCCACAACCTTCCCCTTGGTCAGGGGCCCCACGTAAGGGCACTTACATTTAACTTTCTCCAAGCTGCCCATGTGTTTGCACAAAATCTGCAGGAATTTCGTTATCTTAAAACCTCTATCACTTTATCACATGTGGTTGAAAGCAGTGAATAGGTTGGAAAGTTATCAAGGAGAGGATGAACAAACAGGAAGTCATGCTAAATACAGATCATCAGGAGCATGGTACCCAAGTAAAGAGAAGAAAACGTGTTTATCTTCTAGTTTTTTTTCACTGAAGTCATTCGCAAAAATCTTTAGCAGAGGCCCTATGAGGAATAAAGAGCTATCTGTTCAGGGAAAACTGCCATAAAATAATGTTCCTTCAAGAAAACATTCCAAAATAAAGTCTCTCATATCAATAATTAGCACTGATAGAACTGCCAGTCATGAGAAATATTGCAAAAGGTTTCTGCAATGCTGACTGAGCTTCCAAAGGCAGATGCAGTCACCTTTCCTCTGCCCAGCTAGGAGCCTGCAAAACTGCTAGAAAGAAACAGAAGATCATGACAATGAATCCTCACCTGTTCATGCTAGCTGGAAAGGAAAGTACTACGATTTACATTACTCCTACAAAAAGGCACTGATCTGCCCATGTATAAATGAGAAATCATTGGGAGGAAGAATTAGCAAAACCAGAAAAATGATTCAAAAATGGGGTACAGTTCCACAAAGACAAAACAGGAAGTTCTGTTCAAAGGCAAAACTCATCAAGTGCACAAATACAAGAAGAACCAGCTAAGCAGTTGTAGTATAGACAAAGATCTAGCAACAGCGAGGCTCACAACCTGAACACAAATGACCATCACTTGTCATAAACAAGGCAACTTTTACTCATAGACAGGAGAACAAGTATGAGAGGGTGGAAGTAACCCTGCTGGTCTGCTCAGTTAAGGCAAGGCTTTAGCTGGACTTGCAACTCCGGTATTTGGAGTGCACTATGTCAAGAAAGAGAGGATCTATGGCAGAACTACAAGAAAAGCAAAAGGGTTAGGCAAGGGAAGAGTGAACTAATAAAGGTTGCTCAGTCTGAAAAAGCAAAAAGAGGAGATAATATTGAAAGGAGATAGGATAAGGGTCCTTAAGTATAGAAAAGGTTTCCGCAAAGCAGCAGCAAACCTACCCTCCACATCCATGCTGAACAGAAGGAATAAAGGACTTCAACTGCAACAAGAAAAATTTAGTTAAGCCAGTAGGAGAAATTTTCTAAGAGGTAAATACAGTGAAGCAATAGCCTAAGGAAGTTGTGTTGTCTCATATATCAGAGGGTAGAGGAAAAAAAACCCTCTCCCCAAAAAATGCCTTGGAATAGCAATGACACTTTGAGGCAGAGGGTCAAGGTGATCTTTTGGAACGCTTCAGCTCTTTTTATTTCTCCGAAGATACTGAAGAAATGAAAGTTTTGTAGTAAGACCAAAAGTCAAAAAAGTTAATCTGATCCTTTGCAGTACAAGGCCTCGCTGCATTAAATCTATTTGTGCTACTGCTGTACAGCCTTATATTTGAAAAATATAATCTAGATTCCTATCTAAAGCTACAAGTAGTGTTGAAAGCCCACTGAGAAGTCAAGCATTCAAAAACCAGAAACTGCTGGAACAAGGCACTATTTTTAGTATTTTAACAGTTCTCTATAATACCATCATACAGTTTCCTCAAGAACAGGGGATCAGCCCTATGTAAATATTCTTAAGAGAAATAACCTTGCTCAGTATCTTCATCTCAGGCTCTGCTAAGTCTAGCATCACTCGGGAAGGTATCAGTTGCCTCCTCTTTGGAGCTCAGTGCTTCTACTTGAAGAAATGTCTTGGGCGGTGGGTGGAAAGAGAATCTTTTCCACTGCTGCTAAATAAAGGTCCTAGGACTCAATCCTCCTGCTCTGCCTAAGGATCCACAACACAGAACTACTCATTTTATGAAGAGTAATGACAACACTTTAAACAGTTACAGTCATTATGTTTAATGGAATTTTAGTTCAGAATATTCAGATTAAGAGTGTTAAACTTGTTAACTGCAGTGATCTTCCTGAGAATGACAACTATGTTCAAATACATGTTAACTGTAGCAGTAACCTGGGACCTCCTAGGACAATTCTTTCATAAGAAAACCTTATGAAACCTTATATGAAACCTGTAGTTCTGCACAAGGAGAAGCAGTGTAAAAACAGGTGCCTGCACTTTCCCTTCAGGCTGAGAGATGTGAGCACGCTCCAACACCAACTTCCCATTTAGTCATCAGGCAAGGCTTGCAGAAAGTGCATGTATCCTCTGCACAAAAGATATTATACAATACGGGGGGAGGGGAAGGCAAAGAGACTATATGATTAGAAGCTTGCCTGATTCACTTGATCCTCAAACGACATACAATCTGCTAAAGATCATAAACCCCCTTACAAGCAGTGCTTCTGGGTCCTTAAACTAGCTCTATTACAAGACTTACTACGCATACAGCATTCCAGAGAGCCTTGTCTACTAACTGAAAAGATGAGATAAATAAAAATGAGAAGCAAAGTTGATAAAAACAGCTGATAAACTGCTATTGATGAAGCAAGGACAGGATAGTTCACACAACTAATTGCTTTCATTGAGATGATACCAGGTTCAAACCAAAGGAGGATTTAGTTTTTCAGTAAAACACTTCACCTTAATTACCATCCATAATACTAGCTAGAATCTAAATATGGCTGCTCCACTGCTAAGGCACTGAACCACTCCTCAAGAAAAGGTTTAAGAAACAAATCCTAAGATCCAACTCCATCTCTTGTCTTCCTGCAACCCTACAAACAGGGGGCTCAGTTACCTCTTAAAACTTACTATCTGCAGCTTGCTCTGCATGAAGTGTATCTTTACAAAAAAGATCATGCAAACCTAAAGAAAAAGGACAAAACCATTTTCAGTCTCCTTGCAAGAAGCAACTAAATGTTTTCTTGCATTCTGCACAAGCCCATTTAACACCTGAAGAAAATTTTTAGTTAATTTTACAAATAAAGAGACAAAGGCAAACGATTTTTCAGCTAGCTTCTACACAGAAAACAAAAGGAAAATTTCAGAAAAATATTCCTCTAAACTTAATGCCCAGAAGATTACAGAACGATACTATTTTCTCCTTTTCAGTTCTTTGCATAGATATATGCACACAATGCAGAACGTCTAGTAGATACCCTTCCTTTAATAAAAATAAAATACAGTGAAAATATTTTACTAATACAACTTCTCAGAAATTAGTAATTGTATGTGCTTTCAAAAACTGTTTTGAAGGTGGCTAGCAGAAGTCAAACTGAAAAAGTATATTCTTGACACTAATTACAAAAGCAAAAGATAAAGTAGTCTGAAAGTCATACACACAAACATATAGCAAGCATTTCCCACTTTAAAAGTCAATATCAATTCCATTAGCATTCTGCTTTTCAAAACAGAAAACAGATATGGTTAAGCTAAAAAAAAAAACTGCCTATGTGACACGTTGAATGTATGACCTATCCTTAGGAATAGCAATACCCAAAATATATTAAGTAACACACTACCATCAAAGGCAATATACATTACAGAAAATGTCACAAGCTCACACACGCATTAGGAGATTAGAGAACAGGAGACACAAAGAACGAACCCCCTGCCATTTACTTCAAACTTCAGAAGTGAAAGCAGATCATAAAGATTCTCTTTGCAGACAGAGAGCAAGAAAAATAAGCTAGAAAACTAAACGAACTATCCACCATTTAGTCTAACCCCTCGCACAATACAGAAGAAAGAATTATCCTGGGATCGGCAGCATCAAGCTTAACTTGTGCTAGAAATGCACCATTTTTAATAGGAAGACAGGCAAGCCGAGTTTCCTTGATAACACAGGAAATTAAAAGGTCTCGCTGTTGTCCTCTCAAAGCTTCCATCATTGCCGTCTTAAGTGACCTCTTTTTTGTGTCCAAAGGTGTTCTTGCATGGTTGGCCGCTACTCAGAAAATGAAACTGTAATCAGTCAACATGACTTGCGTGCCTGAGACCCAACTCCTCATGAGCCATACGCAAGACCTTTGCCTTACAGCGAGCCCCTGAAGACACCCAGAAGGCTTTCTAACTTGGAAAACGCAGATTTTCCTACAACTAGGACACTTAAAATAGAGGAAACAAAGACACCAACTCAGTCAGACTAGAAATGGGAAGGGTTTACATGCAGCCACCCCTTCCTACTGTGCCTTGCTTCCAGCTTTCTCCCTAGTGCCTTCGCATCCGAATTGCGGGAAGCTCTGCGGCGCTGTCTGGGTCCCCAAGACACATGCCCTCTGAGGGCTGTTGGTATTGCCTTAGCCTCCTTGCGTGAGCTGCAAGCTCCTCGCTGCCTACTGCGCCTCTCACTCCTTCCTCCCCCAACCACGCTCAGGCTCTCCCTGAGAACCAGTTGTCTCCCATGACAGCAGTCAGCTCCTCCATGGTCCAAGCTCTGCCTTCTCCAAGACAGCACAGCTGTGAATAAAGTACAAAATACACAAACTACTGCAGAAGTGCCAAGCTACTTTTTAAATGAGACACCCCCCCACACACACACACACTATCACAAAACAGGCCATGAGCTCGCTAAAGTGTTCCTGATCACACTGGATGTTTGCCAAAAGGAAGCACTGGAGACGCAGCAGCTCTGCATGACCTACAGCACCAAACAGCAGACCCAGAATCAGCAACAAGGGAGCCAGCAAATCCAAATCCCACTGCAGGAGTTATCTCTAGTAGTAAAGTTTGACACTATTTAGGATTTCACAAAAGATAAACAGTTACTTGAGAGCAAACATACAGCTGAAGACATATAGCCCTGATGTTATTCACCCTATAACATGCTCAGATTTCAAAATAAACTACTATTCTCTGTGTTGGCCAGAGCATCACCGGTATCTCTACTCAGCTTAAAATAGCCCGGAGTCCAGTGACAAAACCTGCATTCTCAAAAAAAAAAAAAAAAAAAAATTACCAGAGTTAAGTACAACAAAAGAGTACTTTTAATAATGAAAAATGAATATATTAAAGTTGTCCCTTCACAACATCAATATATCTGAATCAATAGATTCAAACGCTTTCAGACTTCAAGTTATATTTGAAAAATCTGAACATAATCAGATTAAATTCAACCCAGTTTATGCAAACACTCCTTTAGCATTTGTCCTTTTCTACTCGATCACAAACTGCATCTGAACTAGAACCCTGTTAGGTGTCCTGCAATCGAGCTACTGTAAGAGAGCAAGTTTAGCCATGAAGCAGCTATGAACACAAGACAGAGCAGCAGGTAAAACTTACCACATCCCTACCATTTAAATGGAAAGCATATCTAAAATTCAAGGACAATCACAGGAGTGAGTGCTTTACGGTTTCACATCTCCTCAAGTGTCTAACTAGTTACTACAGTTAAAACGCAAATAATTGCCAATACCTGATCATTTTTCCAGATGCACTGAAAGCCCATGTCCTCTTGGCTTACTGCACATATGCGTCCTCTTCAAGGGAGATAAATCAAGCTGCTCTCTGAAGTTGCACCACGAGTAATGTTTAAGACAGTCCAGCACTGACGACTTCTCTCTAGAAAGAACAGCAATGAGAAAGCTCAGAATCCTATTAAACAAAAATATATTTGATAAATGCCCCCAAGATCCACCTGAAACATAAGAGGAAACCCTAACTCCAGGAGGACTGCTTCAGATATGGACCATACAGACAAACGATTATCAGTGCATCCCACCAGCACATCCTCATATTACATGCATACTTAAGTGCAATGGAAAACATGCAAAATTAACCATGCACTTTTGAAAAGAAATATGGAAGCTAGGACTCAAAAAACCCCACATCCCCTGTCTCATTTAGCACATCCTTTCTTAGCACAGGCACATATATTCAACACTTTTTTTAAAAAAAATCATAAGCAAGCAAGCAGCTTCACTAAGAGAGCGTATAGCTTTCCATCTTTCTATATTTAAAAATACACCACCCTGGATTAGAATTTAGAAATAACTTATTTCAAGATAATCTATAAATGAACTTTTGCTTATTCGTATTCCTACACTATACAGTATTCCCTTATATTTTAAGTAAACATTAGGAAGAGTTTTAAAAGGCATTAGAGGCCTCCAACATGCATTCAATGCACAACGCCATTATCCCTCTTGCTATCACACATGCAAGCATAGAGACCAGAGGTTATTTGAGCCTTCCAGTCCAAGTTTCCTGCTTCTTCTTCCCACCCAACACCACAGAATCTAAAAGGCTGCAAGACTGATCCCAATATTTATAAAACTAAACAGAATATTTTCATAACACCTTGAAATTACCCAAATGACTAATGCTCCCCTGCAATGCAAAGACTGAACTAGTTGGTCTCATAGAGGTAAGAGCTCCATCTGCAAGCATTTTCCTTATACTCATGGATCGTCACAGACAGCTACTACAGCACTGAAAAAGGGACTCAGTAATACCAAAACTGCCTTCCCAGAATTAAGAGGCTTTAGGAAACAAAAGGTAGGTGGCTATCACCTTGCAAAAACACAGGCACCATCTGCTTAGTTTTATGCACCCCACACAGTTCAGCTGATGCCGAGACCCTCCCAAAGTCTGTCAAGTTCAGCATGTTCCTAATCTTCTGCAGAAGTAGGAGTAAGCATCACATATTCCCCTCCCATGTCAAAACCGCATATTTGCATTTAACTCAAGATTAACTTTCAGTATTATTTCAAAAGTTCTGTAGGAAACATGATAATCAGAGATTTATGACAACAGTCCCTAGCAAGAAAAGAAGGTGTCACCAGCAGTCTTAGATAGGAGACAACAATGAATAAAATCCATTCATATAGCAGCAGGGATTGTTGGTTTTCATGGATCCCCCGCAAAAGCAACAAGCATTTAACACACACGCTCTTCACAGGCTTTTCTGCTAGCTGAACATTAATATTCTAGCACATCTAGTTACCAGCAGTCATGCACTCTGAAACAGCAGCTTTAGATGACAACACCAAAAGAAATTCCCAAAAAAAGACAGTCGTGAATTTGTTACCATGAACACGATACAAATCTCATATTTGAGAAAACATGGTTACAAGTTTTGGAAACAGTAATTTCTGTGGAACATGCCTTAGAAAACTACCAATCAATGTCACACGGAAGTCCTGCAGCATAAACTCCCAGCTGATACCTCAACTCAAAATGCATTTGCTGATCTTCCACCACCAACAAGGTAAGTTTTTTTTGCCCCTTTCATTTCATTTCAGTTTTGTTAGTTCCTTCCTTATCTTCCTTAACTTGCCATACAGCAGCGAGCGTAACAGGAGAGGGAAAGCCACATTCCCAATAAGGCAGCTTGCGAAGTCAAGGTTAGGCTCTAGGCAGAGGCTCTATTTGCTCTGCTGAAGGGAGGGTGACGACACCGCAACACTCCTGCATGAGAAAGTCTCGATCTGCCACCCCTGTTGCCCCGGGTTAATCACTGAGTCACGGAATCACTTCCAGTGCCGGCACAGTCCTGGATAACGACGGGCAAACGCGGAGGCAGCCCAGGACGACGCAGGTCGGCCGCGCGCTCCGGTCCCGAGCACGGCCCGGGGACGCGGCACAAACGAAACGCGTGAGCTGCGGCACCCAAATTCGAAGTGCAAACCCTCTGCCGCCGCAATTGAAAATGAGAATGCCAGGGCAAAGCCCCACGGAGAGCATCGTGTCTTAACAGATCTACGGGATGAATTTCAGAGTTCATACTTCTGTTCAAAAATGTAAATATTTGCCAGTATTTACAAGAAATTTCCTTGTTGGTTCTCTTAAGTCAAACAAAAAAAAATCCAGAAAACCAGTGATTATGGTTTTATGTCTATTTTAAGACAAGGTGAGCCTATTAATACATATATATTATATCTATATATGTATATATACATACACTCCCAAGGTTTATTTTCTTTGACCCCCTCCCCCAAAATTACTCTGTAACATACTACATATCTTATATACTCTGCAAGATACTTCAGACGAAACAATACAGACTTGAGAGACTCGAGAAAACGTTAAAAGGGAGACACCGCTGTGGATGCATGTTCTAAACACAACTAACTCACGTGCCTAGAAAACAGCACGCTAAATGGAAGAGGTGCTCTTAAAAGCCATCCAATTGTAGATGCCCAAAGCTGGTAGCATGCCACCGAAATAAATTAATGAATTTTTCATGAAAAATACAGCCTTCTAGGACAGAGTTTAAAACCTCTTTTCCTAACCGGTAAGCAAGAGGAGAATTACCAGTACCCTGGACAGGAAGAGCCTTCTGGGGCCTAAGCGCTTGGACCAGCAGATCAGTTTAGACACCTCCATTTACCGCGGCCTTTTATAGCCTTTATCTGCTTCTAATATTTTGCCTCCCAGGTCCAATCTGAAAGATTTTGTGCACATATCAGTCAGTATACAAACAGCACTGTCTCATGGATTTAAACTCTTAAAGTGCATAAATCCACTTACCCTCTTGATAAAAACTGGTTTCCCCTCCTTTTCTTTTCTTTCTTTTTTTTTTTTCCCTAACTTAGCTATCACAGACCCAAGGATCTCCTTCCGCCTAGTGTTTCTCCTCCTAACAAAACACCAGCAGAATCAGGAGCGTTTGGATTCAAACGCTATCTCCCGCAGATGTATTTTGTTTAAAGAACTGAACAAACAGAACATTATTTGCTTGGAAATTCCCCTGCTCGCGGTCAAAGCCTGGCTGTGCTGGAATCAATGGGACCGTTCGCGTTGGCCGCGGCAGAGCTCGGGTTTCATTTCCTGCCTCCAACTTCACACCGTAAGGATGCTGCCGGATGCCGCAACATGGCTCTGCCTTCATGTCATCACATCTAGCTCAAAACATTTTGTACAAAATACCTACTTACAGGGAAGACTGCCCAAATGGCACGACACTGGCAGCTGCGGGCGATTCCTTCACAGAGGAAACTTCGTCCCCGGGCCGGAGGCTCTGCCCGGATTAATACAGCGTTCCTGTACGCTACCCAGGCCGCGAAGCCGCCTCTCCCAACTCAGCAAGGCGGGAGGGTTTGCTTTTTAACCCTGGGCCGATAACAGCTTATCAGTAAGTTTTCAAAGGTTGAACTCAACATATTTGCATAGCAAAAGCACAGAGGAAGCACAGAGAAAATATCCAACCGGTGTGCTCCCTCCTGCTAGGCTGGGGCTTGGCCAGAACAAGCCTCCCACTCCAGTGCCACCAGAAAGGTAAACCGAAACTCTGGGGGAAAAAAAAGGGAAAAAAAAAAAAAAAACCCCGCCATAGCTGCAAACTGCTTCAGCAGCCACTGCAAGCAACAGAAATGCTTCCCTTCAGTTTGCTTTGCCCGCTCTGTTCCCACCCTCTGCCACACATACGGTGGAAAGATTAACCCAAACGCCTTAAGGCTGATCCCTAAATACAAGGTTATTTTATTACTGTTGCCAAATTTATCACTTTAACACCAGAGCTCCACGACAGCTCACTACAAAACAGAAATAGGATGAAACCCTTCAATTTAAGGCCTGCTATGATTTCCGCTTAAATTCCCGTAGGTTTCTCTACTGACTTCATCCAGTTTTGTGCAGATTTTAGGGTGGTTTCAATGTGTCAGCTAATGCACTAAATACAGTATGGTACAACAAATGCTGTGATTTAAAATTATTCAGATGGGGCACCCTCAGCAAACAGTCCCAGCTCCTGTAATTCATGTCTGCTTTGAAAGCCCTTCCTCGAACCAGGGAGCTGAAACGAGCAGCAATGCGCCAAAGCCGCTTGCTACGGGTGTGCTTCCTTCAAGACGAGCTTCCAGCTCAAAACCAGCCAAGTGACAAACACAAGTTACACTTCATCTGCTTCAAAACCAGAGACATTTATTAATCCCTGGAAACACCTTATGACAATCTCCTATTTAACTTAGGCTTTTTTTTTTTTTTTTTTTTTTTTTTTTAAGAGAGAGGCATGAATTGGTCTTATATGAGAGCAAATTGCCTATTAAGTTACTAAAAACTCAGAATTTCATTTTTGTGAGAACAACAGTGCCATGAACTTGGTGTTAACATGTTTACCTGTCGGTTTTGGTTTTATTTCCATCTACAGTATATACTAAAGATTTTGTGCTTCCTTGCTCTCTGCTTCTGAAAGGAAACTTTGGTTAAACCATGTCAATTACATATTTCAATTAAAATGGATTCATTAATTTACATTATACTATAATACAAAATCTTAGTCAAACTACTTTTGACAAGCACTATCCTTTCTCAAATTCAATCAGTTTTTGCTGGAAGAGTGGAAAAGAAATCTTGACTTCTACCCCAGACAAACTCCTGAACTGCAAAAGGCTGATGCAATTTAAAACAGGGGAAACAACAAAAAAACCACCCTGGGTTACAGACTCATTACTAATTCATCCTGGCTGAAGCTGCATACCACCAGCTGCTGCCTCTCTCAATTAACAGCAAATATTGAACAGTATTGTCATTTAATGGTGTTTACTGCCTGCTGCCCTGTCCGCTGTCACATTCTCAAAGTGTTCTGGCTCAATTTAAGTATCAACAGTAATAAACAAAGCCTAGTTCAACCCCTGATGCATCAGCAGGGTCCACAGCACAGAAACTGGTTTACTCGCTTTTATGCATTCACTGCATGGTTAGAGAAAGCTAAAACCCAAAGATGTAAGAGCCATCAAAACAGTACTTGTAGTTCAGGGGCCCATGGGGTGGTGGCTTTGGTGGCCTACACAGAGATCAGAGCACGGGTACAAGAAAAGGCAGGAATATCTTCAAGAGTAGCTCCCTTCACAAACACGCACCAAAAAACCGAAACAAAAGAAAAGCAGGAGGAGATGGCATATTCAACCTGTGAAGATTTTTCAAATCAAGATCAGACTGGGGCTCTGATTTCTGGCGACCCCTTCTCTGCACAAGGGAGGCGAACGAGCCCACATGGGCACTCTGCCTTCCTACCTGCTACCAGGTCCGCAGCCATGCTGCCTTTCAACAGGCTCGTTTGAAAGCAAATTATGATACAAAAAATGCAGTCAGAGCAAGCAACTGGAAGCAATGCAATTCTCCACTGCGCCTCTGCAGGAACTTCAGCAGCCTCCTTGTTTTGTGGTGTCAAGTTTGCTGGAAGCCACTAATGTACAAATAGCTGTACATATTTTATATTTCATTTACAAGATGCGTTCCCAGCAAATCAGCAGGCAGCAGCATCTCAGAGGCTTTCCTGTAAGCTTGCTGCCAACTGGTCCAAAGCCAATGTGTAGATACAGGTGACCTCAGGAACTGAGGAGACGCTGAGCCAGCTGAATTAGACTGCAAGGTGCCTACTGGCAGCTGAGCTACAATGTGAAAAGATCAAGCAGCTGCTGTATGGCCTTCACTACAGTAAAAGCCAGATTAACTGAAATTGATACTGAAATTGAAAAAAAAATCACTTATTTCTGGGGTACTGGACCTTTATACTAGCCCTTCTGCACAGGCAGCTGTGTTACAAGCACAGGTGCTCCAAGCAGCCATACTCTGCTCTGAGGGACATGTCAAACGCAGAAGAGAAAGATGGCTTTGCAAACTGAGCAGATAGAAGCAGGCCTGGGATCTGCTCAGGGCTTTGACGAACCTCTGAACATACTCATCTTGATTCAGCTCGTTCGGCTACAAATCCTCTCATTTTCTCTGGTCCCTTATGTCTGCACACGGTGCAACTCTAATATCCAGCCTGGTTCATTAGGAGGACTCATCTCTTCTAAGTTCCTCCAGCACCTTTGTACCCATGCTATCTAAGTTCTCCAGATATATTAAGTGATATGACTAATACCTGCCATCTGTTCATTGTTACCTTCTCTCTCTCCTCAAGAACAGTCATCAGCGAAGTGCTTGTTCTACTTGATCTATTTTAGGATCGTGGGTTTTTAAGCATCCACGCAGCACTGTCTTGAATTAAAAAAAAGAAAGTAAATCAAAGAAATAGACGATACTTTCGAAGATTGACCATTTGCAACATCCCTCAGTTCCTGTAGAAGTCTCTGATTAGGCTCAGACAACTCTTCTGCAGGATTAGCACTGTGCCTGACAAGCAGAACCACTGCCCAGTTCTCGCCCCAAGCTGCAGACCACAGAGCAGCCGGCACACCAGACACAAGCCTTTGAAGGCACCTAAATGCTCCCTGCAGAACCAAGCCAGTCACACAGCATACAGTGCCAGTAAGCACCAGCCCAGGATGCTGCAGTGTATCTTACTGGAGGAAGAAAGAGTTCCTACCTAATTACACTGCCTTATATAGGCTGCTGAAAGTTGAGAAAGGTACAAATAACTGAGGCCAGATCTGTGTCCGCCAGGTTGGGGCAAAATCTTCCAGCTCACAGGGAGTACTACTTACTGTGACAGTTTCTCCCCATAAGCTGTGGTTAAGGGAAAAACAAACTGGACACACAAAGAACAGATGGGCTGGAGGGGAGGGGAGCCAACAGAGGATCATTAACTACAGTCTTTGCAGGAGCTGTGTCAAAGTGCAAAGACAAAATTTCACACTGTAGGAGGCAGAAAGACTCAAGATAGAGCAGCGAGGAGTTTCTTGCCCCATAAATGTTTCATGTGTGCAAAACAGCAGATTTGTAGTAAGCATAGTTCTTGCATCATTGAACTGCATATTGCTGCCTTGATTTCTAAATGGCACAAAATTAAAACTTAAGTACAAAAATAAAATGTAAGAGGAGGAGCAGTGAGACTCTTTGTACTCAGCGCTACAGATACAGTATGCACAAACCAGCAAAAACCTACTCAACTCTCTTCCCTTCACTACTACACAATACAGAAGCACAAGTGTTAGCAAAATACGTAAGTAGAGCTCTAAAGAAGTTGCCTCAATTTCACAACTTCCACAGTCCAAGAAGATCCTGGGAATAACATCACTTGAAAACAACAGTTGCTGAACTGCACCTTAGAAAACAGCAAGTGCTGAAAATCTCTTAACGGCTGCATGTTGGCAGCTAAGAAATCAGTGAAACTGTAGAACCAGAGAACGAAGATACATGTGGCAACAACAAAGAAAATGAAACCACAGAGCCCTGGGAGCAGAAAAGGGACTCACCTGGAACTCCTGCAACATTTCCCACAAAACATTGGCTCCTGTTTTCTCTGTGCCATTTCCCTTGCAAATAAAAGGATCGTCCCTTCCCTACCATTTCCTTGAATTGCTCCTATCCCACTCTAAACAGCAGGCTCAGACTGGTTAAATAATTTTATGCGGGGAGAAAGTTGCCAGTTAAGTTTTTCTGACTCTCTAAAATGCAAGCTTTTCTTAAAAATAAATACTCTCCTTCTACCCTCAATGCATTCCATGTTGGAGATCTCCACTTCCAGCTTTCTTCTCTCTCCTGCTCTTCATCTCCCCTGAACCATTATCTGCTTCTTTCCCCTCCACCTTCAGGGGAGGGCCCATTTTCCTTCCCTAGTTATATCTTTGCCGTCTTTGCCATCTCTCCAATTCTCATTTTCCTGCTTCTGAGCTTTCCTTGCTCCTGAATTCATACTGCTTTCTTCTGCCACCTCCACAAGCAGATCTAGTCAACTTTGTTTCCAACCCTAAAGAGAAATCCTGACTTCATCGAAATCAAAGGTAAAGTACCAAATGATTCCAGTTAGACCCAGATTTCACCCCAGCAGCATAACTTAATTAGAATTAGTTGTCAGCCCAGGCCAGCTATCTCCAAGTACTGAATGGAGAAGCATGTATCAAAATGAGAGCAGGAAAACCTTTGGCTTAGCTTTTTCTCCTCTCCATCAGAAGCCTCATGAAGCTGAATGCATTGGCAAGCTGGAAATTAAAAAACTACAAACGCTACGGAGCCTGTGGAAATCTGTCCAGCCTCTGGAAATCCTCCACACAAGACATGTAGCTCATTAAGAGTACAAGTTTTCTCTTTTACAAGATACGAGCAGATTTTAAACACGCACACACAGTAGCGGTCTCATATTCTGCACTATCCTCACGGTCAAGAGCATGTTTTAGAAAGTGCTCCCTTGGACTACAGCTGGTAGGTGCCCAATACAGGTAGGATTTTTATAGGTCTTTTTTTTATTAATAAATGTAGCCATCTGAGATGATGCGAAGGACAATTTTCTAGAGCTCATTAGAGGAGCCAACTCAGAAGAGAAGAACCAATCCTGATGCTGAAAAATGTACACCAGGGAGTGCAGGAGAATGAGACTATATCCCCACCCAAGCGCAAGAGCAGCTTCCTCAGGCTCCAGACATACCATAAATTCAGCACGAGGAAACCCACGCAGTGGAAGTCTGTTCCCTAGGCCTTGTGGTAATTTCTCCTGCAAGCCTGAACAAACTTGTGAGTCTTTTCATTTTGGTAAGAGTGTCATACCAAAGATCCCTAATATGGACTAAGGTAGGACAGCACTGATAATAAATGAGTTACCCAGGACTATTACATTCAAAATTCATTTGTCAAAGGGAATCGCTGGATCATTAAATGAGGCAGGGTGGCTTTTGAAGCTGGCTTCTGCTTCCTGGACCCTTTTTGTGTGGATCCTGCCACATCAACCACCGGTGAGGGTAAGAGACAAGTGTAAGCCGTGAGGGCATGCCCACTGATCAAACGTGAAGTCACGCCAATATTTGAAACAGTCATTTTTCAAATTCGTAATTTCAAATATCAACTAGATTGCTGATGGGAGACTAAAAAATACACCACTATCAATAGTGATTCCTGCAGATAAAGCCTCAAACGCAACGCTGAGCTCCTTACGAAGCGGAGGGGAATATCCATTCCCCTAGCGGACGGCCTCATTTCTTCTCACAGGCAGTCGGCTGACTGTTAACAACATCAGTTTATTTTCTATTTCCACCAGTAACTACTGCTTACACTTCTCCAGTCCTGACTTCTGGTACATTCGTGTACTTTTCTCTCTCACCACCAAGAGTGAGAGCTGACACTTTCCTCGCCCTTTTTCCTCCTCTTGTTAAAACCCTACTACCTCTGCTTTAATAGTTCTTGACTTAACTGGGACAAGGAAATTTATTCTGGGCTCTACTGTCCTAGTAGTGAGGGTATTCTGTATTAAACATCCAGAGCACTGAAAAGTCATACTGAAGCCCCAGGCAACCATTCTAACACTCCCTTAAATTCATGTTTTAACAAAATTGGCCATTTTCACTGGATGTGTCTATAGTAATTGTACTTACAGCTAGAGATATATACTTCCTTTTTGCATACAAATAATTCAGTGTTAGAAAAACGGAAAACCGTTCACTGCTATATGCGACATACAAACTTCATTTAACAACATCTTTCCAAGAGATCCTAGTAAGTTCAATTTCTATCCAACACTAAAGCATAGTCAGGCAAGATATTTATTTCAGCTATTTAAGGAATATGCTGAAGCATTTATAATACCTTACAACAGAAATCTTAGCAAATATTACTATAAAATGCTGAATACTATCGACTAGTTTAGGCATGGAACTAAAAGGCCTGACTTTCTAAACATGAATATCGTCCCATTTGTTTTAATCTATGCTAGAATATCCCACCAAAAATGCAAGAGCAGAGTATACTCACCAAGATGCAAGTGGCCAGGACACAACAAAAAGCCCTGCTCTTTTCAAACTCAGCCCTTAACTTTGTATCATCCAGTGCTCAACACCAGTGCACCCATGCATTTTTAGAGGGATGCAAAGTGATTCCATACAAAGCAGAGACCATGAGTTTTGTGCGACTCATCTATAACAGCAGCAGTGCACAGAGTGGGCACCACTGAAGATACGAGCTCTTTTCAGAGTAAAAACACAAAGTGAAAGCCTGTAATGGCAGACACTTACTCCACTGTAGAGCTTTGGCATTTCTAGTGCTGAAACAACACACTTGAGCTTCCTCTTCTGTACTGGGAGAAAGCAAATCACTTGCGTGTCTCAGATGGCACTACCCATAAACGACCAATCTCTTTAACTGCAAGCAACAGCATGCTAGATAAGCACATTATTACTTTCTAGAAGAAACATGCATCCAGAAAAGCCTTTGCTTTGAGTCACACTAGCTAAGTTTTTTTTTTTTTTTTTTAAGTATAACCCTTCTGGCAGACAAAACCAAGGTTGGTTTCAATTCCCTGGGGTCTACATGTGCAACAAAAACTGCCATGATTTGAGTTTACCACGAAGTCACACTGTTCAGGCTCTCAGTGTGCAATACTTCCCCATTCACAAGCGAAGAATTAAGCACCAGCTCATTTTGTCATCTGCACCTTGCCCAACCTGATGCTGGAAATAAAAGAGCTAACTGAAGGCCAATAGCAATAAATGGTAGAGCAAGTAAAGATATCAGTATAACCTTGCTTTTGGATAGCAGAGCACGCACAAGTTCAGGAAATACACAGCAGAGAATCACAGAACGGTAAGGTTGGAAGGGACCTCTGGAGATCATCTAGTCCAACCCTCGGCGTAGCCCATATGGGGATTGAACCCGTGACCTTGACATTAACAGCATCACGCTCTAACCAACTGAGCTAAACCTGCCCCCCAAAGCAAGAATGCACCAAAGCCTAAGTAGCTAGGAGTTGTATTAAACTTGGAATTAAATGGACTGAGAACAAATATCCTCTGCTACAACATTTTGTCAAACAGTCTTAAGCCATTCCTTTCTTCACTGTCATCTAAGCAGTAAACACAATCAATTTAAAACCATATAGCTCAGTTTTCCAAACTCAGCAGAAAAGCTAAAAAGTAGCAGCACATTCCCAGTTAGCTTTTGCATGGGGAACAACACACACCCAGGTTTTACTTCATGAGCTACAGCTAAAACAGACAACGCAAATGCATAATCCATTTGTTTTATCTGCATGTCCTCTAATTCCCCCCCCCTCCCATTAGCACAGGAGAAGAGCATTTCAGGCACCAGCCAGTGTCAGGATTAAAGTTTGCAGGCAGACCTCTGGCGCGAACGAAGGGGATAGTGCCCCATACCACAAGCTGTCAAATTCATCTTCTCATCCACAGCACAACTCTGGGAAAACGAATTTGCAGCCCTTACTGCGATAAAGACAAGGTCAGCACCACTTAAACACAGACAACTTGCAGCTAAAGGTCTGCCCCATTTTCCTTGCTATTATCAACATACAATAAATAACATTGGCACATCCACTGGATCAGCAGGCAATTTTTTGTCCTCTGACACTCTGCGGTATTATGTCTAGCAGTGTTTACGAAAGACCCCATTTCTCTCTGTTTCCATGGATAATTACGATCCTCTCTCCAAGAGGCACACAGCAATACTTGCAAAGGTATACATGGTGTCAATACTTCAAAATCCTCTAGTTTACTGCAAGCCTTTTTGATGTATGGACATATAGGTGAAGGGCAGCACAAACCCTGCCATAAGATGTACTGCAATCATTCGGAGCCACCGCTCAAAACCTATGCGATAGAGAGTTTCAAAGGTCAGAACAAAAATTTGAAACCAAGTACCACATGTTGGTAGATAGAACAGCAGCTGAGATTGCCTGCGTCTTCCTTCATAGGCTGGGGCTTTAACTGGAGCAATAAAGTATCACATTAATAACAACTTTAAAAAGACCAATATCTACTTCATTTATTTTGAGTAAGTCTTTCTCTGCCCTCATCTTTACTAATAGCACATGTCAGAAAGAGGTCAATACAGCTTAATTTTTTCCTACTCGGGACAAAAAGGCGTGAAGAACAACCAGAAAATTTAGCTTATTCCACTTTCACTGTGGCTTAAGAATGAACGGAAGATGGATAAACTGACTCTATTCATTAGCATCAAATGCGACTTCAGCATAACCTGGCTGCTTTCACCACAGCTGTTTAAATTAAAAGATCAAATCAGAGCTCCACTTGAACTAAGATTAAAAAGATACATCAACTCACAGACAGTATTTAGATTGCAAGGAAGAATAAATTGTGGTGACATGCATCTGAACAGAACAGTTGAGTATTTTTCAAAACATAGCTGTTTCAAAATAACTAATAGGGCAACATTTAGGCACTGCAGAAGGGAGACAAAGTTTTTTGTGGGCCTAGCAAATGTGTAGTTTGTGTGTATTAAACTTATCCTTTACTTGGATGTGCTGAGCAAGCATGCAAGTGTAGTAGAAATGTAATTCTACTTCAAGATGGCAAGTGCAGTGTGCTTGAGAAACAGTATCATTTCATTTGATAAGATATCACACAGACACTTAAATAATGGTAGCTGACAAGTATACAATGAGTTGAATGCTGTACCTCTTTTATTCTCCTGTATCTAACCCTAACACATGATCATAATGTAACCAACTTTTTAAAAATGTATCCATGTAATGTAAAAATATTTAAGATTTAGGGAAAATACAAGGTAAGAATAAAATTGTTACACTCAGAAAGCTGGAAACAACAAGAGTATCTGAAGCGATACCTCCTTTTTCCCCTCCTATGGGTTACAAGGTTTTTACAGTTTACTACCTTAACTAAATCACAGCTTAACGTGCTCTGCTTACCATTTTCTTAATAGCACACCTCAATAAAAGAAAGGCATGCTGCAGCCTTCAGTCCGGACACTCACTCTCTAACTAAACTGGGCTGCAGACTCGCATTTGTAAAGACAGCACACTTGGACTGGTACCGATAGGACAGCTTCCTTGTACATTAAACGAATCCTATCAGTCCACAGTGATAATACTTCACTGGTCAAAGAAAACCAGATTGTTTCCAACACAGCAAATGAAATATCCCCAAAAAAGTTTTTATATACATATCTACCAAGCAAGTAATTCACTGTAGTAACTCGGACAAAAACTATAAACTCAATGTGGCAAAGAGTCTGATCGACTTACAGGAAACTTGCTGTTATGTCCTAGGTCGCTTCCACTACTTGTGCCATGGCTGATTGCTGCTATTGCACTTTCAGTTTATAACATCAAATCCTTCTGATTTCAGCATCACATATGCCGGTTTCTTTACCTTGAAAATGATAAGTGTCGGGGAAAAAACATCACACAGATATCCTCCTAAATAGCTGAACTTCTTTAAGGACCTCTGGAGACAGTTGGAAGAGATCCTCTTGACAGAAAGGGATAACCAATGCCCTGGTAAAAACACCAGTAGCAGCAAAGGAACATATGAAAGCTTATGTAG
Organism: Rhea americana; assembly: GCF_003343005.1. NCBI lineage: Eukaryota > Metazoa > Chordata > Aves > Rheiformes > Rheidae > Rhea > Rhea americana. The sequence continues at coordinate 1,088,394 of NW_028186151.1, forward strand.
TTCTCCTTCACAACTTTAGTCTCTGACGGAAAGCTCTTCCCGTATCATCTCATAGTCACCCAGCACTGACAATGTTCCCTCACCCAGGCATGGCAATGAGGCCAACTGATTCTCAGTGGACAGTCTCCAGTTTGTGAATTTTTGCCTAAGATGCCTACATTTAGTCAAAGATTCTGGTGGCAAATTCTCTGAGAGAGCAAAAAGAAATTTACTCTAGAAATACTGGGGCATTTTCAAGTCTAATAAGGCCAAAGTTGCTAACTTATCAAGGACAGAGGAGCAAAGGAGAAAGGCTAACAGAGACCACTCTCCCTATCCAAGGTCTTATGCTTAGGATACAAGTCTGCCACAGTCTCACTCACACTAAAAATGGACACAAATCCACAGCCTGAGCAATAATCTAGCATTGATCCAACATCTGGAAGCATGTGCGCTGGAAGCTAGTCTCAGGGTGCCTACATGAGCCAGTGGATAATATGTATTAGTCCCTCCGCAGTAGAGCTTCCTAATGCGCAGGAATATTTGAGGTGTCTGGTCCCTCTACATGAGCTGCAAATTTCTTCAACGAGCATATCACTACTCAGGACTACAACAGATGCCTGAGGAGCACAACTCAGATCTCTCCAGCCCTAAAACCCAAATGCAGCAGCCAGCTGCCCCTAAGAGCAGCAAGGCAGCAATGAGCTCTGACCACCCCCTGCTCTATAACATCTCAAAGCATTGTGTGCTCTGGTCTTCCCACAGGAGACCAGAGCAGCACATTCGCTGGTGTATTGTCCTGCAGAAGGGATGCAACCAGAGCACAGACCAAATCTGGCTTGCAGGCCATCTGGTAAATCGCGATGCTGTATCTGTCAAGACAAGAATCGGTACTAACCATTTTGCTGGAAACATCTCCAAGTATTTTCCAGCGACTGCTGAAAACATGCTCTAACAAGATCAAACAAGCTATTAGCTCCAGCAGAGATCTCTACCACTGCAAACAGTAGGAAGGTCCTGCGCAGAGAGAAACAGCTAGGGTTTTGACAGCAAGAATGAACTTGGCAAGTCAACAGGAGCAAGTACTTCAGGCAGACAGTATCAGAAACACCAACACGATCTGGTATCTACCCAATAACTCACACAGAGGAGGATCCAACCATTCAGGCTTGCTGACCTGTGCTTGATCAGGTGATAGTAGAGCTTGGGAAAGCAGGGGGAGCTCAGCTCTTCCTGAGCATTGAGAATAAAGAAAAATATAGCAAGAAAAATCCTTTTTTCACGCTCAGTCTGTCTTTACCCTGTCACACAATCTTTCCCCACAGATGAAATTTGCAATTTTCAGAAGAAACTATGAGAAAGTAGAAGAAAGGAGAGAGAGTAAAAGGAAGAACTGCTATTTCTATTGATTCATATCAATAGAAAAGGACAGACTACACCAGAATAAATATTCCAAATGAGATTCCCTAGTTCTCAGCTGTTCTGACAAAAGGATTCACAGATGGCATCTCTACCTTCGAGACATGCAGATATAAACAGCACCTGTTGTAGCTATTGACTTTTGCAATCACTCAAATGTCACAAGATGATCTTTTTAATATTGGAGATTAATATACAGATAGTAACTGGTACAGAATTCATAGACTGTTTTTTAAAAGATCCTTTCCCCCAAAGTAATTGAAAATCATTATGCATATATGCAACTATTCACAAACCATTTACATATAAAGAATGCATAACGTGGAAACCAGGGCACTACAAGTTTCACTTCAAGTGTGTTTTGAATGCTTTGACTGTAAACACAGTACAGCAAAAAATCTGTAAATTACACATGGGAAACACTCAACTTATACATAAAAATCTTAATATATACAACTATTCTGTACCATTAGACTACCATTCACATTTTCAAGCAGGAAGTTTGAAACATTAATAGCAATCACCTATTTGAAGTCTTCAAGGAGTCCTCAGAACCTAACTATATGTTACAGAGAAATGCACAACTCAGTCATCAAAGCTGGCAAAAAAGATACTCAGTGGTCCTTGGTTTGTACTTTTGAGCCTTTAAATATTACCTTTTCGCCATACACAGCTGGGAGGAATGCACATCGCAACATACAATGAATATGAAGAGGACTCTTAGAAAATATAGGCAATTAGTTGATACAAGAGAAGCTTTTTAGAATAGACCAACACTTTTTGGTTTGGGTGTAGTTTTCCATCCCTTGATTCAGAACCACACAGATAACAGCAGAGACCGAATAACACAGATGATGTAAACAGTATTCCTCTTGCCAGCTACAATGAGTCTTTTCTTTCTTGACTAGTAATGCCCCCCCCAACACTGCATCCTCTCCTATCTCTGTCGAGTATTACACTCATGAGATGCTCACCAGCATTCCACATACACAAAGACTTAAGAAATAGCAAAGATAAAGAGATACTGAGCTTCAAGTCTGCAAAAACACAGGAAAACTGAATTCAGTTTTCAAAGTGTAGGTAAATCTCTCCTGGGCCTGCTTCTCACGCTGGAAAGTATTTATGCACCAGAGGCCTGTGGCTCCAGCACTGGACACTCTGAAATAATTTCTGTGCAGACAGAATGACACTTGGTAATCACCTAGACACATTTGTCACAGCTTACTTCCACTCCACTACTAGCTTGAATTAATAGGCACTATGTTGTTTATATTTTTAAAAAGTAATTATCAGTGAAGCAACTAGTGGAAAAACAAATTTACCACTCAAGAGTATTATAAAGGAGGAAGTAGCCTAGTTAAAATCAGAATTAAGTATTTTAAATCTTAATTGTTTGTCTCAAAAATCCTTTACTTTTATTTCAATATTGGGAGCAGTACTTACATGATATTTCCATTTTGATTTGTTATTACAGTTAAAGGGTTTTATAAAAGAATAGTGTACAGTCACTGTCTACAGCCCTAAGGGGCCAAGTACAAAAATAACACAAAACACAAACTCTACAAAACATTCTGATTAAATTTCGCTCAAGCATGTTCTGTACTTTGGGGGAACTGATTTATCATCTTTGACAGCAGGCACTCTTTTTCAGCTTCTCTGAGCAGTGATAATACCACTTGAGATACTGCTGGAACAAAACTTCAAAATGGCTTGCTTAATTAAATATATGCACCAAATTAAACAAAACTTTATGTTACAAACTTAAAATTTAAAAATCCAAATAAATCACCTCTTTGCCTAAACACTCAAGTTCTCAAACATTTCCAAATTAAACATAATTAATTGATACAGTAGAAAACATACCTACTTGTTAGATATTTTTTTCCAATGAAAAAAGCATGTTTCTATGGGCTGTGCCATCCCAGAAAGACAGATGCACACTAAGCTGAAATGAGGACAGCCCAGTCTTTGGGAAGACTTATGGTCAAGGCCCAAGACACTGAAAAGCACATTTGTCACAGAAACAAGATCTACTCACCTTCAAGACATTTTAGTTTCCAGAAGAAAAGCATGAATTGGCTCATTTTTGAATGATGTAATAGTCCATCAGTTTTTGTAGTTAGACCTCTTCGCTGTTCCTCTTGTAAACTGGTATTCTGGACATCTAAAAAGAACTACAATTTAAAATACAGCTCTCAAAGATACTATGTTACATAAACATTACATTTTCCTTCTGTTTAAAGGGCACACTGAAAAGTTACCTGAAACCAACCCCATGGGTACAGTTACTGAATAACTATATTGCCAGAATTCAAGAGAGGCAGCAAGAGCTTCTTTCTTTACCTCTTTGACCCTCACAGTTCACATTTATTATCTGCATTACAGTAGCACATTGAGAATTTAGCCTAAAGGTTGTATGGGGAGAACAACAACTTATCTAAAGCCCAACTGCTGACAAAGCTGAGAATTACACTGTATTATCAAAAGCCCCTTTTGATCCCATCCCCTGCATTTTACTTATTGACAGCAGAAGGTCCCAGGGTCAAAATCACCCTGGCCAGGAGGGAATCAGCAAAATTATGCAAGTATCATCTGACAACACAATGCATCACGTCTCCAAGACCCTGAGCTGTAGTCAACTTGAACTACTGACAATTCCTGGTGGAAATCAAGGCAAAGAGATCAACTTCAAGGTATCGTGGTTTCTGAAGAGGGCACTGACCAAATCTCACAGAGTCTGGGGAATGATCTTGGCTGCATTCAGAATCTTGGGAAAACAGTAAGCTCAGCATCAAATTTGATGCACTGGCCCCACAGATCAGCTGCTTCCTGACAAAAGGAAAAGGAAACCAACACCAACCCGTCATCTGTTAGGGACACCACGACGGCTCTGTCTGTTGTGATTTGTATGTAGTGGCCCTAGACACGGAAGATGACTCTGCAAACATTCCCTATGGCTCCGAGGGCTAGTACATTTGTATACTGCTATCTCTTCAGATGGCCATCTACCTGGTCATCTCACTGAGCTCTCAAACTCGACTGCACTAAACAGTTCCCCATGACAGTTTTCACTATCTCTCCCCAGTAGCTCTTAATCCCACAAAAGGGGCAACAGGTAATAGACCAGGAAAACAGTATTCCTGGCTTAGAGTCAACATCTTTACTCAGTCCTCTGCCCCACAAGGTTGCAGGAGAAATGTCTCCAACAGTGAGAACACATCAAATCACCTAAGCAACACTAGCATTTCCTCCAGTTACAGAGAGTAGAACATGTCCAAACTACAGGACATTGTACCCTGAGGAATCTAGAGAACCTATAAAAAAGAAGTGCTGCATTTATAAGTGCACCAGGAAGGTCAAAGTACTCTTGGTCAGCTATATAACATAGAAACCTTCACAGAGAGGCATAATAAACCCCTCCTGCACCCTACCATTCCAGCAGATTACGAAGTAACACTGGCTGCAACCAGTCAATTACACTTTGCACTGAGGCAACAGCAGAGCTTTAAACTTCACCCTGCTTTATATTCTCCATCAAGTGTTTTCCTCCTGCTGGCCCAAATATGAGACCACTGCAGGTCTCCCTTTTTCCACTTGGGAAGATGTGGAAAGACCAGAGTCTTCCCAGCAACCCTGGGACTACAGCATTCAAACATTCCCCAACAGAGGTCCTAAAGCCACTGCACAACACCTCAGATTTTAGAGTTCAAATTGTCACAAGAAAACCAGGAAGAAAGTAGCTGATGTAAAGGAAAACTCAGAAATCATCTCCTTCTGGTAACACCAGCATGAGACCCCCAGCACTATGTTTTCTCCACCTCCACCAATACATAAATGTTTGGCTAATTGAAAGCCAGTGCTGGATACACCATGCCAGTGGAAACTGTGATCTCCTGGGGGATCTCCGAGTAGTCCAGAAATACAGAGGGATAAGTGAGAGAAGTCTTTCATCCCTTTTGGGACCAAGTCCTCCTGTGTCTGGCAAGGCCAAAACTGTTGCAGCCACAGCACTGGGCACCAAATAAGCTGCTGAAAACCCAGCCTGGCAAGGTATGGTGGCACAGTGATCCAGAGCCACAGACGCCAGGAGCACGTGGTCTTCATTTATGAATGAAGCTAATCTGTCAAGCCAAAAAAGCAACAGCGCACACTTCCAAAAACCTCAACGTTTCCTGGCAACAATACTAGACAAAAGGAGCACAAAGAACCTTTTCTCATCAGCTTGGTGCTGGATGATCCCCAGCACCTCCCTGCAGTGACACAGGGTGCTCTCTGGCAGAGCAGCAGCCAACAGCCGACCAGTACAGTGACACCAAACACTGCTACACTCCTATTTGCTTGGCTTTGAGGTTAGGCTGGCCACCTTTTCACTAGGATACTCCAAAAACAGCGCGCGCACGCTCAATGAAGTCTAAGTTTGAACAGACCACAGACTGGGCTTTGCTCAGAGGTCACACCACGGCCACCTAGTCACTCCGCGGATGGATCCAAGTAGCAATGCAGGCCACGCAGGCAGAGAAGACATCCACTCTTCAAAGCGGTCGCCGATCTCATTTTCAGAGTCAGGAAATGAAAGTCCACTAAAATAGCCTGCAAGCGCCGGGGTACAACTCAGTATGAGCCAGATGGGAGAGCAGAAAACAAGCTTCATTGAAAAGTTTAAAAGATATCCTTTTCCCTAAATTACCTGATGAATCATTATTAAAAAAATCTTTGTGATGTAACTGTTTAATTAGGCTGAGACTTACACAAAGCACATTCATAATCAGCTCTCAAAGTAATCCTCTGACCACCATCTGGAGCTCAGTCTAAATCTTGATCTCAGACACTCTGAACAACCATGCACATTTGAAATTAGGATTTTAATGTAAATATACCTGTTGATGAACCTCATTATGACTTTAAATTCATAAAGTGGAAAAAGTTGACAAGAACACTAGAAAAATCCTGAACCACTTATTCCATGGGCTCCTCATAGACAGGTCTGTAAAAGCAAATTCTAGAATAACCAGAGTGGGTCAGGGACAATTTATGTCTACTACATTTAGAGAAATGGTTTCAAAGTGAATAAATAAAAAGGTAGGATTCATCAAACCAATCTTGCACCAAAAAGAAAGTGTACCTTCCATCAAACAAAAAATCTCAGTTTATAGCAAATGAAGATGCATGACAGCCAATTGTCTTTGAATAGCATACAGGAGAAAATCTTCCTAGAATCAGATTATGACAGCAAACTAACTTACTCAAGACACAAAATAAGTTAATTCCTCCTCACTCGTACAAATTGCTCAAAATATTTTACTGTTAGAACATGCAGAAATTCCTTCACCAAAAGCACCATATAGGACCAGCTATATTTTTGCTAACAATCTCTCCATCTATTTGAAAATCCTATTTCCTACTGGCAAGTAAGAATTGTCTGGGACACCTCCCATGTATAAAGCCTCTTAACTAGAGAAAAAAAAAGAGTTTTACAAAATATACTCCTCTCAGTATCACATGCTGAGCTCCCCATAGCAAAGCAGTCAAAAGTGAGACACACCATACCATAGAGAAATGCACCTAATCTTGTCAGTTCCAGAAGAATTCTTCTATTTTGAAGGAATTTTATCAACCAGGTTTTAGACTCTGCAAGAAAGGTCAAAACAGCAAAGAAAGAGGCAAGGAGCAGGCAAAAATCAGTCACATTTGGTTGATGTTTGAAAGAATTAATCGCAAGAATGGAAGGTTTTTTTTGTTTTTTTTTTTTTTTTGTTTAATATTTATATATATAAAAAAACACATATGTATGTGTGTATACATTTTGGGTGCATATGCAGATCAGGTCTTTGTGCATTTTATCAGATACATCTCTCTTTTTTTTGTTTTTTCCAAATTATAACATATGTGCAAAACCCCAAAAGCCCCCTACACTGGGAGGAATGGTCCGAGAGGCAAGATTTTATTGATAACTGGCCTATCTGCACACAAAATTTCTTCAGCTCAAGGTATGTTTCAGTATAACTAAGCGTGAGCAAGATTAGGAAAGACCAACCAACTTCACCCAGACTTGGCACCAGCTATGAGACGCCAAACGCTGGCCATTTCACTACATACAGAGTGACATGGAAGGGTCACTACCACTCCTCCAGGTACAAACTTAAATTACCTACTCACCTCACGCTGCAGACAAATACACTACTGCCACTGGGCACAAGTTAGCTACATATGCATAAACCATTGTTTAGCATAAGACTGCACTGCAAAAAGAAAAATTACATTTTTTACATTCTAACTCCCACTTTCCTTGGTATTTTAATTAATTTTTAATCTACAGAAATAGGAAAGAGAAGACAGAGGAGTGAGTTGTTTAAATGCCACATTTAATCAGTTAAAAGCATTCCCCAGCTGAGACTCGCCTGGGATTGTTCACTGTTTAGGAAAGAAGTTTTTGTGCACAGCTAGGCCGCCTTCAATTTGGAGGGGGGTAATTCTTAAGTTGTTGTTATCTTTGCAACAATACTTCCCTCTTGGCTGCAGCAAGCAATGCTTGGTGGGGGTTACGCTAGACCAAAGTCCTATACAGTAAGTCAATATTTAACTTAAGCACTGTACTGTTGAGACCTTGCCTAGAGTATCTGATATAGTAATTTATTAAATCTTACACTAGCCTTTGTAACCAAAGATAACAAACAACAATTTATCTACTTTATGAGAAGCTGTATTGATAAATTCTACAAGGACAGCAGTTAGATTAGGTTTCAGTAAACTTAATAAAGGACCTAAAAGAAACGCTTCCATAAAAGGAGATCTAAGTAATGTGATACGCACCTTGCAGAACAGGTTCAAGAAAGTAGCAGAAGCCAGAGTGCAAAAGTCATTTAAAACCGGACCATACCAAGTTCTGGCAATTCAGTATTTTTCAAGAGAAAGCATTTTAAACACTGCAGTTAACCTATTAAGTTCTATCACAAAGGTTTACATAAAACTCCTGGGCCTTAGAGTAAGCAGCATTTATTTCCTGCTAAATAGCTGAACAAAATATAGGAACTGCTTTATTAATATAGACTTTAAAATGCTACAGTAAACAAAAGATTTTCTTAATGCAGATTGCTCTTAATCTTTGTAAAGTTAAGCAAACTCTTTACATCCCCAAAATATTCTTTGCATGCCTTTGACAAGTCATTATAATATTCTCATCTTCAATTATGTCTCTGGATAGAGATCTTTCTAACATCAAGAACAACTCTAAAACACAGCTCAGATTGAAAATGAGCAAAGAGTAATATCTTGTTTACTACACCCATTTCTGTTCTTCATCCCCCTGTTCACTGTGTTTAAATGTGATCTCTTTCGCTAGTACTCCCATCCTTACATTTAGCAAATTGCTTTTGTTCTCTAAAACTGAACATCTGTTTTAATGATTCTAATGTAGTTATTAGTGATAATCACTACATGCAACTTTTAAGACTTCCGTAATTCTACTTTCCTAATCCTTTACATTCTAATGTTAATATTCACCAGTTTGGTTACCACCGAAAGGGTAACCTTTCAGAAAAACAAAATAAAAGTATTTGTTTTGTAAAAAAGTAGCAAGGGGGAGAGGGTGAATCCGTTTACCTGGAAGCAGCTTTACCCTTCCAGGGAGACGCACTCTCTCAACACTTTGAGAGTATACACTTCAGACTGTGATGAAATGAATTAACAAACTTCTGTCCTCAAGCATTTTGCCACTAAACTAGTGTCACTTCTAGCGCTCATCAGACCCCTCTATAAGCTGACTCAACCTACTAAAATGGTAGAAAATTAGCTACAACATAAAAACAAGAGACACAGGTAGTATTGCACAGCTTTTAGCTAGAGGTACTGGCAAGGAGCAAGAGGAAAGCTGGGAGCAGGTTCTTCTGGTTTCAGGAGAAAACAGACTACTAAGCCAGCTCCCCTGTCCAGGGAACCACAGCCGCAGGGTGCACTTTCACAAGCAGCTTAACTGATTTTCATCTGTGATGCTGCCAAAATGGGTGGACCTGCCTCTCCCTTTCATAGGGACTAGCATTAATACAGGTACATAGGCAGCTTGATCAGCTTGCTTACCCTTAATCCACCTCAGAGTGAATGCAGAAGGAAGCATTTCCTGCTGCTTTGAGAACAAGGTCAGGACGGTAACACCAGTCTACCTCTGAACTAGTGTAACTACAGCAGGAAAGAAAAAAAAAGCTGCAAGCGAAGCCATAACATGGTCTTTGTAGTTTCAACTAGCAATGCTCCCACAGAGCTCACCCGGGGAAGGAGGATGACAGGCTCCTATCCATTTTCTCCTGAGGGTTTGTTTTTATTGCACTACACGTTCAAGTGTTATTTATTTTTACTGAATGGATAGCAATGCATGCAAGTTTGAGGTACTAGATTCTGCCAGGGGAATTGCCTCTGAGTGAAGGAGGTGAGATGCTGTCTCCCTCACAGCTTAGGTGCTGCACTTAGCAGCTATCCCCTTGTTTCGCTCCAGTGAGCGAGGCCAGGGAGTCCACCCGAAGCAAGCTTAGCATCAGCTAAAGCCACCCCTTCCACTTTCCAAACTCCACATCAGATCAAAGAAGCATATGAACTACTGCATCGACCTTTCAGTTGAACAAGACACAACACTCTGGGAGTTTGCACAGATTGTTTTGAGCCACCAGCAGCCTCTGATATGCTTTGCTCAGACAGGATTATGGTGGATACCAGAGTCTCGACTCGGACACGATCTGCTTCAGAGTCTGCCTGGAGAAGATTTACCTAAACGCTCCCTTCTTCGACTTTAATACCCTACAGGCTCTCCGCTGGCTCAGGAGCTTTTTACAGGCGTTAGCAACATCTCGGTGCGTTAAGGAGCGAGGAAACAACAAGGCACCCGCGCAGCTCCCAGGGTTTCGGTATGCGCGCCTGGCGCCTTGAAATAAGCGCCAGCTACGCCAGGCTCGAGGCGCGCCAACGGCAGGGACAGCGCGCGGAGCGGAGCGGGACGCGGCTGCCCGGCTGCGCTGCAGGCTCCGGCCCCAGCGGGCGCAACGGCGCCCCGCGCAACGGCGCCCCGGGCCCGGCCCCGCCGCAGCGCCGCCACGCAGCCTCCGAGCCGCAGAGCCCCAGCGCCCGGCAGGGCCTCCCCGGGCAACGCGAGGGGACCCGCCGCCGTCTCCCCCCCCCTCTTTCCTCCGCGCCGCCGCCGCGTTACCTGGGCGCCGCGTCCGCGCACCGGCAGCGCCTCCCCAGCCCGAACAGCGGCCCGCCCTCCCCGTCACTTCCGCCCTGGGGAGGGGGCGGGGCGCGCGTGCGCAGTGCCGCCGCGGGCGGGCGGTTGAGGCGGCCGTTGGGCGGGGCGGTTGAGGCGGCCGTTGGGCGGGGCGCGCGGGGCCGTTGAGGCGGCCGTTGGGCGGGGCGCGCGGGGCCGTTGAGGCGGCCGTTGGGCGGGCGGGGGGCTGGTTGCAGGGGGAGGGCGTGGGGCCGTCGGCCGTCGCGGGCCGGGGCGGTGCTGGCGACCTGCGCGCAGGCCGTGTACCGAGTCCTGTCCGTGCTGGGGTGTGCCGGGCGGGCCCGCCTGTGTTCCCCCCCAGCACGGAGCCATAGATCTCCCTCCTGCCCTTCACCTGACTAAAACGCTCCTGCATCCCAGCTTGTGAGAATTCATGCTGAACGAAGCACCGAGGGCCACAGCATCCCACACCGGCACACTTCACGTTAACACTCATTCTTCTATAACCTGAAATTCTATCTTTTCAAAGACCTGATGATACCAAGCCCGATAATCAGATAATTTTTCACCCTTTAACTTCCAAATATTGGGATCCAGTGGCCAAACTGGATAGGATGCCCAGCTTTGCTTTATTGTACAGTTTCACGCTGATGCTAATACAGTAAAATGCTTCCATAACCCATGTGCAGATACAGTGAATAAGGGACCTGTAATCTGGTTCTTCAGTTTTTTTCTCATGCTTCCATGTCTCTTGTAGCATGTATGTTTGTTTGTAAAGATAGTGGCACTTCTTCAACACTGAGGGAATATGATATTTCAAACATTTAACAAACTTTTCTGAAACATTCACACTTTTCTGCCAGTCAGTTTTGCCCTGGGAGAGAGACAAGAGTAGGAGAAGAAGACACAGATAGACACTGAAGTCCATTTTACAGAATATGGTGATGACAGTAAGCATCCTTTATCCACTGACTTGACTGGTTTCAGGATAAAGTCCTGTACTGCTGTTTGTGACGTTGTCCAGTGTAAACTAGCAAATGTAGTGTAAACAAAGACAAAACAAACAAACAAAAAAATCATACCTGTGTGACAGCTTGTGTTAAAAAATCTCTGAAACATGCTCCCCATTTTTATTTCTTCCTCCCGTGGAAGTTGTGAAGGTCATGCCAATCATGTTTTGCGTGCTAAGGTCACTTGGTTACCTTGCTTTTTTGTCCTGCGTAAATCCAATGAGAAGATGCCTCTGCTTGCACAGCAGTACCACAGCTTTCCAGGAGGTGTTGCTTTGAAACCATGCAAATAGAGCAACTTAAAAATCACAAATGGAAATGGGCTATTAAAAAGAACTGACAGATCTCTTGTTCTGGCAGGGGGGATGTAAAATCTTTAATTTGAAATGATGTTTCTTCTTATAAGGCAATTTAAATGTGAGAATGGCTGCTATGATTTCTGCACTGAGTTGTACAGAGGGAAATAAATGCTGAACGTCACCCATAGCATGAGGAGAGAGCTGCTCTCTGGAGGGGCAGCCCCTTCAGCTGGGCAGCTGCCTCGCGCTCAGCTGCTCGCAGATCTTGGGGCTCAGGGCCCCAAAGGGCAGGCGGGCGCTGGTGTCACTTGTGACCCCTTTCACAACGTGACACCTCTTCTTGCCCGAGCTCTTGAGGCGAGCAGGCTTTCAGGAGTGCAGACCGCTCTGGTGAGCGGGGCATCAGTGGCGCTCTGTGGTTATAACACTTCTTGGGCAAGGAGGGATCTAGGAGACCCACGCAATGGAAAAGCGTAAAGGCCCATGCAAGACACCGTGCTTTTGTACCTTGCTAACAAATATATTGCAACAGCTTGTGTGTGCAAAGGTGTCAGTGGTTTTATTGTTGCATGCTTTGTAAAAATTTATAGATACATATGTATCTTACAGACCTGATGTAGTAGTGTGTTTTGGAGGGGTAACTTGGTTTCAGAAAACCGAAGATGGAGTAAATGAGGCAAGCTGTCCTGGCCTGAAAGCTGTGTCACTCTGCTTTCCACACCTGCATAAATGCATTTTAAAAGAAAACAAGGAACTCACTTAGAAGAGGGTGCACAGTAGTAGTGACTTACTGGATCAGCCAGGACTTTACGTACATATTAGCAGTGAGAAGTACTGCATTTAAATATGCACGGGCTTCGGTCTAGAAGACAGAACAGGAGGAAAAGTTTCCCAGACTTTTAAAACCCTTTTTGCTGAAAGCGAAGTGGCATGCTCAGTCAAGATGAAGAGTTTTTAAACAAGTCCTTATCCCTTCTAGCAGCTTTTTTGCTAAAACAACCTTCTACAACTGAACAGCATTCTACGACTGAGGCTCTTCAGTGGAAACTTAAACTCTAAGAGGAGATGATTTTTTACAGCCCACAATATTGCTGTGTAGATGTAGTTGCCGTGCTTTCAGAGCTCTAGCCATGCCTTTCGAAGAATTACATATATGCCAGCCCCAAGGCAATGAGCTCCTCCAACTCACTGAGGATCTGGAAGGCTGAGTTTGGAAAAGGACCATACACTTAGCAAAGGACAGCACATTAGAGTGTGCATAGCCACAGGACTCTGAAAACTCTTTTATGATCAGCAGTTTATCAGTGATAACTTTTGCCATAGGTGAAGATATTAGCCAGGAGCAGAAAACTGTGCACTAGATAAAGACTGTAGGGATGAGGACACCAATAGCTCTTTTTACACCAAGCAATTAAGAAAAAAAGCCCCCCAAACAAGAAAGTTGTAGCTGTAAAAAGGAAAGCAGAAAACAGCTCTGGGCAAATTTAGCAGGCCCTCTGCACCACTTCAACAGCAGCGTGTAATTCAAGCCTGACCAGCTGCTGTCAGAAAAGGATGAGTTTTTGGAGCTCTTACCCTTCTCAGGAGTATGACCACAGGTTTTACCACAAAACCTTGGTTCAGATTTTTATGATGCAATTAGTTGGACCTTTCATGTTCCTAGGAAGCAGTTTCGGTGGAAATACATTATTCTAACAGCTGGAACATCACTGCAGACACTCCAGATGCCTTTAGGGTCAGAAAGGGATGTGTTTTGGTAAACTAGTCTAATAGTCATTTCTCCGGAATTCCTGTTCTATGTGAATAAGGTTATAGCAAAATGAAGCTGCATCTTCTGAAGTACCTTGGATCAGTGAGCTGCTGGAAGAAAGATAGTCCTGAGCCTCTTGTAAAGCACTTGTGTGTACCATTCAGTACTTCTGCAACAAGGCTGATGATTTCAGGAGGCTGTAGGGGGCTTGACAGACTCATGTCGCTCCTGCTTGGGAGGAAGCAGAGTTCTTTTTCTTTTATCCACAGCATAAAGTGCGTGTTCATTTAAATCTGTCCTTTGGTGAATACCCCTCATTTCCATTTCTAGTAATAGAGTACGGATTTGATATTCTCCTCTTGAGAAGCCTTTCACTTCTCCAGAATTGCAATGGGTACCCAGTGTGTTTTCTGAGTATTATCCTCTACTATTTAATCAAAAGACCAGTAATCAGAGGGATGACAAAAGTTAGCAACATTCAGAGGAATATCCACAAACTATCTTGCTGCCTGCTTCTTCATTTGAGAGAAACCCGTTGGTTACTCAGGCTTTTATGCAGGCTTAAGCACCTTCCATGATCATAGTTTACGTCTGAAATGGCATCCACTGTCCCAGAGACAGAACACAGTAGGGCTGTCCTCTAGCAAACAAAGTAGTGTAACATTAAGCCTTATTTACTGGAACCTTTTCATCAATCTGCAAAATCAATAAGCTTTTTTTTTTTTTTTTCTGATAATTAATTCTTTTGTGTGGATTCATGCTCAGAATTGCTTGCTTGTTCACATTTCTGGAAATTACATTATTAAAAAATAACTAAATAGACCTGTAAATTATAAACAGAAAGTACAACTCAACAAAGTGAGCTTTGGTTTTCTTCTGGTTAATGAGAAAACAACAGATCAGTTAACCCCCTCCCACAGCTCCGAAGTATGGCTTTGTACACTCCTAAAACACAATTTTACATGCAAAATGCAGAGTATTATCCCTCCTATAAGAAACAAAGCCAGACTTTTACATTTACATGGTTTAACATTATAGAAGAGTTCTAGTGGTCACCCACAATAGCAATAAAATGAGGAAGGCAGTAGTTGCTCTGAGTGAAGGCTATATTTTAGCACAGACCTTTCCATACACATAAATCTAGTTTTAAAGTTATCAATACCTCTTCCAGATCTGTTGAAGGAGCTGCAGGCATCCTGCCCAGTGGGTGACTTTTAAAGGCCAAGAAATATAAAAGCATACCAAGCAGAGAAGTTCAAGCTCATTAGGATAAACTACAGCCCACCCAATAGACTAAGCTGACACCTTTCAGCTCCCTGAAAACAGGGGCCTGCTTACATACCCATCACTGAGAGAAGCACGACTGGTTGCTAGTTGGTTTCTCCGTGGAGCTCACTTTGTGATTCACGGTGGTCTGCGGACTGGCCCTGGCTTGTCCCTTACACAGCTCCATAAGCAGATGCTTTTGTAGCATCCTCTTTACATCTTTTGTATTGGTTCCTGAACACCTGCACCAGGGATGGTCCTGTAACAGGGCAACCAGACACCAACAGATGCATATGAAATGTAGTCAGTTCTTCAGCCTCCAGGAATCTTTCCTCTGAAGAACCTTTTACTTTCCCTTAAATTACATTTTAGTCCAAAGGATATATTAGTTTTTCTATATTAACTAAAAATCATGTGGCTCTTAGTTTCTTGCAGAGTTTTGAACAGCATCAACTCTTGTGTTAGATGGTTTCTATTTAAATGCAAAGTGCATGTTGCATTTCATAAAGCAACAATAATGTGCAGCATGCTTTCCAAATGTATTTTAACACAGGTATTATAAAAGTTCTGGATTATGTGAGCATTATTTGAAATCAAACAACCCTGCAAATCCTAACTAAGGGTGCATCTATGCTATAACCCTGCCAGGCTTTCAGACTTGTATTTCAGCATGCTATAAGAAGTTGCTCTTACAAAACTCATCATTTTCTGACAATTGCCCCACAATTCTGGTTCTACTGGTTACATCTGTAGTGAAAGTCTGCAGCTAAATTATACCCTAGCAGCCTTTCTGGTGACTGTAGCGTCACAGTCTTGGCTCTGGGTCAAAGCCAGCTCGGCTCCCTATCCTCGGTGCACCTTCACACTCCCAAGAACTCCCCTGCTACCGGGGAATTCTGACGTGTGGGGACCCATTAGTGCCTCGTCCCTGCTCAACACAAGGAAAGATGGTCAATAATGTACTTCTCTCCTAAGAGCCCAGAGGGAATTTCTCTGTGCTGTGCTTGAATGTGGGGTGCAATACATCACTTGGTGAGTATGTGTTTCTTTGTGATGAAAGGGGGATTACTAGCTCAGTGAGTCTGTGCTGCCTGTTTTCATACCTCCTTGCTCCTTCCAGAAGGCATGTCTGTATCTTGTCATTGCACTGAGGGGCTATACATAAAAATAATGTGTAGAGACTGAGCATCCACAACTTGTCAGGAGCCACATCTTCAAACCTAGTCATTGCATCTCTTTAACCTCTGCTTCAGCAGAGTCTGTGATGTGTTAACTTGGGGTAAGGGAATGTGTAGCCATTTCTCATTGATCTCCACCTAGAGAAAGGTCCAGCACTCATTGCCCTAAGCCCACAGCAGCCTGTGGCTCTCTGGGGTTTCTAGAGGTACACAGGCAGCAAAAGGAAGAGCAGCGGCCCACTGCTGGGTGAGGTGGGCCACCTGGTGACAAAGGCAGAGATGGGACTGGGACACTCAGGGTCTTCTTTGCCTTGGTCTTTGCTGGCAAGGGCTGCTCAGACCTCGCAGGTCTCTGTCCAGGGACGGAGTGAGGCAGAGAAGTATCATCCACTGTGGCAGGGCGGTGCGTCCCAGCACCGCGGGGCCGCCCCTTGCCCGGTGACAGGCCGGGCACCCAGGACCGCCCCGCGGGGCCAGGCCAGGCCTGGCAGCAGGCGGAGCGGAGCAGAGCTGCTGGTGCTCGCCATGGCGCAGTACGCGAGGGCGGCTGCTGCCGCAGTGGCCATCATCCGCCTCCGCAACCCACCGGTCAATGCACTGAGGTAACGGCACTGGGTCACCCCCCGCCCCGGCGTTGGTGGCCGGTGTCCTGCCTGCCTTCTTCCATCCCTGCCTGCGCTTTGTTTTCTTCTAGCCTTGCTCCCCCCGCTTTCCTGTGCAAAACCCTTTCTGCTGAGGCCAGCACAGGCTGTTCTTAAATTCTTCCAGCAGGGAGCTCGCCAAAGGGGTTTGCGTTCCTGAACAAACGCTGTCAACCTGGCTGACTCCCACGGAAAACTGCCAGATGCTCTGGAGCTTAAACGTCTCTTTGCAAAAATCACGCTGCATTTTTCCATGACTTCTCTTCCCTTTATTGTGGTTTCTATTGATTTATGCAGCAGAGATGTCAGGCTTACTGATCTGTACTTCCTCTGATGTCCCCATTTTTTAAAACGTAGCACGTTTCTCATCACCCTCCACTCTCTAAGAATGAAGGTGATGCTTCCAGTAAGAAATTACACACCGTCATTAGTAGTTCAGCTGTTTGTTCCTGGAGAGCCTGGGTGAAAACAGCTCCTGCTTTAAGGTTTGCTGCTGTTCATTTTATTTCTGCATTCCACGTGCTCTGCAGCGCTTGCCCAGCGCTCACAGGCAGGCTGGTGTCTACGCTTCCAAGTGAGCACAAAGGTTGAGGCAAAGGGCTTTGTAAATAGGAGATGCGGCTGAGCAAGGGGAGCTGGCTGCGGTTCAAGGAACAGCAGGAGGTATGAGGCAAGAGGTGAGGCTGGATTAGCCCACGGGGAGGGCTGTCAGAAGACTAGGCAGGTCATTTGCTTTTTAAAAAAATGTTAAGGAATTGACCTCTGAATACTGCTCTTGACCAAGCAAGTCCCCAATCACTCTCAAACACAAGCCAGAGGGAAACATAGTCAAATGCAAATGTATAGTCACCGCTGAAATTTTAGTTTCTCAGATGCTTGAAAAGGACATATATGTTCTTCTTTAAATAGTTTGGTCTAAAGTTTGTGTGTTTTTCAGGTAATTTAGGCCTAAGGAGCACATAGACCCTTTGTAGCAGCTGCAGTTGAGCCATACCTATAGTGTACATTCGATGCTTTTGCAGGAGCCAGAAAATCCACTGCAGTTATGCTCAACTTCTCTACCAGCAAGCTTGTTAAAAAGAAGCCGAGAGAGACAAGAGCATGAGCATGATATATCAAGGCCATATCAGCTGCTGCCACAAGCTGTAGCAAGCTACGTTGCTCTGCAGTAGCTGCCAATGCTTTCTCTTCTTTTGCAACACATTTGACAGAGGAGTGAGATGATTTTCATGTCCCCTGATAATTATCTGAGAAAACAAACTTGGAGTAGTTAATGAGATCAGCTGAACCAGACTCATAAGGCTCCTGGACGTGCCAGGTGCAAAATGTCCCTTGGACCAACTTGTGCCTAAGAGGTAGGAAAACTAGCCTGACCAGCCTAGGACAACTTCCAAGCTCTTCCCACAGTGAACTTTCCATCCTTACTGTGCAAAGTACAAAATACACAAGTAAACATACATGCCCAGGCACCCTTAGCTGTCTCTTCTGAGCAGTCTGTGATAAAACCCCAAGTGCTCTACTTGCCTTCTGCCTTTGAGCACCAGCAGCATGTATCTGCATAACAGCCTCTAAAATATACCTCCCTGGCTCTATTCCCATTTCCCAAGCTCTTCCTCCTTCCTCCTTCCTCCTGCGCAGGGCACAGCTCCACGACACTGGAAGCCAAGGTTGGTATGGTCGTGGTCCTGGTCTCCCTCCACACCATGGGAGGGAAAAGCCACTGTAGGTCCATTAGAAAGGCAGTTGCCATCATCACTGCCCCTACAGCTATTTTCTGCCACCCCCACTCTTCTATCGGCTGACAGCCCCACGGCAAGAGGGCCCCGAGAGGCCTGTGTATTTTAGCAGTGTGGACTCGGTCCCTAATGGTGAGCTCCACAGCACCATAAGGCGACTTAAGCTGGGCCTGCATCATCCTGGCTGTGGTTTCTCCCAGCCTGTGCTGTGCTAGCAGGGACCACACAGCGAGTCCGTTCAGGAGCTAACGTGCCCAAACACTACCTTGCTTTTGCGTTTCACTCAGGCCAGCTCTGTGTATCGGCTCCCTCGGCCGTTGCACAGGTAGAGGTGCTGGCGTGAGAGACAGAGTAGGAGTACGGGGGTGCAGACGAGAAGCTGCAGTGCTTGAATTTAGGTCAGGTTAAGCTGCTGTGAGACCTAAGCTCGAGACATGCCTCTGGTCTTTGGTTGCACTTCAGGGGACAGGACAGAGGGACTTGGCTTGTCCCGGTCGTCTTGTATCAAGCGGTTCGTCTGACAGTATTTCTACCTGGCAGTAAGCAGCTTCAGAAAGAAAACTCAGTTTGCATGGGCTTGTACTTTAATTCTTAATTTATTAAGAAGACCCACTGAATTTGCAAAGAGCAAGTGTGGAGGAACCACTGAACTTAGCTTTAACCAGGTTTGCTCTTGTAGTGAGACCTGTGTCAGTAATTATCGCATACTTGCAATCAGGCAGGTTTTAGCTGAGACCTTGAATAGCTGGGAAAGGTAGAGGGCACCTCATGAGCCGTGTGTGCCCCTCCTGCTTCTATATACGCTGTATACGCTGCTGTAGTGGAGTAGGTTTGTGATTGCTATCCGAAATGTTTGCCGAGGAAGGTGTCAGCAAGCAGTGAAGGGTACAGACAGGAGCCACGTCCCGCCGTCCCGACAATTTCATTTCATAGCGGGCACGGATGCTTTTTAAAAGGCTGGTGTGTTTTCCCCGCTCTGCTCTGCGCCAGCCTCACCTCTCTCTCCCCACCGTATGTGGTGCTCAGCGCTGTCACCAAGCGTTCACGCCATCGCATGCAGCCGTTAGCACTTTAGAGGCCGCTGGTGGGTGGGAATTTGCTCTTTGCCGTCTGACACCATCTGCTGCCATGTAGGTACCTCCCAGACAGCCCTTTCCTGAGCAGTGTGTGCTCACTGTGAGCACTGCAGCAGATCACCCCCATTTTTCTTCTGTCCTCTCTGCGCCTCTTCAGCTCTGTCTTTGCTCCCCCCTCCCAGGCACTCTCCTTCGCTCCATGGCGTGTGCCAAACT
The DNA here is from genome assembly GCF_003343005.1 of Rhea americana. Lineage (NCBI taxonomy): Eukaryota > Metazoa > Chordata > Aves > Rheiformes > Rheidae > Rhea > Rhea americana. The sequence continues at coordinate 1,108,172 of NW_028186151.1, forward strand.
TTTTTTTTCCCTTGATTTGCGGACATTTTATTTTCAGAGATCTGCAGTCCTAAGAGTCTCTGAGCCCACAGAGCAGAGGGAAGGGATTAGACATGCAAGGAAGTGGGAAGCCTTTGGGGACAGGAGGAGGCTGCTGAAAAAGGAATAATCAATTGGCTACAGTGTTGCCAGGCCACTAATTTACAGGCATGATAGAGTAGGATGTGGCATAGGGGAGTGTATATGTGGGATTAAATAAAGGTAACAGTTTAAGAATCGTGACTGGAAAACCTTAGCATCCCTTTGGGTGGAAATGCCAGGCTCTGTCCACCTGCAAGGACTGTCCTGCTGACCTCCAATCGGGATAATGACCAGAAAATGTTAAATGAGATTAGAGAACGTGACAGTATAGATGTACAATATAGAGACATGGCAGTACAGACGTATATGGGAAATTAAGAGGCCTAAAAAAATATAAAGAGTGCACTTCAAGAGATGCTAAAAATCGTTAAAGAACTTAAAAAGTTCTTTAGATACATCAAAAGCAGGAAGTTAGCTAGGGAATTGGTGGGATTGCTTGAAGATATATGTATAAAAGGGGCACTCGGCAATTACAAGGCCATAAGAGAGAATGGCAATGAACTCCTTGTGTTGGGAAGAAGTCAGCATGGCCTGTGTAAGAGAAATCCTGCTGTGCTAACCGGCTGGATTTCCTCGAGGACACAGATAAAGACCATCCCATGGACACAACGTATTTATATTTCCTGCTTCAAAGGGTATTAGAGAAACCCAGTTACTGTAGGATTGGTGGAAAGGGTCTCTGATGGTCTGAAAGCCGGTTGCAGGACCTGAAGCAAAGGCTGGGTCTGGAGAGTCCTTTTCTGGGACTGAGAAGAGTCAGCAGAGGAGAGGGTTGCCCAGATCGCAGTACCGAGTGACCTGAGGAAAGGATAAAACAGTGAAACTGCTGAGTTTGCAGATTATTCACAGTGATTTGGGGAGTTCAAATGCCACGCAAATGACAAAGACCCTCAAAAACCGGTGTGAATGGTCAAAAAGATGGTAAAAAGAGCTTCCGTGTAGAGAAACAGAAGGGAAGGTATCAAGGGAAAATAATCCAGCTCAAGCTTACAGGGTGCTGAGTTCAAAACTGGCAGTTTTGATGCAGGAAAGGAATCGCTGCCGTTGGCAGTCCTCTGAAATCACCAGCTCAGTGGCCGGGCCAGCTCCCAAACCCGCAAACTATTGAGCACCATCCGGCAGTATGCTGAGAGCAAAACTGGGCATCAGTTTTCTGCCCTATAAAACACCTTAAATACTGCGTGCTTTTCTGGAGAAGGACATAGCGTTAGAGAGGATCTAGAAAGGGGACAGTAATTCGGGGAATGGAGCACTGCAGTAAGAAGGCAGCTGAAAAGGCCGAGAGTCATCGGTGTGGAGGAGAAAAGGCCGGAGGGTGGGTGGGGGGCAAGGTCAAGGTTTACAAAATCAGAGAGAAGGTGGATAAGTTGAAGGCCTAACTGTTATTTACCAAATCCTGCAGTAATTGACCTAGGGGCATTTGATTAAACTGGCAGGAGATTGGTTTAAAACAGATCATGTGTATCTCTCCAGAGCGGTGCAGAGCTTGGGGAGCCAGATGGGATCGGCAGGATCAGAAAGGGATTAGACAAACTCACGGACAGCAAGTCCATCAGTGGGTGCTAAAAAGCCTGAGTATGATGTACGTGGTAACAGGCCTAATACAGGGCTTGCGGCTGCGGGGGGAGCACAAGGGGGGAGGACCAGACTTGCACGTTCTCCGTAAGCGGCATTTTCTGCTAGAGACAGTGTATTGGAGTCTGACTTCTTTAAAGGTGGCTGAGCTTATTTTCAGGATTCCCTTAAACTGCCTTTTTTTTTTAAGCAAAAGACATTTACATTTACAAATCTTCGCTAAAATATGAATAATATATAACAAATAATCAAACCCTCTTACATATCCAGCACACCATCATTGCAGTGAGTAGAGTTTTATGTGAAATGCAAATAACCTGGTATGGTCACAGGCAAGAATATGCTTATATCCCGGGGTGCACATATTCTTTAACAGCACCTACCCTGCACTACTGAAATACTTAACATTGAATCATTTCGGCATAATCTCTTTTCTTAGTTAAAATAACATACACGTGGCAGAGCTGATTATATAGAGAGGGATAAAATATTGATTGAAATGCATATGGTGAATTTTTGCGTTGTTACTGTTAAATGAATGATACTGTCAAGGTAATGAAATCCTTATGCAAATTATGGTGACTTTTTTGCTTCTTTTATGTTCTAGCTGTTTAAAGTTGTGATACACTTGAGTATTTTTATAATTCTACTATCACACTATGATGCTTTCATTGGAAATTATGTCTTTTAGTGCCAGTTACAATGTGTGAGTTACAAAGCAATGCGGCCTCTGTGCTGGACTCTAACATGTGCCCAGGAGAAAACCTATTCCTTTATCTTATGAGAACAAGTGGTTGCAAAAAAATCTGGCATTGCTTCCTTCTTGTCCCACAAAAAAACCCCTCAAATTCTCACCATGAAAAAGATGCAGGGAGGAGGAAGAAATATTTCTGCAACAGGGTCAACTTATTCTCTGGGGAAAGTAGTTCTGATGAATTAATGCAAGTAACACAGGTACTGAACTGTTCTTCTGGGGCAGCCTGAACGACTAACTTTGCTTCTGGCAGGAAGAGTGTATTGGTGCAAACGCTACGGGCTCCTAAAGACTTTCCGACGTAAGAAGCAGAGCCTGACGGACGGCACGACCGTGCTCTGTAACAAGCGCTGAGGGAAACAGGGCCCGCTGCAAGGCTGCCCTGGGCGGACGTGGCTGCCGGCCCACGCGCGCGCGCCGCTGCCTTCCAGCCGGAAAGCCGGCAGCGCCGGCGCCGGCTCGCGCGTGCCGCTCCGCGGAGCCGTGCGAAGGGCAGAGCGGGCGTCTGCTTCCCTCG
>NW_028186151.1:1111182-1132969 GCF_003343005.1 Rhea americana
GGGAGGGCCTCCCCGGGGCCGCGGGCGCTCGCCGAGGCGGTGTCGAGAGCCGGCGCTCGCCCGCGGCCTCGCTGGCCTCCGCGCCGGCGACTTGAGGCGGGAAATGTTCTCTGTGGCAGTATCGATTCCCCAGGAGGATCGCTCGCTTGCCTGACCTCAGTAACTGCAGCCGGGGAACTTATTAAGCCCTGTGCCGTGTTTCAAGCGCAGTTTGGAAAACAAATGTCAGCCTCAAAATTTAGAAACCTGAATTTCAAGTAAGTTTGAATAAAAAAAGATTTAAACAAAATAGGGGTAGTTTCAATAGCTGTGCAAAATATTTTATCAGCGGCTTGTTACAGTCCAGCTTGCACATACACACATATATAGGTACATTTGTTGAATTTTGCTTTGTCAACTCCTTCTGGACAGGAATGAGGGCCGAGATGGATCGTGGATTTGATTCACCGTTCCTTGCTCCAGAAATCCTGCTCAATTACATGGGAGCAAAAGCTGTGTTTATTTGTTCCCCTTGCATCAACTCCTGCCTTAGATGATTAAACAAGATTTATTTTGTAAACTGTGATAAAGCTGCTTAATCCGATTCTCTTTTCTATGCTCACTTCCTATTTTCTAAGACCTTTCTCTCATTTTTATTAGCTGCTTCCTATCCCTCATTTCTTTTGGTCTTTCGTGCCATCCTGACCAGAGGTTTGTTACAGATAGCTGAGATTTCTCTGCTGTTTTATTTCGTTCAATTGCTGTGGGCAAAAAAAACTGTGGCATTTCCTTTGGCTGAGCTGCTGGTGCCGCAGGAGAGGCAGAGGAGATGGGGCTCAGTGCCCGCGCGCTCCTTGGATGAAGTCGCCTTCTGCCTGGAGCAGATGAAGGGCATCTTAGAGGAAGGGCAGGCGAAACACCTGAGGTTCCCTGGAAAGAAATCTGGGTGCGAGGAGGATCAAGGGGGAGGTGTGAGAAGAGCTGCATGTGGCATGTCAGCAGCGAGGAGAGGAAGAGGCTGCGGAGGCTGAAAGCCTGTGTAAAGCTTAGCCGAGTGCCCGGAAAAGCCAGGCGTCAGTCAGAGGTATTATCCACACATGCAAGATATACACTATACATACACTTACATATTTATAAGTGTGGGCATATGAACATATTAGTATATAAATATTATAAATATTATATATATGAAATGTGTATTAATATCTACATTAATAAAAAGCCTCATTTAACGTGCTCATGCTCCTGCTTCTATGTCCTGGCTTCTCTGTTGTCAATCTTCTAAAACAGATTATACTCTCTATATATGTGTATACACACACACACACACATACATACATACATAAATATATATATATATATACGTATATATATAGCTCATAAGCTTCATGTGCCGAAGGGACTTAAAGTCAGGTCAGATTTTTAAAAGAGCTGGTTTGTAAAAATACTATTTATATTTTTAATGTTTAATTTTGAAGTTCTTTGTTAATTCTTTGCTGGCTGCATTTATTGCTTATGTCTGGAAAAATGTTCTGATGAGATACAAAAAAAGAAATTCGACTTAGTATTTTAGGTCCAGATTCACACAAGCTCAGAAATGGACTGTACACAGACCTCTGTGTCAGGCTGTTTGAAAGATCGTTCTTTATGCGTGGAGCTCATTTCCCTTTTAAAAAGTTCTTAGATTGTCAGTGCTTTAGCATTAATCACTTTTAAATTATGCTAAGCTGTTTTCCTCAAAATGCAGATGTTTAATTCATAAAGCCTTTTTCAAAAGAGCATTGCCCTGTGCTGTTTGCTCTGGAAGCCACAAGAAAACTCTCCAGCAGCTGAATGACAGGTCAGTTGTGACGAGCTCGGTGGCTTTTGGCACCTTCCACTGAAGCGAGTGGGAGTCTGCTGATCGGAGAGACCCCCCCCGGCCAGGCGATGGCAGAAGAGCGGCCAGACGAGACTCGGTTGGACTTACCGTTCATTTTCACTGGGCCACCTGGTGTTGGTGTTTGCAGCACAGACTTCTTAGGAAGCTAACACAGTTGACCCTTATTCACTGAATCTTTAATTTATTTCAGTTTCACAGTTATCCAGGCGTTGGAGGACGGACTGAAGAGAGCGGATTCAGATCCTTCAGTCAAAGCTATTATGATCTGTGGCGAAAATGGGAAATTCAGCGCAGGTAAGACGTTTTTCTTCAAATGTATGTTGGGAACAAGAGGAAAAATTGTCAGTCCCTCATGTTGGGAGGCTCCCTGCCCTGTAACACTGCTGGGAAAACACCACAAGTCCTGATTTGGCTGGAAACAGCCATAGGACAGTGGGCTGCTTCTACTCTGCTGTGCCACAGTTGCCAAACAGCACAGAAGAAGTGGGTCTAAGAGCCCCTCCAGGTCAGAAGTGAGCTGGTGCATGCATGCTAGAACAGGCAACAGCTTGGACTGTGTCTCCTCTCCCTGACATACTGGTGCAGTGTTGCCCTCTGTGGCTTTGTTTCTGCACAATCTCTGGACCAACAACTGGTCCAGCATATGGAATGTGCCTGGGATAGTGCAATGGTGAAGAACAGATCTTCTGTGGTTTTTGAAACCTGTGATGGGTTTCTGAAGCTAGGGAATTCCTGCAGCACTCAACATTGCTTGTTAGTAGTAACTTGAGCTTAATTCCTCCAGACTCAATCTCTTCTTCTTCTTTATTTTATTATTTTTTTTTAAACAAGCATGTCTCTGAGAATGGCTGCAGAACTTGCACGACCTTTACAGGTATAACGTGTTTTTGTACTTAGCCTTCCCCTGAGCTCTCTAAAGAGGATTTCCTGCAGGATTTCCTGCAGCAGATCCCAAGAAAGGTTAATTCCTGTTAACCCCTCTCTTCAGGGACTCCATCATCTATGAGCACCAATGTTTAATGGCACCGAGGGAAGGGTCATTCCAGTCCCCACCTTCCACAATTCCTCTTCATCTCTTTGTGTTTGTGCTTCCACAGGAGCTGACATTCGAGGATTTTCTGCTCCTCAACAGAGACAGGGTGTTGGCTTGGCCTCCGTAATCTCTCTCATAGAAAGGAGTGAGAAACCTGTGGTGGCTGCCATTGAAGGCGTTGCCTTGGGTGGAGGCCTGGAGGTGGCACTTGGCTGTCACTACCGCGTTGCACATGTGCAGGTAACGCATGTGGTGAACGAGGGAGGTTGAAGGCATCTGGAGCCTATGGATACGTACGGGGTGGGAGGCTGCTCATGGAGAGCAGTGGGGCAGAGTGCTTTGTGGGGGCTTTAGCACAAGAGCTGCAGCTGTGCGTCTCGGGTTGCTCAGATGTTTTTCACCTATTGCTCTGCCCTTGCTATTCTGTCATTAGTCTTCTTAAACAGCTAATTGCAATTCCTTTTTAAGTGCAGAATTGATTTGTAACTAGTAGAGTAAAATGGCTGCACCAGCACTTCAGTAAGTCTAAGCATTAACTTGCCTTGGGTTTCAGTAAAGCAGCCGTTACCCGATTTCTGAGGCAGACAGCTGTATCCAGAGCGGTGCCCGTCTCACTGGCTCACGCAGCCTGACCTGCTCTTGCTTACTTTTCTCCCCAGCCCTGTGAATTTTGCATTTCTTTCTGCTAGCAGCCTAGTCTCAGCAGGTGGTTGAAGCTCAGCTCGCGTGGACCGCTTGCTTTTTGACTCCCGTTGGGCTCAGGTTCCTCAGGAAACACTCTGACCAACAGACAGTTTTTTTTAAAGTCTTCTGAAGAGTGATCCAGTATTTCTTCAGCTCCCTCCCTTAGGATTCAGGAATGATGAACTGCCTTTTAATGGCACCTGGTCTCCTTATAGAGACTCATCACAGATAGGGGCATCCCCTTACCTTTGCAGCCTCTCCTCCATGCCTGCAGGGTTTGCCAGAATCCTATACTGAGGTAGTGCACATCACCCTATATGCCACCTCAGATGGATGCTGGAAAAAGCAGTCTTAAAATGATTTCAGATCTCTTAAGAACTCAATGGGAAATATGCAAATTGTGGGGTTTTTTAAATGGCCGCAATATCTGAATAGATTTTTAAGAGAATGCAAGACACTGCTCTGCCCCTTTTCTGTTGCCATGGCTTCTCTAGTATCAGTCCTACCAAAGGTCAGGTGTACCAAGAGGCATTTGAGCACTGAAGGTCAGTTAAAATTTCAGTATGAAAGTGGTAGCAATCTTCCCTTCACTAAATTTCAAAGAATTAGGGTAGGGAGATAGGTAACAGCTAGGTCACAGAGTGCCCTTGAGCATTTGGTAACAATGCTGACTGCCTGACTTGTCAAAGCTGCTCAGCAGAAAGCACCAGTTTGCACGTGCATCTCGGCCTGGAGGATGCTGTGGGCCCCGTAGTGCTCCTCCGGCGTTGTGCTAGCACACACACCTTTGCTGAAGGGCGGTGTCACCTCTGCTGCCTTTGTACACAAGTTCTTGCAAAGGTTGAGTAGGCTTTTGTTTTAAGTGTCTTGTGTTGCAGAAAGCGATGATGAGGTTTCTACACTGAACAGTGTTTTGGAGGCTTCCTAGAGGAGCAGCTTGTGAATCAGGGCTGCTTCTCTTTCCTCATCTCTGCTGAGTTCATATTTATTGTTCTTGCTAATCAATCAGATCTGTTGCTGAATCTGGCTTTGCTTTAGGCCCGGATGGGTTTACCAGAGGTCACCATTGGGCTCCTTCCAGGTGCTGAAGGCACTCAGCGGCTACCCCGACTGATTGGGATACCAGCAGCTTTGGATATAATCACAACAGGTAAAGTACTGTGTCTTGGCCTGGCTCTGAATATGAGGGTGTGGCACTGAGCTATACCAGCAATTTGGTCTAACGAAACAGGAGTTTTTGTTTTACACATATGAAGCTGCTTGAATTGAAATTCAACTTGTCTCCCCTAATGATGCACTTAGAAAGGGACATGTTTATGTTCTCCTGAAGCACAGAGTTAGTATTGCATTTCTCCGTGCATGAAGATGATCGCTCAGATTTGAAACTAGCTACACAGCTGTTTGATCAGATGGAAAGGACTGAAATCACTTACAATGCCCCACCGAAGTCACTTTGTTTCTCTTTTTATCACAGGAAGACATGTTCCAGCAACTGAGGCACTGAAGCTGGGCATGGTTGATGAAGTTGTGGAAGACAACACAGCTGAGGCAGCAATTCACTTGGCAAACAAAGTGGTTGGTAAGGAAACAATTGTAGCAATGCCAAGAAATCATTGGTGAGGTTTCGGGGCAGAAACAAAGAGTCAGAACAAAGCCCACTAGTTTGTTCTACTCCATATGCTCCCTTCTTCTCCACTGGGTTTTGGAATCCGTACAGAAGAAAATTATCTAGCAAATTTGTTTTCTGTGAAATGTCTGAAGGGAAAAAACTCAGAGCTGTTGGTGAACTGCAAAAATTCAAGTGAGGATTCAGAGAGGTAGAGATTTACCTGGAGTCCTCATGCTTCTTAATTGTATATCCAAACTCACATGACCTTGTGGTCTGCCCGCTCACTCACAGCTGATTTGGGGGAATATGTGCTCTTTCCATACATAGTTTGGGATGACAGTCTGAGTTAGTATTGTATGTAGTTTGGTTGCCCAATTGATAATGGCTGATCAAAAATAACTTTCTCCTTCCAGTGGAGGGACTGGTATATCTTCAGCTGAACTTAATGGCCCATGAGTCCATAAGTGACTCTCCCTAATCCTTTAATGACTTCATTAGAAAATGGCCTGTGGAGATGGGAGGTATGTGAAGAAATTCTTTTCCACCCTAGAAGTAACAAGATCAAATTCACTGGAGTTAACATCAGAAGAGGAACATGCCCTGTGCAGCATGAGGAGTTTCACCTTAAGAGAAGGCATGACATTTCTCCACTATTAACCTTCTTATACCCTGGGAGATGTGCACCTTTCAGTCTGTCAGGATTGCATCTGGAGCTCTTCACAAAAAATGCATGGAAGGAAGCAAAAAACTTTCCAGTCTTTTCTCATGACCTTTATAGGTGATGCTCTTTCAAGCTAGGGTGCTCTTTTCCTCCTGCAGTTCTCCTCACTAGAAACAAGATTTTTTCCTTCCCTGTAGAAATGCTTCTCCCATGCTAGAAGCTGAAGCAGCCTGAGCTTTGTCCTAGATGACAGTGCACTTTATTTTTGAGGTTGTTCAATACATGGGCTATTCATCTAGATCGGTATCTTGCATACTTCTTAGCTGCGACATGGGATTTTGCCAGACAGGTGCCAAAGGATGTTCCTTGGCTGGGTCTTCTGTAATAGATGTTCTTTCCTCTCACTGTGTTCAGGTTACCATATTTTTGAGTTTCATTTTTAATGAAGAAGAACTTGCAATGTAAGCAATCTTCATTTCTCTTTTCCCATATATACCCAACTATTCAAATACTATGTTTTAAAAAGAAACGAGTGATGTACTTTACTAGGGCTTACAAGAAAAGCAAAGACACTTTGGGTCACTGATCTTGTCTGTCTGTTCTGAATGGGATTTCTCCATTTCTCTTTTCCATCTGTTGGGAGAGTAGTGAAATATTATTACTTTTCTAGGGAAATTGCCCCCCCCCCCCCAAATACTATGTGCTCTCTGATGTACCCTCTGGCTTCTAAATGATGCCTTTTGTAATATACCACTATTGATGACAGAAAGAGTGCATCATAAAATGAGTAACAGATACATTGCTAGAATTGGCAAGCATCCTGGTGTAACTCACTTTTCGGATCGTACATGTCCACTGCCATTACTGGCAAGTTCCTCTTGTTTAGCTTCATCTTCACTGGAAATTGTCACTAGGAAGAAAAAAATAATTCTTTCAAGAATGGGATAAGCAAACAAAGATCCTAGCTGGATGTCCCGCAGGTTCTCTGTCTCTTCTAGGCCTATTCATTATTTGTTGTAGCCTTGCCATCAGTTTATTGCTGTTTTAAGTTATGCCAGTAATAAATTCCAGTGTGACTGAGGGTGTTTCATATCACACTAGATACTGATTTGGATAGAACTTTAAAAAGCTGCTTTCAGACCCTTTCCAACAGCTTTACTGACATTTGCAGTATGTGTTTTAACAGTAAAAACACTGGAAAGAGTTAGTTAATCTGATTTCCCACCTTCTTGGAAAATTTATCATTAAGCCCTGTTGCAGAACATGAAAAGTTTTGGTGCACTATTTAGTTGCAGATTACTTGTCAAGTTGAAAGAATGGGGTTCCCGGAGCCCCTACATTCATTTGGATCATTTCTGGCTTTAGCCTTTGCCCAAAGTTAGTATAATTCTCCTGCCATGTAAAGGCAAACCAGCACATCCAGTTCTGTATCTCAAGCACAAACGTACAGGGCTGCAGAAAAGATGTGACAGTCTTGTGTAACTGCTCTGAATTTTGTTCCTGTGTGAGTTCAGGTTTCAGTGAATGTTTTTCAGATGATGTTAAGGATACCAGAGACAGTTGCACAAACTCTCCCCGCCACCCCGCCATCACAGAAGTCCGCTATCTTTGTATGGCATCCAGCATTTAGTTTCCAATAAGATTTTTTTTTTTTTTTTTTTTTTTTTAATGTGAGCTTTGCAATTGTTGGCTTCTTGCAGAGCAGTTTGGCTAAATAACTAGTTCTGCTACTGAAGGAATTTCTATTTCAGGCCCAGGAGGGTTGTGCTGACAGATCAGTCTCCAAGAATCAATTCAGAAATTTTCTTCTAAACCTTTATCATTGCTGGAGCTGCAGTATCTAAAGGGAAGAGATCAGCCTCAGATGATTGGCCTTACTGAAGCAAGGCTTCCTCGATTATTGAGTCAATACACAGTTGACAGAGCTACCTGCATGGTAGGTATGTCAGGAAAGCACCTCCTAATGAGGAACACCTTCCCGTAGTCAGCTCTGACTAAGCTGCTACAGGAGTACCCAGAGGGGAGCATTGAGTCTAAGTTCGATTTTCCAGTGAAAAACAAGAATTATATAGTGCAGGTTAGCCAGTGAGTGTATCCTCCTAACCTTCTTCAGACAAATTTGCCTAGTCAGGAAAAAAAAAAAAAAAAAAAAAAAAAAAAAAAAAAACTACACTTGCAAGCCTTTTTTAGAAGGGAAGAACAGGCAGGAGCTAAATCTGCAGAGACAAGGGGGACATTCTTTCATTAGCTGCTCTTGATAATCACTGCACTAATTCAAAGCTGCATTTCATAATTTGTCCACTCGATGGCATCACAAAATTGAAAAATTGCCGTAATTGCTCGTGGCAGGCTGGAGAACAGCACGGGAGTTGATCCCCTGCGCAGCAGGCGTCATTGACGCTCCCCTTTTATAATCTTCCCTTGCTTTCTGATCACATCTGTTGATTGACCTCTGTCTTCTTCTCAGAGTATGAAAGCATTGTTGGCCTGCACAAGAGCCAAGCAAAATCAGTCTAATTTGGGTTAGTTTAGGCCCTATCAGTATTAATTCTGTATGGGAAGATGATTATGAGCTTCTGACTGTAGAGCACTAGCAGCAACCGCAGAGGAAGGATGTTTCTTCTGAGTGTCAGGAAACCCACAGGAATAGCAAACGCTGCTGCTAGCTCATGGCACGTGCTAGCTTTAAGTTGTGACTGCTGGAGGAACAAACTCAAGTAAAACAAAACAGATGCCTTTGCTAGCTCCTGCGGACAGATGATACTCTTACTCTGCAGTACCAACAACTGAAACTGTTCATCATCCTCCTGCCTCTTTGATTTCACAAATCAAGCTGTGGGTAGCCTACACCGATCTCTTCTTTTCAGATTTGGATTATTTTTCTCTGCTCATGAACATGCTCCTGGTTCTTATTAGTATTGCAGCAGCAAAGGAGCCTTTATTTCAGGTGCTATAGAAATATTTAGCAAAACCAAAGGCCTTACATCTCAGTAAGAGTCTCATTACAGGACTCCAAGGGGAGTTACTTTTATTTATCATTCTGTAGGGAACTATCTCATCTCCCCCATAAGTATTTGCACGTTTGCTATCTGAAGACTATGCTTAAAGACTCCCAGTAGCAATCCCCTTTACAGATCCTTTCCACATCATTAGAGATGTCACATGAAGTCTCCTGATCTGCCTAAGCAGTCTTATATAGCCTACCAGCCATCAGATCTGCTTTATGGGACAAACTTGAAATTTTCTTTTGTGACAAAAGGAAATCCGCTACGTAAGTCCTAATTTAAGGTCAGTGGAAGAAGAGCATTTTCAGGTGAAAAAGATACATTTGGGGGAAGAAGGAAGGACTCAGAAATAATGGGACATTATCCTAACTAAAATCCTACAGCAGTAGTAGACACCGTGTTCACCATCAGTGCAAAAACATCACTTTAATGAACTCACATTAGAAGAGAAGCTACTTACAGAATGCGTGCTCATCTTCTTGTGGGTGCACATGTTCTCTAAAAGGCCTAAGTAAAAAGCTTGAACTCTGAAGACTGTCGCTCCAGGAAATCTGTACCTTCACTCATTCTGGAAACTGTGTCACTCTTAAGCTTGTCCTGTCTTGTAGGAAGATCTGGAGTCAGGACAGGGTCCTTGATCAGCCTGATCGTGGTACTCTCCGCATTCCTGCTCTTGAGCACACTGTGTACAGCAGGGCACCAGATTTCCTGCTCCTGAACTTTCCACCTGACACACTGGCACTTTCTAGCTCAGACAATAGCAAGAGAAGCGACAGCTAGATGCAAGGTGCCACCTTTGAGGAAAACATGGTCCTACGGCAGAGCTGATGTAATGAAAGCTGAGGTAACAAGGCTCTATTCCTGAGAGCTTCTCGGAGCAGCAGATACGGAGGTCCCCGTTGGAGCAGGCCCACCCACTTGGTAGCTGCACTGGCAGAATCATGCTGCAGGAGCTGGTGCAACAACTTCTGGAGTTAGCTCACAGTTAATTAACAGTCTGGATGCTGCTATGATGACAGAAGGTTCTACATGAAAATCTTGTAATATTATGGAGATCTCCTGAATTTCTGATCTTGTTCCTCAGTGCTCTTTACCAAAGCAAGCTGCCATTAGGAGCAGGCTGAGTATAGACAGATCAAAAGATCTCCCAGGAGGCACCGAGGTTTGTATTTCTGAAGGGTATAGGAAGGATTTGGGTGTCTGAAACATAACTAATTTCTCTCAATTAAAATCCCTTTTAGGTATCACCATAGCAACCTGGGTCTGCAATGAGCCTCATGTATTTGTGTGGCTGCTTGATCCACCTCTTGCTGACACAGAAGCGTGAACTCTTCCGTGTTATTCATTTGGTCCCTAACCCATGCTGCAAGAGCTGTGCTCCTGGTGACTCCCAAAGGGAATAGAGGGACTCCTGCTGTTAGGGAAGAATTGAAGCCAAGGTGTATTTCCCAGTCTTTCACATAACTACCTGGCTCAGGACCTTGGCTGGAGCATTTCTGGCTAGAAAAGGCCATTAGGCACCAAGTACTAGGCAATACTGGAGGAAAACTGTAGCATTGAGGCTTACAGAAGGAGTAGATAGAAAAGCCTTCCCTGTGTGACAGTGGAGAGCGGTGGATTAAGAGGTGGAGAAATCAAGGCAGCATCTGTAGCTGAGAAAAGGAGGAGGGAAAAAAAAAAAATCACTGAAATCTTGCTATGTTGAAGTCTGAGAAGGGACTTGAAAAACTGTAATTATAAGGGTGAGCAGAAAACTCCAGAGAAGGGTCAGACATTTTAATGCCAGACCCAGATTGCCGTGTAAATCCTAACGCAATGAGTTCAGCAGGAAAGGAGAGAAAAAAAAAAAAAGAAAAGAAAAAAAGGAAAAGGAGGGGGACCACATTGCTGTTCCATGTGGACGGATATGCAAGTCTGCAGTGCTCCAGGAAGCGAGGACACTGGGCTGTTCAGTAACGCCTTCTCTCCCCCCCAGGCCAACCGCTGGGACCTCGCCGGCTCAGCCTGAAGCCAGTGCCGAGACTGCCCAATGCCGAAGTTGTTCTCAGCGAGGCTCTCGCGAAGGTGAAGAAGCAGGCCCGCGGGTGCCTGGCCCCAGAGCTGTGCGTCCGGGCAGTCAAAGCCGCGGCAGAGCTGCCCTTCGCAGAGGGGGTCCGCAAGGAGCGAGAGCTGTTTAACGTCCTGCTGACTTCCGGCCAGGCCCAAGCGCTGCAGTACGCCTTCTTTGCGGAGAGAGCGGTGGAGAAGTGGACAACGCCCAGCGGCGCTTCTTGGAAAAATGCTTCTCCTCAACCCATCCGCAAAGCGGCTGTGATAGGTAAGGGAACGAGGGAGCCATCGTATTTGCTGACGCCGCTGCCGACAGCAGAGTTGAATGGGCATAGACAGCATCTGACAGGGCTTTGCCAAGGTAGAAGGTGGCCAGAGCCAGGGTGGAGCTCCCAAGCAGACACTAGCCAAGAACACCAGTATCCATCACAGGAAAAGACACTCTAGGCCTATAGGAGATGCATGGAAAAGCCATCAGCACTAACGGCCATCACCCATAGGTGACCTCAGAGGTGACATTAGATGACAAATCACATCCTGCTAGATCATTATGATCCCACCTACCTTCCTTTCACTTCAGGGACCACTTCATCTGCCTCATCCATTTTGAACAGGGCTGCCAGGAGCCCTGGCTTTGCTCCACACTATAAGCAGGTTTGCAGGGAGTTCTCCACCCGGTCTAGCTCTGCACTGCAAGTGCTTACGCAAAGAATCACTCAGGGATGTACTAATACAAAAACGTTTTGACAGCTGTATTTTAAGAAGACTTCATCTCGCTGGGATCCACTCTTGCCATTCTGTAGCCCAGCAAGATAATGCCTTCATTAATTTTTTATAAGAGCAATTTAAATAAAACTCTTTGATGCACTGCTGAGATTTAAAAAAAAAAATCTATCTTTCAGCTCTGCCTGTTGATAGTAGCACTCAAAAATGGTTAGACAAGTAATGGAGCACTTGGAAAACATCCATCCTGTTTTAGAGGAAACTCACCAGACCAATACTGCTCCTCCCCAGCTACTTGTCAGGTCTCAGTCTCGTGCTCTGCAGTGAGAGCTCGCCACAAGCTCATTTCAGGCCATGGAAACACTTAAAGCGCCCTTCTTTTCATTAACTTCAGCAGGTTAATCTACGTCAGTTTTAATGAATACATTTGAACATTGGTCCCACCAACCCTGTGAAGAAGGTATGGATGTCACAGCATTCAGGTTAAATTTCGCAGTAAGCTATGCTTTTTATCCTGTGACTTGCA
This sequence comes from Rhea americana, assembly GCF_003343005.1. Classification (NCBI taxonomy): domain Eukaryota; kingdom Metazoa; phylum Chordata; class Aves; order Rheiformes; family Rheidae; genus Rhea; species Rhea americana. Next base: position 1,123,334 of record NW_028186151.1, read on the forward strand.
GAGCACAGGACTTTGGACATGTGCAAGCACAGACGGTTCAGCTCTGCAATACTGTCTTTGGCAGGAAGAGCTTGTGTTGAGTTTTGTAGGAATGACTGGCTAGCAAGAATTAGTGGTTAGAACTGCCATTTTTTTGCTATTTAATGATAAATCATGATAGAATAAATAAGACATTTGCAAAATTCCAACCCAATGAAAAAACTGCCAGAAGAGATAGTCTGAACAACTAATTAGCTTATTTTGGTGCTGTGACTGAGCTGAAGTGAGTATATTAAGGACAAATCCAGTCTACTTGAAAGGCTCTAGTAGAACCACAGCTCATGCCTTGTTTCTGAGCTGAACTAGCTGGGCTACATCTTCCACCCATTGGATTATGCATTTGCATCTGTGTGTCACACAGGTTTCTGAGTTCTGGTATTCCCTATTCTCTACCCCAAGATTTCCAATTCCCAGGTAACTGGTTACAGACAAGACAAAAGCAAGCAAAAAAAAATCCTGCTCAGCATTTCTACAGTAAAATCCAAGGATCACATAAATCACATAAACCTGCCTCCTGTTACTTATCCTCTGTCAGGGAGCAGCAAGGGCAGCTGCTGCCCAAGGGACAGAGAGCCAGGACACAAGGGTAACATCACCTTATCACAGTGAGGAGGCAGGCTGGACATCAAGCTGGGAAGTCAGTCCTTGGGTCAGGATCAACAGCGTCAATGACCACAGGCACAACCAAGCACCCCACCCCACCCGACCCCCCTCAGCAGAGGGTGAGGGCCACAGGCTGAGCTTAAATGGGCTCCTGGGCCGGTGGGCAGGCTGTGGGTGGAGGCCCCAGGTGAAGCTGCTTAGGGCCATTAAGGCTTATCAGCATACTCAGGGTCCTGATGGCTATCAAAACTCCTAATTCCTTTTCTGAATCATCCCTTCTATCAACATAGCCCTCAAAGCTAACAGTTATAGCTTGCTTGCTTTATGCTCAGTGTAGTCCTTGTCCTTCATTCGCTAAGTGACATCTCCGGTTTTGAAGGTTGCTGATCACTTCCTGGCAGTACTCAGTCCCTTCCCATGTGAAATATCACTGCTCTCCACCACCTAGTTCTTTCTGCCACCCCACTGGGCTTTTTCTCCTTTCTCTGGAAGGTTTTCCTCCTAGCTTGCCTTTCGATATCAGTGAAATAGCAAGTTCTTTGCAGGCAGATTTAGAACATGCCAACACAATTGCATTTTTTCTCTCAGACTGCTGTAACACAAAGCCGCTCTCCAGTCAGTGCCATGCTGTACACGATCTCACAATTTCACATTCTTAGTCTCCCGCACATTCTTTTAGCACCATAAATCAAAATCTTAGGGAGGATTTTTGAGGGCTTGACATGTTTTGAAAGAGTGCTGATCCTCTCTGTAAGGCACTGAGTCTACACAGGTCACCCAGGGTCTCTCTCTTTTCACTGCAGAGAGGAAGGCTCTTAGGGCAGGATCTTGCATCGGTTTTGGGTGGTCAGAAATCATGCAGCGCCCCTTTTCCAACAGACACTGCACTGCCAGTTCACTAACTAAAACTCTCCTGCATTATGCCGCTGCTTTTGTCCTTTATTGCTGCAAGGTGGGAAGGGACTGAGAAGATCACTTCAGTTTCCTCAACCTTTGGTACCTTTTCTGTAGGCACAGAGGACCTTTCAAGTGTGGAAGCAGTGCTGGGAATGCTAGGGGAGCCTTGCTGCATGGCTCCCCTGCCTGTCCAGCATTAGCAGAAAGTCGTTGCGGGGAGTAAGTGCATCACTTGCTGCTCATATCTTAATGTAGATTCAACATCAAGGATTATCTGTCATTTTTGTGAGCACACTTCATAGATAGCCTTGCCAACGGATTGGCAACTGTTCCTGTAGGGTCCTGCCTTCCCACCAGCTGGCTTTGTCCGCAGTGTCCTCACTCAAAAACTGATAAGCAGCGGCCCCCAGCTCTGTGGGATCCCTCCCGTTACTGGCTTAGCTATCCTTGGCTGTCTTCAGCCACACGTGTGGTCACCTAGTTCATTTGCTTCTGCTTGTTCTGCATTGCCAGCTCCTGTCTCTTTCCCCTTTTCCCGGTTCCTGGTCACCCAGAAAGAAGGTTCCTCTCTCCTCCTCCTGCAGTCTTTCCATAGCACCCTGCCTGCCTTCAATATCACGTTATTTCTGATGGAAATTAATCCCCTGAAATAGAGAAAGAAGCAGCTCCAATTTGCAGCAGTCTACTACCTTGTTATTTTTAACAGGGGACTGGAATAGTCTTTGCATATCTTTACCAAGCTGTAAAGTATTATTTCCATTACTGGCTTTTTAAAGTCCAAATATTCGGTACAGTTCAGTGTATTTTCTTAGATTTGTGTTTCTCTAGTATGTGTGACTGTAGATGAGTTGTTCTACATGTATTTTGAGGTTGTCTGGTTTGAATCTTGTTTTTATAAATTCTTAAATTAATTTTGCATGTTTTTTTTCATATTCTAAATACTTCATGTGACAGATCAATAATTAACAATCATTATTCTCTCGGCTTGCCCAGCAAAAGGATTTGTCACATGCATATTTGGCCTGAAATTAAATGGGTTCAAGGGTGGTTTTATTTATATATCAAAGCCACATTTCACAAAAAGACCAGAAGGAAGATCGCTAGATGCTCTGTTCTTGTGTCTGAAGCAGATTTCAGTCCTCTGCTAAAAGCTGTGCCATTGGCAAGACAGCTCTGAAAACAGCCCCCCGTATGGAAGATAGGAATATAGGGGAGTTATTCAGTGTGATGGTTTGGGGGAAGTGAGAGCTCAGGTCTGGCTTCCTTAGCTTGACACTACTGAGAACTGAGCATACAGTAGAAATCAGTGCACTAGCTCCTGGCTGTGTTTCGGTCTGTACAGTCCGACCTGGGCATGGGCCACTTCTCCGTCTCCTTCCTCTGCGGCCTTCGGCACGTGCAAGGCCCCATGATTCCCTACCGTTTTTTCTGCTCCAATGCGTTCTTCCCCAAGATCGCTAGTCCATAAAATCAAAAGGGGAAGTCCTCAGAAATGCTTCTTTCCCAGCTAAATAACTCCCTGGGTTTTATAGCCCCGTTTTAGAAAATCTTTCCGGGGGAAGTCGTGCTGTGCAAGCTCTAATGTAATAAAGCCCTTGGGGCTTTCATTACTCTCTCTGCCAGCTTCATTAAACATCATTTCATACAGGCCACTGAAGAGTTATGTAGTAAGTTGAGAGACAGATTTTCTAGGTCAAAAGCAAGCTTGGCAAGCTCATATCTTATCTATAAGCCTATTCCTGTGTCCCAGAAAATGAAATACTACAAGTATGTATGCCTTTCTGTCAAGGGGTGGCAAAAACCCAGATGGGAATACTCATACTACACATCAGGGAGAGCGAATAGTTGAACTGGCTAATGCCACTGCAGAGCTTTCCTTGAGAAGAAAGTTGGCAAGCCTCTGCTCAGGGAAGGGGTTTTACTCCAGGAGGAAGCAGCTTGCTTATATTGTGAGCGAACCGCAAAAGTTTCAGTCACAAGACCAAAGCTGAGAGGAACAGGAGTTACTGAGGCCCGCAGCATGCGAGCTGCTTTTGCAGCAGCGCTTGGCAACTCTAGGGAGAAACCTCCAGATGTCTGCGCTGGAAAGAAAAGAGAATTCAGGAGAGAGCCACCAAGGCTTGGGATGTGCCGCGGCAAACCGCTGGTGCTTGAAGCCCTCGTCCTTCACCATGATGTCTGAAGAGAGCCTCAAAGACAGGGCTAAGCTTGGTGGGGATCCAAGAGGTGCTGCATTGCCATCCCACGCTGTCTGAGAAGACAGCAGCGCTTGTAGCTCACCAGAAACAGGGGAAAGCCCTAGCAAGCACCCTGCGTCCGCATCCAAGCCTTCGAGTACTGTTCAAAGTGAGAGGAACTGCTCCTGTTTGTGAAAGGGTTGTTTTTTGTTTTTTGGGGGTTTTTATTTTTTGATTTTTTTTTAGTTAGAAAACCATGAGCAATGAAATACTAAGAATGGATTGATTTTTTTCTAGTCTTATTTTCAAATTAATTTTTGGTAGTATTTGATTACAAAGTAACAGATCTAATTTCCTAGAGAGGAACTTTAGTGTTTACTTGAGAGCGAAATGGTTGTTTATGAGCAACTTGCCAGATAGTGATGTCTGTAGAAACGATACTCTTGCAGCTAAGCAGGGTGGGTTTAAATATCTTGTGTGTACACAAGCTGTGCAGAGGCAGAACTAAATCAAGGGTGTGTTGCTTGCAGGAAAAATGTACTACCTTGCTTGACCTTGGTTGTTGGAACTTGTTTAACTGATGATATAATTTCAGCTCTTCTTCATAAAGCTGCTTCCAGCAAATGTTTTAATCCCCTTGTTTCTATTTATTTATTTAGCTGATTGACTTTTGTTTGTAAACCTGGGATTTAAAAAAAAATCATTTTTATAGAATTATAACAAACCTGTGCTTTATCTAGCTGTTGCTTTATTTGGGATATTCATAATCCTGACATTCAGATGCTTCACCAGCCTCTTGGGAATGCTTTGCACTTTTAAAACTGGTAAAATTGTGCTGGCCCTCTCTTACTAGATTGTATTTGCTTAGCCCCAAAAGCTGCAGTTGAGCAGCACAGCTAACATGGGTTCAGGCTCATAGGAACATGTAAGTTAGTGAGGCATTTCATTTAACACAACATAGGGAAGACTGGTGGAAAGGCTCAGAAAAAGAGAAGCGATCAGGCCGGTAACCTTCACACTGGTAGTCCCAAGGGATACAACCTGGGAATAGCGCATTTATGGATCTTGGAGAAAAAATGTTGCTGGAATGTTGCTGTTCAGCTGAGAGCCTAGACAAGAGCTTTAGCTGCCTGGTTGGACAAGGACGACTGTGTCTTGGAGTTGTTACAGAGAAAGAACCTCCCAAAATTAGCAATGGCCTGTATTTGAGGACTTTTAGAGGGCTCCCAGCAGACAGAGAAGCCCAATATAAGAGTGAATAGCACACAGAAGGGTACTGGTGGTCCAGACTGATTAAAAAGGAGATGGAGAATGTTGAGAAACGGGTTAAGAACACTGTGTTAGCTTCATCCAGTTTGAACTGACAATGAGAGATACATGAGACACTAGCGAAAAAAGCTGAGGTTTCACTTTAGGCAGAATATTAGAGCAGATCAGTGTCTGAGGGCCTTTATAGAAATAGCAACTGAATTTGTGTTTACATCAAAGATTATGCAATAAAGTGCTGAGGGGAAAGAGAAGGGAGACAAAGCAGAAGCTTGGAAGGAGAAGGGAGAAACCAAATCTCCACACTTCACTGCAGTGAGACTCCCCCTGGGTTTCCTTTACCCATAATGTTCTGCCAAGAGGGCCCATCAATGATCATCTGACTCAGGAGAGAAGAGCAGAGAGGCCCTCACACCCTCAGGGTGAAGCTTGCTTGTGAAATCATCTACTAGACATCAATGCCAGAGCTGAAGTTGAAACTCAGGTCTCCTGTCTGCCATTCCCAGGTTCTAACTCTTAAATGATGGTGGCTTCCATAGGAGGAAGGACATGAATCACATGGTCCACATGGAGTGATCTCTGTTATTTTGTCACCTCAGGAGGACATTAGCTTGCCTTTATGCTATTGCTTTTGAAACATTTAGGGTTACTGAAAGACAGAATTCACCTTCCATTTTCATAGTCTTTTTTTTCCTCCTATTTGTGTACCTCTCATTTTGCATTGACTCCTACTTTTTATCCCGGAGACACGAAAAGAAGTGCTCTTACTGAGTGATTAATTGTAACAAGTTGTGTTCGCAGCCTCTGATTCTGTCTCACTTTTCTCCTTAGGGTTGGGAACAATGGGCCGAGGCATCGTGACTTCTCTGGTCAAGGCCAACATACCTGTGGTAGCTCTAGAGCAGGATCTGGACTATCTGAACACGGGAAGAAAAGCTGTGATGCTCCTTTTGGAACACGAGGCTTTGAAAATGAAGCAGAGTACCCAGACCCTGGATTTCCATAACCCTGCATGTCTCCAGTTCACTGTGGACTTTGAGGCATTGCGGGATGTAGATCTAGTTATCGAGGCTGTGTTTGAGAATATGGCTCTGAAGAAGGAAATATTCCATAAGCTATCAAGAATCTGCAAGCTGGGGGCCTTTCTGTGTACGAACACGTCAGCCCTGAATATTGATGAAATAGCTTCTGCCACGAGCTGCCCACAGCAGGTCATTGGCACGCACTTCTTCTCCCCTGCTCATGTGATGAGGCTATTAGAAATAATCTATGGGCGTCACACATCCCCCACCACCATCGCCACTGCCATGCAGCTTGCCAAAGCACTGAACAAAGTTGGAGTGGTAGTAGGGAATTGTTTTGGGTTTGCTGGGAACCGAATGATGCATCCTTATGTACAACAGGCGGTTTTCCTTTTAGAGGAAGGAAGTAGACCAGAAGACGTAGATCAGGCTCTTGAAGATTTTGGGTTTAAGATAGGACCTTTCCGAATGTCTGATCTTGCTGGGCTGGATGTGGGCTGGAGATCCCGGCAGGGCCAGGGCCTCACTGGTGCCTCACTACCTCCAGGAACACCTGCCCGCCAGCGGGGTGGCCATCGCTACAGCCCGCTGCCTGACCTTCTGTGTGAGAAAGGCAGGTTTGGCCAAAAAACTGGAAAAGGCTGGTATCAGTATGAGAAGGCTGGGGGCAGGATAGCCAAGGCAGACCCGTGGCTTCACAACTTCCTGTCTGAGTACAGAAACACCCATCACATCAAGACCCGCTTCATAGACCAGGACGAAATCCTGGAGCGTTGTCTCTTTCCCCTCATCAATGAAGGTTTTGACATCCTGGCTGAGGGAATAGCTTCTGCCCCAGAACACCTTGATGTGATTTACATCAATGGCTATGGGTGGCCAAAGCACAAGGGTGGCCCCATGTTCTATGCCTCCACCATTGGGCTGCCTCACCTTCTGGCTAAGCTCCAGAAATACTCCGAGGCTCACCCAGATGTTCCCAGCCTGCGACCCAGTGCCTTTCTGAAGAAGCTGGTGGCTATGGGGAACCCTCCCCTCAAAGAGTGGATGTCTAACGTAAGCCGGCAGAGCAACAAGCTGTGACTTCACTGACACCCACTCTAGAATTTCAGTGGATGCTGATCCCATGAAACCGGTGCTGTAATTGCACCTGCACTGTCTTTTCCAATCAACACCAACGTGCTACAGGCTTTGGTACATGTGAACAATGTTACTGACCTTCCTGGGCCTTTGCAGAGAAGAATAAATTTACCCAATGATTGCTCTCAATCACCAACTCGCTGCAGGTAACTACAGCCACCACCCATTCTTCCTTCTCACCATCGGCCACCTCCTTTGCGTGTTGCTGCACAAAGGCCCAGCTCATTCTGCTCTGCCTTTAGGTCTTCACAGCTGTGTGTTTCTTACAGCCTTTCTCTTGCCAAAGGAGGGGAGCAGCATCTACCGCCCATAAGGCAAATCATGGTGCGGGGCAGCAGAGAGGTGGTCACAGTTCCCCTTCGCCTGGCTGGATCTAACAGATCCAGGTCCGGATCTTTTTCCGAGTTTTTTAAGATCCTCCTCCTGCAGCCTACTCCCAAGAGGGATTCCCTGGCTCTCCTGAACACGGTCTGCTGGGGTCTGCTCCCTTCCACTGCTTGGTGCTTTGGGGCAGTCCCCTCCTGCTCGTCTGCGGCGAACGTAGCCTCCGGTCTGGGGTGGGGGAACAGATAGGACAGAGTTCCCTTCTCAGGAAGATAAACACTGGATGACTAGCTGGTGCTTTTTATTTTAATAAAACTGTTTTGATTATCTAATGTCAGATTATATGATATCATATGAGATGGTAGAAAATGAAAATGTGCTTGTTCTTCCTGTATAGATATCTCTATCGCTTCTCTGCCTGATAGCATAGATAATTTCCCTGTTCGTGCAGGCACTTGTGCTCGAAAAGGCTGCGTGGTTGTTTTTTCTACATGTAGCTTCTTCTGCCCTTTATCTACCCCTGTCCTTCAGCGGCCGCGAGCACAAAAACGGGAGCAGAAAACCTTTCAGCAGCCGAGAGCCAACGGCAAGTGCCTGGTCCCAGGAAGGACTTTGTGCTGGGACCGGAGGAGGAGATCACTCTAGGCCCAGCAAACTGCCGCCGGTTCCCCCGAGCCCCCCCGGCCCCCCTGCCCAGAGCCGGCCAGCGTCGGCCGCGTGACATGTTACACAAGAGCCCTGGCTGCTGCTGGCGCTGCGGCGTCGCCGGCGGGGCGGCTCCGGCACCGCGCCGGCGCCTCGTGCCGCCGCGCTCGCCCTCCCCGGCGGGGAGCTGCACAGTCCCTGCTGGAGGGGGACGCCGGGCACAAGTCGCGCCCTTCCCGTGGCGGAGAGACAGCGGCGCCGCCGAGCCCTGCAGACCTCTGCCCCGCGGCCGAAGCGCCGCTCCTCACCGGCAGCGCTTCCGTGCTGGTGCCTTTGCCGGGGCCGTTGCCCTTCCCCTCGGGGAAACGTCCGAGGGCAGAGGCTGCGCATGCTCAAAACGCCTCTCCGGCCAGAAGTTCGCTTGTAAATCTGTATCGACCAAAGCAGCGGGGTATTGACTTTTGGCGTGCTTTGCGTCCCCCACGCCCAGCAGCGATGACCCAGCAGCCGCAGCGCCCCGGTTCGAGGCCCGCGGTGCCCGTTGCTGCGCAGCCCCAAGGGAAGGCGCCCGCCGCGGCCCCCCGGGTCAGCGATCCAGACGACAGGCTCGCCGAGCCCCCGCGCGGCGCGGACGTGCCGGGCTATCGGCAACGGGCCCGTCCGCGCGCTCCCCGCGGCCCGGCCCTCCCCTCCTACTCGTCCCTCCGCGCCCCGGGGAGAACCGTCATCACCTCGGCGCTGCTGAAGCGTTTCCTGGGTTAAAGCTCCGAGCCGGGCGACGGGGAGCCGAGAGCGCGCGGTCCGCCAGCGCCGCGGAGCCTCTCGAGTTCGCCTGCGGCGCGCTGCCCTTGCGCCGCGTCGTGCCGCTCCCTCGGCGTCGCTGCCGCTCATGCACGGCTGCACGACCGCTGGATGTCTTTGACGAAGTTGGTGAACTCCGCAGGAGCCGCACGTGCCTCCGTTACGCGCTCCGCCCCAGGCGGTTCGCAGCAGCGGAGAACACGAGTGCACCGAAGGAGGGAAACCACCTTAGCTTCAACCGGCGGCCCCGCGGCACAGGACCTCCAAAGAGAGCCGGGGAGCGCGGCCCCGCGGCGCGCCTGCGACCGCGGTGGGGCGCCGGAGCCTCGGCCCGTTTCCGCTCGCTGGGGTGCCGCCGCCCGCTGGGTTTCTCTTCCGGAAAAGGCACCTCGCAGCGGGAGCTGGGCCTCGAGGCGAAGCAGAAGCGGGTCCCGCGGGAGGGCCTGCGTGAGCCGAGCTGCGCGAGCGGAGCTGCGTCTCCTCTTTGCTCCCGGCGGGCTCCGGGGAGTGGGAGCTTCGGCCACGGTCTTCCCAAAGCAGCAGGACGGCGTCGCCGGGATGCCCGGCTCTGTTCGCACACGGCTGAATTCATGTTGGCTGAATTCAGCGGGATTTAGGCAAAGCAAAGCCTCCGGGAGGGCGTTAGAAAACTCGCTTCCCCGCGTCGTTGGCCCTGGAGGTGCTTAAAATCCGCCTCCGAAGGGCACCGTGACCTCAGGCACCCA
>NW_028186151.1:1134292-1191705 GCF_003343005.1 Rhea americana
GAGCCCGCGCTGCTCCGGCTCGGCGCCCGCGGCTCCGCTGCCCGCGTCCGAGGCACCGCGGGCGACCGCGCTGACCCGCTGGCGGCCGGACGGCGTTTAACGAACGGTCGGTTAACGCGCTCCTCGGAGCGCCGGCCGGTGAAGCGGCGGCGCCCCGCTCAGCGTTGCTCTCCGGAGATCCCGGGGCCGGGCGGACGCACCCCCCGGGGAAGGCTTGCTCGGGGCTGCCGCGCCGCCTCCGGGCTCCTGACAGCCCGTTCCGGCAGCCCAAGTCCGCCACTGCCTCTCTTCGCAATTTAAACTCGAATGTGGATTTCCCATCTCCCCCGACTCTCGTTTTTGTAGATTTTGCGTAATGGGGCAGAGGGGCTGCCTAAAAAGCCACCTTTCACTTGGGCAAGAGCTTGGTTTGAATTCAGTGGGTGTTTTAGGAATTTCATTCCCATCTGGGGTTTGTTTGCAATTGGTTTCCGATTAAAGCTGTTGTCAGGACTGTCGCGTTTTCTGGCCGTGCCCGGAAGCGCGCGCTCGGTGGGGGCACAACTGGCCGTGCTAGAAGTTGGTGTCATGGCTGCCTGCTGCAAGGGGATGTCTCTGTTGCTGGCATTTTAGCAGCGCCCCGAATTGTGGCCGAGATACACTCTTCTTTCCCAGAGTTTCTCTGGCCTCAGTTGTTTGTGGCTGGCATCAAGATCTATGGGTGCGTGAGCACTCTGGAGGACAGGGTCAGGCCTCAGAGTGGTGCTGGGAACTGGAGGTACCATCCACAGTCAGTAAGTGATGGCGCTAGGAAGTCAAATGCAGAGCTGGGAACACATGGAGCAGCAGCATCGTGGAGCGGGATCTGGGGATTAGGGTGGATCACGAACTGAATATGCGTCAGCAGCAGGAGGCCTTTGTGGTAGCAAATCCAAAAGCGAAACCCAAGCCTTCACCTGGGGATGCATTAGCAGCAGTGCAAGGCATGCAATTTAATTAGTCTGCTCCACTCAGTAATGATGAAACCAGAATAATGGTTTAGTTTTGAGCATTGCACCTCAAGGCATGAGAGGAAAATTGGGAGGCTCTGCAGGAGGTCCTTGAGGGATCAGAAGTTTACAGAGTATGATCTACGAGGAGGTACAAAAGCAAAGGTGTTGCTGTGGCTGTAAAAGAACTGATGAAGGGAGAGTAGATGGGCTTTGCCATTTGTAAAGGCGGTCCTGAAGAGAAAGTTGCCTTCTAGTCCTTCTCTGCACAGACTTGGAGGATAACCGCATATCACTTGAGCTGTGGTAAGGAAAGTTTAGGTTTGGATATTAGAAAACTTTTTTAACTAGTGAGTGAAGTGAAGCATGGGAATAGGCTACTTAAGAAGGCGAGGAATTGCTTTCACTGAAGGCCTTTGAGGCCAACTTTGAGATACATTTGCCTTGCAAAACTGTAATTTTAAATGAAAGAAGTCTACTGCGTACCTCATTTTTCTTGTTTAATCTCTTGAAAGCATGTTCTCTTCTTGCCCCATTATTTCCTAATGCAAATTTCAGAGCTGCGGATTTCTTTGTATCCTGCTCTTGCAGAATGAGTGGAATTGGACTTAAAAGCGATAAGAATGAGGCCTATAATGGAAAATTATATAGGGGTCAGAGATGTAATTAAACAGCATTGCAAGTAATCCTTCATAAACACAGCGCTGTAACACAGACTTAGGAATCCTCAGAGGGTCCTTGAAAGGGTTTTTCTTTTGACTCGTATTGAGTCGTATTGGGGTGCAGGAAGCTCTATGGCAATTAAAAGGGCCTTAGAAGTCTTATTTTCCATCCTTGTTCAAGGTCCTGGAGAATGTCAACTTATTTAAAGTGCACTTACACGCTGAAAAAGGTCAAAGCCTCAGCACCACTGCAGTCCCTGGCTTATGCTTCTCAGGTGTGTTCAGGATCACCTCTGCTTACTTCGGTGACAGAAGTAATTTAGCATCGCTGAGCCGCTTGGATATAGAAATAATAATTGAGAAAGGACCTAGAGTGAATTCCCCAAAGCCATTTTTGTTGGCATGCTCTGAAGTGAGCAGTACTTTAAGCTTTCTCTCTACCTCCCCTGGCTTTCTGCCTGTAAAATGGCAATAATAGCTGGCAGGCGAGATTGCAGAGACTTCTTAGTATATCCAAACAGCTCCAAGAAGCTCAAGTGCTTTGCACATCTGTATGACTTCTGTGGTTCTGCCTGGAAGCTGATTTCGAGTTGTTTTCAGTCTGTTTGGTGTTTATTAGGGAGCAAAAAATGTACACTATGCAGGGTGCCGGGGGGGTTGGAGGAGGCTGCCCAGGGAAGGGCTGGCGGGGCAGTGTGCATGCGCCGGCGGTGTGACAGGAAAGCCTGGCTCGTCTTGAGTGGCAGTGGTGGCTGCTGGGCCTCTTCTGGCATAGGCAGATGTCAGCTGCCACGCGTGTCCCGGTAGCCACTTCCCCGAGTTGCACTGCGCCCTTCCAGCGTATCCTTGGGTGCCTTCCCCTTGCCATCGTGGCGACTCCCTTTTAGCTGACAGCCTGGTGGGATTTAGATGTGGATCGAGGGCTTCAAATTGCTCAGATGACCTTCTTCCAGAGTTAGCTAAAACCCTGGGCAGTGGGAGGTTCGTAGCGAGGTGCCCGCCTTCCTTCCTTTGGATCTCCGCCGCAGGCCTGATGTGCGCTGCCGCCGGGCGCTGGTCCGGCCGGGAGCCTGCTGGCTGGCTGCGCGGGGTACCCCGCTTGTGTCGGAACGGGTCGGGTGCTTAGGCTTATGTCAGGTGTGAAAGCTGGACTTCAAGTTGGTTTCTAATTTTACTTCCTAAGAATCAGCTCCCTGGAGAAATCTTCGCGCTTGATATGGTTACAAGCCTGGCTTCACCCCATGTCAATGCGAAAATCTGGTATTCTGTTGAAGAAGGACTCTTTTGCAGAGGTTTCTTTTAATAAGAATGCCTTGTGGTATGTTAAATGCCTTGCAAAACACTCAGTATGTTACACTGCAAGTATCAAAAATACATTATGAACAGCGGTCCCACAATACCTGCTTCGCTGTAGTGGTATCGATAGATGGCAACTGCTACTTGTATAAATCTTTCTGTGATTTGGTTGTCTTTTGCTCAGGTTCAGCATTGAGCAAGCAGAACTGTAGCTACTTAAATCCTCTTGCGTGGCTTCTACTGAAGAATTTACGCAGCAAAAAAATTTCAGCTCCATCGCTTTTGCCAGACTCGGCTGTTGGAACTGTTTTATGAGAGAACGGATGGAGCACGGCTGGAAGGTGGGAAGGCCACCTCGGGCGGACAGGAAGGGCAAACGCTGGGACCGGACGTGTAAAACGATTGCGGTTGCAGTCTAGGTTTTAGAAATGCAAATGCTCCCCCTGTCCTTGCGCAGCGGTGTGTAGCAATTGCAAATGTGCCTTGAAATAGCTTCCTGCTCCCTAGTGCGCATCACATAACCGTGGGAGCGGTGCGCCCCGCGGGAGCCACCCCGCGGAGCGGCTGCGCGGGGCGCACCTGAGTCACGTGTGACCCCGACCTGGCCGCTCCTGCAGGAGGTCCGGCAAACTCGACAAGGAACAGAAGGAGCTGCCGCTCCTCAGCCAAAAGGAGAAAATGGATTCAGAGGGCGGATGGCGTGCCTAGAAGGGCACGCGTCTCCTGGGCGGTTTGGGGGAGAACGGCTGCTCTGTCGTCGGCCGCGCCAGCGCAGGTTCGGGGCACGCAGCATCCTGCTGGGCCGGGGAGCCCGCGGTTTCTGTTCTGCCTGCGCAGAGCAAGCTGCGTCACATCCTCGCGCCCGTTTCGCAGGTCCCCCGGCGATGGGCAAGCCGGTCCCAGCTTGGCTCTGCATGGGGTCTCCCCTGCAGTGCTCGGGTTGTGCCAGAGGGTTACTCGGGGTCCCAGCCGCTGACAGAAAATGCTGACAGTCACTGTACCCGTTTCCCTGGGTGTTCCCTGAGCAGATAGCCATTTTTTACATTCTTCTCTATTTCAAACACCAACATTTTTACAATATTTTTAGATGAAAATATTTTTAGATTCATTTTCTGTCCTACAAACCCAACGGAAGCTCTGTGCCGAGGCTACTCCTGATTATTGCCCTTTCTTCAGAGAAAGGGATGCGGTTGTGAGTGTCACTCAGGGTCTCCTGCCTGTCCTCTGTCAACGTGCGTTGGGTGCTGGCGTTCTTCCCCGCTTCGCAGTGATGTGTGCAGCCTGTAAGCAGCTCTGCGCACGCAAGCAGGATCTCTCTGGTGTCCCTCCCCGCTGGAGAGCCGGGAGCTGTCAGCAGGGGCTCAAATTATCAGGCAGGAGCGTCAAACGATCTTTGAAGCCAGGGTAATTATTCCGACCCCCAGTCCGCCTAGGAGAGCCATAAGCTGGCGACCAGCAAGGCAGCCTTTCTCTCCTGGAACACAGCACTGGCAAGGGAGCAAAAATGTTTGTTTGAGGTTTTCAAGTGCACCGTGACAGAGCTTGGGGGTTTAGACAGGAGTAGCGTCTGCCTGCCAGCCCGCTTCTGTTGTGCCCTCCAGCTTCGAGAAACAGTTGTAGCCGTCTACGCAAGCCCCAAATAAGCCCTGGAGTTCTCTGTAGCATCACATACGTTGTAGGTCTCCTAAAGTCCTGAAGAGATGTTGTTCTGGGAGGGTTGGTTGGTTGGTTTTTTGCATTGGTTTTGGTGGGCGAAAGAATCTTTGCCGCATCCAGGACAGAGCAAAAGAGCAGTTGTGTAACGGTGTCTTGTGTGTATCTTGGGTTAGCCTCGCTCCCTTTGATTTGTTGGATAAATGTGAAACAAGGAGTTGTAAAATATTTGTGTTTTAAGTTTTAAAACTGAATATTTGGAGTAGCTTTTTTTTTTTTCTGGAAAAACTCTGCGTAAACAGGAATGCAGCAGTTTGGTAGGAACACTGGGGCTGGGCATTCTCTGAAAAATGGCTTGTCTTGGTGGGAGGATGATTACAAATCCGGGAAGAAATAGGTATTTTGCCTTTTTTTTTCTTTCTCACTTGCTGTGAAAAGGATTTGGATGTCCATCCAGTTTAAGCCAACATGTCTGGAAGAAATGTTTGTGCACAGGCAAGGCATCACACTGAGCACTAGGCAAAACTCACGGAAAGGAAGGTTTTTCAGCTTGTGATATGGAAGCACTTTTAATGAGGATTTGCTGCCTGTGGCTGTGCAGGATCTTCTCTTCACCTGTATTTTGAAGGCCTGATATTCTAGCTTTGTTTCACTAAGCTGTATACAATGGAATGAAGAGCGTCAGCTTATTGTATTCTGAAATGTGACACTAAGGGCAAATAGTCCTCCGCTGGTTTTGTTGTGGGTACACCATTTCAGACCTGGACTGTGTTCTGTTGCTCTGGTTTTAGCTATAATCCCCAAATCACAATATGAATAGACTTAATTCTGTGTCTTGGAGAGAGAACCCAAATATGCAGATTTCATCAAACTCTGGGAACGTCAGTGCCTTTGAAAGAACCTGCTGTCACTCGTTTTGAAATCTTTGCTGTAATGCAGAGTTGCTGTGTTTACAAAGCCCTGGTACCACTTAACAGGAAGAGAGCAAAGGAAAAGCTTTGAATTCAAGTTACTTGCTGTAAGCACATCTTGCAGGGCTAAATCTACAAGTACAGGATTGAAGAGAAATCATTGCACTTCTTTCTCCAAAAGTCCGGAGAAAGGGGAACATGTATCCCAAAACGCTTTCTGTCGGCCAAAAACCGTTGCTTGTCGTGCGTGACAATGAAGCTGTGCTTCGTAATCAGTCCATCCATCTGAGGAGCTTCGTTCACAAGGAATTACGTCTCCTTGCCTGAAGCTCAGCGATCTGCTGGAAGCAGCCTTTGAGACTTGTGGGGGAAGTTGGGGGCACGTTTAGCTCAGTTGGCCGCTAATGCCAAGGTCGTGGGCTCAGTCCCCGCATGGGCCACTCGCTTGAGGGTTGGACTAGATGATCTCCAGAGGTCCCTTCCAACCATACCATTCTATGAAATCTATGAAATAACACCTCTTTCCTGTAGCTGACTGAAGGATTAACGTTCACTCGTTACGTTATCTTCACTCTTCTTGTTACTGCCAGATGTTTTGTGGGTCTTAAACTACAGCTCCTGGTCATATCCTCACACTGCCTGAGTAATGAGATTGTCGTCTTCGTGATCTCCATCCTGCAGGTCTGCAGAGCAGACTGTGCGTTCGGATTTGCTGGCAGCACCAAACAGGGCTTTCAGGTACCCAGCACAGGACCTCAGATTTCCTGAGAGCAGCAGAGCCTTGTGAGTCAGTTCAAGCTGTGCTACCTAACTTAGGTCTGCACACTGGTGAGGTTGTACTAGGACTTTGTGCTTCTGTGAGGGACAAAACCCAACACGCTTCACGAACAAACATCCCGAGATGCGCCAAAATGCTAACTGTGGCGGTGTGGGTTTAGCTGCTGATGGATAGCACAAGCTCACGTTAATGTAAAAATTTAATGACGGTAGGTTGGTTTCCAGGCAGCATGCATGCATATGTATACGTATAAAGTGACCCTCTTTTACTGTGTTGTCATTTTTATTCCAGTGCCTTCAGGAATTTACTTCCATAAGACACAGAGCATGTTTTGCAATGAACTTTGATTCTTGTCCTAAGCAATACTCTTCAAATAGTGACAGATCACAGAATTCAGGAAGTGCAGCTGGTGCAATTTAATGATATTGTTGCCAATAGTTCAGTATATTCACATAGATGGAAGTCAAAAATCTACTGAGAAAGTAAAATACGATTGCTTGGCAACTGGGCCTTGTTTTTAATGTACGTTAATTTAGGCAACTTAACAGTTGGAATTTATATACTACTAATGTTGTAAAGCATTTTTAACAAGAGACATGCATTTATATTCTTTCTTTCACTGGTGGCTCTTAAGCTTGAGGCCCCGCATACCTGCCCTCAAAACTGCTGTTTGGTTGCACCCAGTCCTGAAGCATTTTCCCTGGCCTGGCCCCAGGAAACGCAGTCTCCAGACCAGGGTCGCTGCTGGGCGGTGGCACTGTGCGATGCGATGGCACTCTTCCTCCCCTAGAGGTGGTACTTGGCCTGTGGAGAGCATTGCTGGATCCCAACCCCTCTGAAGGAAGGGCTGGCACCCCGCGTTTTGGACATAAGCAGGGGGAGTTGTCCCTTAAATTCTCCACAAATGTGTTGTTGCAGTAGAGGCTCGTAATAGAAACGCAAGGATTGGCGTGGGTGAAATATGAATGGAAACATGTGTAGGTAAGCACCTGAAGATAAAATAGAACGAGGGTTAAGAGGATGGCCTGAAGGGATAACGAAGGGTATGGTTCCCAGCGCTAAAACTGAGGAGTGTGTTGTTTCTCTCAAGCCCAGAAGGCTTGTGCTCCGAGAATGCTGTAGCACAGATGACTTGTCAGCAGGAGACCCTGTACTCTGACAACAGGAAGGTAGCGACACAGGTACGGTGCATCACACATGCCACTGCTTCTCCTGGTAGCCCACTGGGAAAATGGACTATAGCCATAAAGACGCATATACTCCAAATGAGGAAAAACAGGCCGTGAGCAGCAACCTCAAGCTCGCCCCAAGTATATGTAAGGGTATAACAGATTTATCCAGATGCTAGCTCTGTCATTGCAAACGAAGGAGAAATGCAGAGATAGGACGCGGATTTGTCATTTGCTGTCCCTTGTCCTTCATGCTACACGCACGTGGTTCTAGTCAGACCACTTGGGCGCACGCATCTTGGTGCTTTAGCACGTTTGGGTGTAAGAGCGTGAGTGAATGAAACCTGTGAAAGAACAAGCGTGAGTAGGTAAAATCAGCTTACGTAGGTTTTGCAGGATAAATATCGTCTTTCCCTTCCATGAGGTCTGGCACTGAGTTTTGTGATTTTATTTCCTACACTGCTGGCTGACCGAGGGAGCTGGAGCCAAGAGCCCAGCGACCAGAAGATTTTTCATGGCCTGTTGCAGCGCAGGAAGGGATTGCTGCACATTTCGCTCTGGTGCCAGACTGTAGCCTGTCGTGGTTTGGAGGGTACCTTGCAATGCCCTGGTCCAGCCATGGTCTCTCTACCCATCGGCCAGGGAGGGTGTATTTCAGTGCCTCTCCCAGGGGCATGAACTATCAGGTCTTGGTTGTCAGGCGTGAATTTAAATTCCGGGAGAAAATAAAATTATGCTTTCCCTGAGGCTCTGTAACAGGCACGGGAGAGTTCTTCTGCATCCTTCCTGCAGGATGCAGCAAGCACAGCCTCCTGCCTCAGCTGTCCGTCTGGACCGGACGCTGCCTGCGAGAGTGGCAGAGTGTGGGTCTTGCTTGGACGGTGCAGTCTTTTGGAAAGGACTTTCTCTTCGAGGACATGCGAGTGGCTCTCCTCATGTAACGTTTCCTGGGAAACATTCACATCTCAGGGAGGAGCTCATGGGTGCACCTGCTGCAGAACATACACATACAACATATGTGGCAGGAGATTGTAACTCATCTCTTCCAATGTCTGTGATTTCTCTATGCCAGGAAATGTCTTTGTTCTTTATAGGTAACTTTTGACGCTGATCTGTGGTTACCCTTCGCTGTTAGAGTATCAGTACCCCGGCTGTCTGGATGAAAATGAAGGAATATTGAATCTCAAGTAGAGGTTGCATGAGGATGGTTTTGTAAAATCAATATTTAATGCAAAGCCATATTTTGCTATCTTCCTTAATGATTTTTTTAAAAAAGTCTAGCATGAGCTGGAGGATAAAATTCTTCAGAAAAATGCACCAAAACTGGTGGTTCTCCTCCTTGGGAGGCAGCCTTGCAAAGGGATGTTGGAAGAGAACCATCCTTAGGTTCGGAGTTCAGTCTGCGATCCCCGGCGCTTAGCTGCTGTGCTAAGGGCAAGCTGCGCGTGTGGAGGTGACTGAACCGTCTCCTCAGCTGTCCATGCCTGGCTGTAGTGTCTGTGTGCTCGTAACAGTGTGCGTTTGCGCTGGGACTGCGGTTACTAATACCCGTGATAAATGTAGCCTGAACTCCTGAGCTCCATTCAGAACCCGCATGTGTTGTGTGGTGCTGCTCATTGCCATTTTGGATGGCAATTTTATGTTACCTTTCCATGGTTAGTAAACAAATATGGCCCCTTTAAGAGAATTTATGGCTGCATGAAACATTTCTAGGTCCTCTTGGGTTGTTGTTTTTTAAAATCTGGTACATCAATATAAGAAACAAAAGGAAAGAGCAGGGATGATACAAGGAAGATCCAGGGTTTGTTTGCATTTAATAGTTACCTGCTATAAGTGTAGGCATGCAGAATACCTTGAAATGCTAGACAGCTCACAGCATGTAAAATCATGATCTTTTTTGTATTTAAAACAAATCAAGGTAGAAGAGCATTAAACTACAAATTACGATGAAGAAAAACTTTCTTACTCTTCCCTTCATTCTTGGTTTTCCTGTGAAAAGCTCATGGCTTATCAAGTCAAGGGCTGTCACAGCTGTCTCCATCACTATACAGCAATGACAGGGAACCCCTCTACTTCACATGAGAAAAGAATTGGCACCAGTACAAAATCCCTGTGAATTTGCTGGAGGAGCTACTGTAGAAATTTAGCTAGACCAGTTCTCTCCCGTGCTTGAATGAGATCGGGACCGGGACAGATTTGTTAGTGCTCTGATGTAAGCGCTTCTGTGAAAACGGACTATTTATTTTGCTGTTTGTAACAATATACTTCATCAGGTCTGCTAAAGTTTCTCAGTGTATTTATATGCTGTTAAGGTGACTTTTTGCTTTCTTCTGAGGTGATGCTGGAGTAACTGGGGTTCATCTGCAGTGTTGTCTTTGGACAGTGTATTTCTGTACTCTGGTTGTGTCCTCTGCACTAGGAATGTGTCAGAACAATCTCCAAAACCTTTTGTTTGGAAGAGGTGGAGGACTAAGATACTACTTGTGTTAAGGTGTATATCTCTCTATATTAGGATCCTTCAAAGCTGACAGGCATTTTAATTACAATTTGTTATAGCTACCGACGGTGCTGTTCAGCGCTACCGGAACATTTTCCAGGTATTGTACTGTATAATTGACGGTACCTCAGAGTGTCCTGAAATGCTTCTCTTTCCTCCAGTGGCTCCGTGGCTCCTGTCCCCTGCACATCCCGTGGTGTTTTGCTAGATGTGACGTTCTGGCTATTCTATATGATACAAAGAAATGGAAACAACTGGGTTAGCAGTGGATTGTGGGGTTTTTTGTTGTTTTGTTTTGTTTTACATGTGACATCTGTAAATATACTCCTGGTTTCTCCTTTTATTTGTTCTCCTCCCTCTGCAAAAGCTATTATTGTGCTCTAAGTGAAGCATAATTTGGAGCCAGTGCAGTATTTAGTGAATATTTACGGTTAGACTAATCTCCCTTTGCAATGCTTTTTTTTGTCCCGAGCTAGGCATATCCCTAGAGAAGGAAGGAAAGAGGCAATCGTTTTGTAGTCTGCGGGGCTGAAGAGCACTGGCCCCACTTAGGCAGTCGAATAGGTATCGGGCTCTCAGAGGGCCCTTCTAGCCTGCTGAACTCTTCCCAAAGGCATGAAGCCCTCTGGCTCCCGTGCCCTTCTGCTTTGGCAGTGGCGAAGCAGAACCCGACTCCTCCCTGTGCACGGCAGTGCCTCCTGGCCGGGGCTGATCCCGGGCCAGTCTGTTACGACACAGCTGCCTGCCTCCTATGCCACCTATGCCACCCATGCCACCCACAGCCCTTGCAGGAACTTAGAAAACCACCTGGGTGCTTGACAGCTTATATGTTGTCCTTGGGCTGCTGTGCCAATCCAGGCACCAGCAAACAGCTCCAGCTTGTAGCTGTCACCGTGCGCAAGACAAATGCACTTAGACTTCACAGGGATGCGCATCCAGTCAGCTCTCCCTAAAGAGAAGACTTAGGTCTATTTTGTCACACTGATGGGATGTGAAACAAGCCCCTCTGGAAGACCATTTGGTAGTGGGATATGAAATGGCCCCTCTGGAAGACCATTTGGTAGTTCTCCATCATTTGTTATGAAGCAAGTCGGTGTTTAAGAGAGTGATTGCCAAGTTTTTACCCATGTGCATGGATTTGGAAGAGCCCTCGTGCTGTGAATTCTCCGTGGATTAGCACTGAATGCCTCCGGTTTAATCCACCTTGTATTAAACGTGAATTCTAAACTCAAGTCGTGATTCCAGTTGGTCTGCAAGCCAAATGTTCCTGTGCTACTTGCTTTGCCCTCACTCTTTCAAGGCTGTATGGTATTCAGTTAGAAGTTTGCAGGGTATTTGATGTTGTTCTTTACACTGGGACTGATCTCTCTGCCATGGAAGCTAATTCATTGTATGCTACTAGGTTTACGCTGAGCTTTGGAGCATACTTTTGCTATTTGCTTGTTGAGAAATTTGGCAAGTGATACCATGGTGATATGTAGTGCAAACACTGTTGAGGAAAAAAAGGCCAGCCGAACTTCTAAGCACTGGAAATAGCACGTCTATGTTTTAATGCATTTTGTTTTGCAAAGCTGCCAAGGAAGTTATCAGCTCCACATCCATATTTTAGCGTTTTGTGCCTTGAAGGACTGCAGCTCTGTTGTTTTAATCTGCAGCCGCCTGTATATCAGCTAGTGGAGCTGCAGAAAGTCTCTTCCCTGGCACAGGAGGTTCTCGTGTGGCAGTGGGAGAGGTGGCACAGCAAGCAGGTATTCACCATCTGTATTGCTGACTTAGAGTCCAGGATCCACAAATGAAGATGCACATCTGCCTTTTATCATTTTTCTGAAGCGCAGCGTAATTCATGTTGTTGTTTGTCAAGAAAGTTCTTAAAGTTAGCACGCTGAGAGGGCAAGAACGGAGGATTTGTTATGAGAAATCTCACAGCTGAAAGATGGATTTCTTTTTTTTTAATATGCTGAGCACGTTAACGAATGTCAGAGGTAAACTAGAATGCTGGGACGAGAGGAAGTGGAGAATAAAATGTTTAAACAGCACCTCTGCTTATTTCATGGTTAAGTTATTTTGTATTAGCCACGGAAATTGCTGCTGCGTCTGTTTGGTGAGGATGCATACAGACTGCTCAATTAGCAAAAAATCAGACAGACGTGACCTCGTGGCTTACTTCTAAAGGCTTTTAGTTACTTATTTTTTGGATGCAGAAGGAGATGCTATAATTCAGCTTCCAGTCAATCAACCACATAGTTCTGGTAATCACAGCCTCAAACAGACCACATATATGCATCTGTATATTTATCTATGTGTATATGTGTTCGTGTGTACTTTGGGGGATAAAATATTTTCAAGTTGCTTGAGTTGCTGGCAGGTAGCACTGGAGGAGCAGAGCCAAGGCTTTGGTGAACAGTGCACATCTCTTTTGGCAATAAAATCGTATTTCTGTGACCAGAGAGGCAGGGAGAAGAGTGCTGCCTGGCAGCTTACCTCCTTGTCCGTGCTTTGAATAGTTGCCTCGCAGTTAAGCAGGGGCTTTTGGGTGTTAATTTGCTGTAGGGCTCGTCCTTCAGGCTTGCACAAGAGTGAACTGAATAACGAAGAAATGGAAATGCAATCACCGTTTTCAGTCGTGCACAAAGTGCTTTCCTTGCCAGTGCAGCGTTTGTAGGAGAACACAGCTTTGTGTGCATGCAGCAGCACGAAATGAAGGTCCTGGTAAAGGCTTTGAGTTGGGGCAAATGGTTAAGTGTATCCAACATTCCTACTTCTAAAATCTCTCACTTATCTTGTATTTAATTGTATAATCTGTTAACATATGGCTGTCGTGCAGACTTGCCATGAAAATAATTTTGGCAGAACCTAGTTTCACACATTTCCCATTAAACACTAAGGAGACAAACCATAACTTGTTTCCACTTTTTAGCCTTTTTACAGTGGTGGTAGGACGGTGAAGCTTCTCTGTAGTAACCACTACAGTATTTAAGATCTTCCCAAATGTCTGCAAATGCAGCAAACTGCTTGTCATAGAATTGGAATTTGATTTTTGGATAAAAACCCATGTGTTCAGCACAAGCAGTATTTTTCCATCACAGAATTACTGTCTTCCACCTAGGCAGAAGTGGCAAGTGACCCAGGAAACAACGTGCTCTGCAGTGCCTCGTCTGGCATCTGTATTTGTGCAGAGCACTGTAATTTACTGTAGCATCCGTCAGTGGAGCTCAGCTGCAGAGTTCTCCAGCCGACTTGGTTGTGACACGTCGGCAGTAAATGGCGTGCTAAAATATTGAAAGGAATTCATCAAAATAGGTGATCGAAATACTATTTTATCATGAATTTGTGCCCAATGTTTAAATTCAGCAAAAATATTCCTGTTCATTTCAGTAGGAGATTGATTAGACCAAAATCCACAGTGAAAGAAGTGGGGCTTGTGCTTCCAGGCTCGTTTGCTGTGAGAAGACATCCCTGCCAAACCTTGCAAGCTGTAGTGGGTGGAAGTTGTTATTATTGTTAAATTTCTGCATTTATTTTTCACAAGATGCATGTCATGACTGATGCATTCCCATTCCTTATGTAGAGTAAGGAGCTGTAAACGATGACGTTACATGGCTTTGTCCATGACTCATTCAGACAGACCCCTCTAGAGAGTAGATACTTCTGTGGGCTGATCCTGCCCAAGATAAATGTGGCCCTAAAATTATCTAAAACTTAAAAAAAACAAATTTGCTAAAAAATCCTAAAGGAGTCTAGAATTCAGTTAATGTAGAAAAGGTGGTTCTTCCTAACACACAGGTCTTCTCTGCTACCTAACTTCATGCAGGTTTGTTGGCTTTCTGTCGGGCAGTTTCTACTTTGTCCTGGCAGCACTTGTCCTTGGAACACAAGGAAACGTTCTTGGTTGATCTTGGGACACATAAATCAGCTTGAAAGCTGCAGTTAACAAAGTAGTCACTGTTTTCTTCTACCCTGAAATTAGTGCCAGCAGGGCAGTTTTGAAACACGTGCGGAGCGTTACCACATGCCGCTGCAACGGTGACCGAAAGCTGAGCTCCCAGGTAGCACTTCATCTCCCCCTACCCCTGCCCTGGGACCTTTGAAAACCAAAAAGTCTTTGGTTTTCAGTGCAAAGAGAAGAGGGCTTCAAATAGAGTCGAAGTTGGACCGTAGACAGGGCCTTGCCTTTCCGTGTGCGTGCAAAGGCAATCTTCTGTTTTCCTAAATCCGATGCAGAGGCTGCAGATGCAAACAACAGCTTGCAGTTCGAACTGTTGTATTCTCTAGGTCCAGTTTGCTAGGGAAAGTGGATTTCTGCTTCTGTCAGGAACGGGGAGAAAAAGCTTGTGAAATGCATATGTTTCCTCCACGTAAAGGTTTGCCAGTGTTTTTCTTCTTTGACTGCCTGCTTTAAAAAAAGTTAAAGGGAATGAACGATTTATCTAATTTTTATCTGTGCTGTAAGCTACGTTGGCTTAAATTCCCTACTCTTCCTCTCCCATGATCCTTCCACCTCTCTGCCAGCACATGTGGTAGCTATTAAAAAAAAAAGGGGGGGGGTTTGGTTTTTTCCTTTTCTTAAACTAGGGCCTTCCTTGTGCATTTTAGATAGAAGTGGCAAAAAATAACAATTGAAATTTCTCTCTAGTATCTGTTCCACATCTTTTGGTTGCCAATGGAACAGAAAAACATACAGAAGTGCCCTAAGTATATGAATAACTACAGCCTTTGGGTTTCAGACTAGGGGCTGCTGACCCCGTAGATGCTGCGTTTCAGTTGATGCCAGTTGAATTTTACTGGACCTCGTTCCAGCCAGCAGCTTGCCAACCAGTCATTTGGTTGTGTTGCTTTGCAAGACAGTAACATATTCAACGCTCGCTAATTTGAAAGAAGGATTTGTGGGGAACAACTGTTTCAGCAGGAAGCCATAAGCTGCTGCGGTTAAGGTGGGTTGCGAGGACAGGCTCTGCCTGCCTGTCCCAGAGAGCTTCCCAGAGCCACTGCGAGCGTCGGGCAAGATTTGAAAAATGCATGAGAGACCACATCCCTCAGCGACCGCCAGAATGGAAACGCGGCGGCTGCTGCTCCGAAGGGCCCTAAAGGAATAAGAGCTCTGTTCTGCTGGTGATTAAATTGTTCAGCTGTTTGATGCTGGGCACTTAATTCCTCTGAGTCATGGCAAGTTTAGAGGGTGTTGAAACTAGACCTTGAGATCTTAAAAAAGATGGCAAAGGGAGAAGATGCCTTTGTATTTTCTGAATGCTGTCGAGCCGTAATCAAATGGGAGAAAGAGAGAAAAAAAAAACCTTCCTGGTATGTTCTAATTTCACTGAGCTTTTCCAATGACTCTAAATGTCAATACACAGATTCCAGGGGAAAAAAAATGCTTGAAGAAGTATTCAGTGAAGCTGGACACAAAACGCTTTTCCTTCTGCCCACTTATTGCAGCCTTCCTGCTTTCTCTTTCTGCCTCTGTCTGGCTGCTCTCTCCTGCGGTACGACGAAGGCGTGTTTTTCTTTTCAGCGCGTGTCTAGCGTTCGCTCCTCTGATCCTGCTCGCTGCCTTTGCTGTCCTTGGCTTGTGCCTCTCCCGCGCTGCAATGATCCCTCGCGCTCTGCCTCTCCGCTCTGCGGTGTTGCCTCTCTTCTCCCTCCCCTTTGAGGGTCAGGGCTTGGGAAGGTTAGCTGAGGAGCGCAGACTACTTTCCTTGGAGCCGTGTTTCCCTCGCAGTACCAACGGGCACTGCAGGATGGGAAGAGCCTTCTCCCGTGCTTGTGGGTTCCCCCGGTGACCTCCTCGGGCCTGCTGGCAACGCACAGTTTTTATGGGGCGTCTGGGTGCTTGCGGAGCGACTGAATCCCGCCGCAGAGGCTGCTAAAGCTGCGGGAGATGGCATGAACGCGGCCCGTTGCTGGTGCTCTCGGTACATGGTTGGGGCACTGACCGTGCCACTGGCTGGGGATTTGTTGCAGTCAGAGCAGTTTGCCTTGTCTGGGAAAGGTTTTCAGCTGGAGGGTAGGATTTCCTATCAAAAGGATGGGGAAGAGAGATCTTCCTCAGGGAGAAGAAAGCCCTTCCCTCCCATCTCTGGTCCACAGTCCTCCTTGGGTGGAAAACAATGTCTTTCAGCAGGTGACCAGTGCTCTGATTTTCTGGAGGAGTCGGTACTTCGGGGGCTGATGAGCAAGAGAAGAGTAGCACCCCCCTCAGAGCTGCAGGCACAACGGGTGGCAGACGCATCTCCACATCGCAGCAGCACCTGAGTCATGAACCCACCAAGAACTTCGGTGGCTTTCTACTCTTTACCTGGAAAGCTTCAAGCTGCAAAACACTTCTCCACTGCTTTGATACTTTTTCTGCCTTTGCAAAGCAGCATTTGCAGTATTTATCCCTCCTGCATCATAACTCTTCTGAGAGCCCCACTACTTGCAAGTCTTCTGGAAATTCATGCTTTCATAGTTTATGAATCCCTAGGGGGACTTGAATCTTTCGGAGACTTCATGCAAATAAAATGTAGCATTTTACATTCTTTGGCGTAGCCTCAGGTTGCTCAGTTTTTCCTAACAAAGTACTGATTTTCTGCTCTTTATTCCTTTTTTTAGTAGAGACTTTCAGTTGTGCTCTTTGATTCACACTTGGTGTTCTCTATATAGCCAACATAATCCTATTTTCTTATTACTTAACCAGATAATCAAAATGTCAAAGGCATTTCTATGGCTTGGGAATGCCCTTATTTTTTGCCTTAAAATTCCAATTGCAATCATGTCTGAATCTCCTAGTTTATAATACAGAATAAAACCCTATTCAGTGTCTAGAAATAAGAACATGGAAATATACACAGGGATACTCATTGTAATGTGAAATAATAACTTAAATCATTTTAGCAAAGTCCTGAAGTAGAACCGGTCAATGTTTAGGGAGGAAAAGGAAGGAAAAAAAAAAAAAAAAAAAAAAAAGTCTTCTGCATGTCTTTGCAGTCTGCTTTCCCATAGAAAGCTAGTTGTTATTAACCACTTTGGGTAAGCACCGTGTTATCTTTTTGACCAAAAGATAAGTCTTTAAATACTGCTTTTCTGTTTTCCCCCCAGGCAAATATGTCTATCAGCCCATGACACCCGTAGAGCAGCTTCCCAGCACCGAAATACCAGTTCGTCCTCGGGAGTCTACAAACACGATCCAGATCTCCGTTTCCCTCACCGAACACTTTTTGAAGTTTGCGCCTGTCTTCCAGCCCCCTCTGCCCCCCGATTCCCCGCAGTTCTGCACGATCGCGGACCTCTTCATTGACAATTACCGAGTGAAGTGCATCAACGGGAAGATGTGCTACGTGCAGAGGCAGCCTCCGCCGGTGCCCCACAAGGTAAAGCCCGAGGAGGTCCCTGTTCGCAATGCCTTAAGCACAAGAGAGAGCAATACACCAAAACCAGATCACTGCTCGTCCCCTTCCAGCTCGGAGGACTCTGGGATCAACGCGGTGGGGGTTCACTACATGGAGTCGTGTGATGAGGACACGGAGGGGGGCGCAGAGCTAAGTTCTGAAGAAGATTACAGCCCCGATAGCAGCTGGGAGCCAGATGAATGCCCACTGCTGTCACCCTCGCAGGGCGAAATGGAAGTCATTGAGACTATAGAAACCACTGTGTGATCCAGCCAGGGGGAAGCAGATCAGTCCAGCTCCCACTCAGTAATGTTGCTTTTGTAGTATTTATATTTTCTGTTTTTCTGACAATCCCGTTTTTCCAGTACACTTGATTTTTCAGATTCCTCATGGGAGCGCGGTCACGGGACTTGCATACTGGTGAGCTAGCAGCAACCTGAGCAATTTTTACATGTTCTCGGCCCGATCAAATCTCCCATGTCTGCACATAAGATAGTGATAAATTGTAAGACTTTTATAGCTGAACAAGGCCCTTTTCTTGGTCTGGGTTACATCATATACTATTATTCATATGAAGATGTGCCACCCGTGGCATTTTCATCCATCAGGCTGTTTGCAGCGGGCTTTCAAAGCACAGAGGGTAAGCTGGTGCAGCACGCCTGCGAGCAGCAAAACCAAGTTGTCCTTATTCTTTCACGTACACAGCTGTGTGAGGTGCGGAGACAGGAGGCTCTGTCCTTGCGCCTTGTCCGTCCCTTTCTCTAGGGCTGGGTGCGACCCATCTCGAATGCTCTTGGCACCACTCTTCCAGCGGGTTGGTATGGCAGGCTAGAGAATGCACAAAGTGCCTCCAACTTTTCTCCAGGCTATGCACCAAGCATCTGCTGAGGTGGGTCAGGCTCTGAAATCTACTGAAAAGGCAACTTTTGCTCCCGAGGTTAATCGCTTGCCCGGAGCCAGGCAGTCCCTTCTCGACACAGGTCTTGGAAGGGGATCTGGCTTTTGTAGCTCAGCAGGAGGGGGAGCAGGTAGAGAGGAAGTAGCACAGCAGTCTAACCAATACCATTCTAGACCGAGGTGTAAAATGAGAGGTGAAAGGCAGGGACTACCTCCAAAAATGCAAAATCAGCCCTCAGCTTTACCCGCTGCTTCCCCCTGTGCTGCGCGCTCAGCACTGAGTGGCCTCAGGGCCTGTGTTTGCCTGAAGAATAGCGAGTTGGAAAACGAAACAAAACCGCCGTTCTTCAGCCACACCACGGTGTTGGCAGAGCCTGGGACAGCGTGGCGGTGGGGCTCATCAAAATACAGCCCAAGGTCATAACAAGTGGGAAAGCAAGCCTTGGCTTTGCTCTCCTTTTCATCCAGTTCGGCGCTGGCTTCTAAACGAGATTTTCCTTAAATAGCTGGAAACATAAGAGCTGCTTTGCTGGTGGCTTTGTTTCAGTTACGCTTGATGAAACAAAAATGTCTTTCTCAGAGGATTTCAGTCAGCTTGAATCAGTTGGAGTCAGTAATAACTGTGTTTTCAACAGTATTACTGAATTTCTTTGTGTATTTACTGTTTACGTTTCAAAAGTCATTGGTGAATATAAGGCTGTATAAACGTGTACAGTTTAGTGACTGATCCTAGATTGTAGTCTGTGTTACAGAATGGCTCATCTCTCTCACTGTATCCTGACAACGTATTACTAATTTTATACACTTTGTAATCAGTACCTTTAGAAAATGTTTAGATAACAGTGTGCGTGTGTGTGCGCGCATGCACATGCGCGTGTGCTAGGAATTTAACATAAACGGTTATGAAGTAATCCTGTACTTTTTAGACTAACACTTTCAGACAAAAATAATAGGTTTTATAGTTTTGATGACTTATATAAAAAGTGCAATGCTTGTTAAGTGAGGAATTTGGGCCATTGCATGAACAGATAACATTCTCACAAGGCACTTAAAAAGTATTCTGTTGTTCTGAGGGCATTTAAATGAAAGCCGTAGTAAACACTCAATAGGATTTATTTATTTTTTAAGGGTGGGGGTTGTCTTTCTTGGTTAATCAAAGTTTCTAACAATGTTTTACTGTCCTTTGACCAGACACATTTCATAGGTAGAAGAAAACATTATGTATAAACCTACAGCATTTACTCATATTTAACCTTTCACTTGTAACCTGAGGGGAGAGCTGCAAACGCTCGCTCCTGTGCCTGGCCTGCCCGAGCTTTCTACCCGGAGGAGGCTTTTCCTGGGCGCACGGGGGGACAGGCAGATGCATCCTCTCAGGAACTAACGGCAGCGGGGCCCTTCCGCAGAGGCCGGGGGGCTGCCACCCGCTGTCGAGCGTGGGGTGCCAAGCACAGGAAGGGGCATTTGGACCCTCTTACTTGGCAAGAGCGAGCAAGCAAGCAGGGCCTGCTCCTCCCGCTCTTGGGGGGCACCTGCTGGGAGCGTAGTGAGAAATCAGTTGGGCGGCTATGCCCAAGACTTACCCTAAGATCCTGTGGTCTTGCAGCTCCATATCACTGTTGTCAAGATACATTCTTTTTTAACTGTAAGTAATTAGCAATATTCACAAGCTGTGAGTATCTCCTACCAGGATTTGTTCAGATGTCTTAAGCACAATAAGCTGCCTCTCCCTTACGTTGTACCTGTAAAACTTCAGTGGAGCAGCCTGGTGTGGGACAGGGCTAGTTCTGGGAAGTGTTTTAGCAGCCAACACTGTGTCACCTTTCTCACAA
The DNA here is from genome assembly GCF_003343005.1 of Rhea americana. Classification (NCBI taxonomy): domain Eukaryota; kingdom Metazoa; phylum Chordata; class Aves; order Rheiformes; family Rheidae; genus Rhea; species Rhea americana. The sequence goes on from NW_028186151.1 coordinate 1,154,320, forward strand.
AGCTCGTATCACTCGCCCTAGTTCGGAAACACGGTCCTCACAGAAATGGGATTTCTTTTCTTTGCACAAACACGGGTAAAGGTCTGCTGTAAAAGACTTGCCCTGAGCTAGCGGCTCCACTCTGCCAGGGAGAGGTGTGTATGTTTCTTCTTTAATAAAATACTAAACAACTGAATCTTTGCTTATCCTAAGTAACTGTGTATTTTCTGTACTACAGTGAAGCATTTTGAGCTTTCCAGCAAAGGAAGCATTATTTACAGCTTCAGATGGCATCAGCCGAACCATCCACCCAGTGCTATGGATAGAAATGCAGTAACCTAGTGGAGCACACCAGGGCTGGCCCTGCTGGGTTCACGGACTTCATGATTACTGGGGTTGGTGTGCAAACTCACAGCTCAGGTTCTGATTTGACTCTAAAAGGATGAGCTGCCCATGTTGCATGGAGGATGTTGGGAAAAGAGCTACAAGACCAGGCTGACATCTGGAAGAGCTTAGCTATCTTTAGTCCCTTGACTTACCTCTGGCCAGGTGCACATGGCAACTGCAGGCTAGAAACATCACTCTGGGGCTGTTTTGGGTGCTGGGTAGTCCTTAATGCTAGTGAGGAAAAAGGTGAACACACCAGGCACACCGTGCCCCACAGTCCATGGCTCTGGCACTGCTCCTCAGACCAACAGACTTCTGCATGGCAGCTGGTGCTTCTGCTTTTCTTGGGGGCAGCAGTGTTGTCCCCATAATTCCTTCCATCCAGTGTAAGCTCTGCCTGGATGAGCCAGGTTACTCTGTTAGTTCTGCACAAATGAAAAGCAATATCTGCAAGCTGCTGTGCTAGTCCTGCCCACAGCACTGGCTTTGGGACCAGTTTGGAAAAGAGGGGAGGCAACTGGACCAAGCTGAAAGGTATTTTGAAGAGCTTTTTGCAGCTCATCAGGGTGCTAGCTGGGACCCTGAGGGTATCATACCCCCAAACACTCAAGAGTTAGTGCCAAAACGAATGGGGGAAGACATGAGATAATAATTACCAAACCAGTAGCACACACTGTTACGGCAGCTCTGGACTGCGTTCACAAGCCAGGGATGACATTACAGAAACGTTAGTCACTGTTGCTATTAGGTTGCAGTTCTACAAGTGCAGTCAGATAAAGGTACTAGACTGGGAAGAACATAGTGAGTCTTGCTCTTTGGCACTCCCCAGTTTGGTGTTGTGAAACACTGGGTTAACCTCAGTACTGGCAAACTTCTTTGACCATCAGTGCCAATCATGTCAGTCCTCTCCACCTTGCAGCCCTCAAGGGCCTGCAAAGCCCTGCGGATGATCTGGACTGTGCTGAACCATCCTGCTGCCCTTTTGGACCAGCAGCAGTGCAAAAAGCAAAAGCCAAAGCTTCCAAAAAGGGCTTGTAGGTTTTGTTTTGTGGCTGGTGGCTCATATGCCACCTTTACACATATGCATCCCTGCAGGTACTAGCATGTGTATAACCATGGGAGGAAGGAGGAGGTTTGTGCTTCACCCACAGGGACCAGACACAGCCCTTTGCTACGAGCATTCAGTGGCAATAGTACTAAAAAATGGCAGCCAGCAATGCTGCCAGACCGCCAGCCCTCTCACCACTCCCTTTGCCCACAACTCATACAGCCAAATTCAGCCAAGGGTGTTTTTTAATGGAAGTTCATAGGAGCACACTGCGCCCCGGTTAGTTTGCTCACACGTGTATCATTTTCTTGCATTCTTCAGTCTTTTCCAGGTCCACCCATTCTGTGCCATCAAACCACCCATGGCTCTGTCTGTAAGGCAGTGGGCCAGGCCTTGGCAAAATGACAGCTTTTACTAGTGCTAAAATTAATGCTCAAGTGTGGTACTCATCAGCAACCGCAACACAGCACCTTGAGACATACAGGTGCTGGGCATACACAGGCCGCATTCCTCCAGCCTAAGGAACAGTCTCCAGTTATTTGGCAAAGTTACCCCTGCTGCCATTAGCCTCAGGGTTAGTGCAGATACCCACAATGCTGCACACTGCTTCAGCAAGCCAGGATTTTGACACCAGAGTCTACGACTTCCAGTCGCACCAGGCATTCTGCAGCTGTCAATCTGTACAGTAAGAAGCAGCAGCAGAACTAGAAAATTACCTGCAGCCGCTGCTGCCCAGAACTGCCCAACAAGACCCAACACATAAAAGGGTTCTGGGAAAGGAGCAGAGGAAGAGGGGAAGAAGTTCGGCGTCATCATGGAGAAGCTTCCCTGCACCAAGGCCCAAAACCAACCGTGGTTCCCTGCAGCCAGGGCGGGAGGCCAGAAGCTCTAGTCTTCAGCAAGCGGAGGAGGGGCCAGATGGAGCTGGAAATTCTCATTCTGGAAGACACTGCTTGTGGCAGGGTCACCGTGGGAAACGCTGAGCAGTCCGTGCTTTTCACCGCCATGATTGCGAGACAGCTCAGTCAGAAGAGCTAACTGCAAGACAAAATGCACATAGCTCACCACCCTGCCCAGAAGCATTTAATGTAAAATAGAGAAAGACCTGGAGAGCTCACATGGAGCTCACCTTCTTCCCGCAGCAATTAGAAAAACCTTAACATATGCAAAGGAGAGGAAATGCTGTGTGCAGTAGGCTCACAGCGCTCACTGCACAGGGCAATCCTGATCTAAAAAGCTTCCCAAGTTTCTCTGGGTTGTTTCTGAATTACAAGAGTAAAAAATATACCCTGAAAGAGCTGAAGAGCTACACTAACAACTGCAGCCAGTACAGGCAGGGGGCACAAGGATGACACAGGAACAGTAGGAGCTATGCTCTCCTTGGGACAAGCCGTGCTGCCTGGGCAGGATGGAGGGACAGCTGGAGGGGGGCCCTCCATGCAAACACAGAAGCCGCATGGTGTCTAGGAGAAAAATTATTTACAAATGTAAAAAGAACTTGAGCAAAGTCTGAGAAAACATAGCAACTTCTCTGAATGGAGTCCAGGGATCTTGGCTGCACTGGCAGTCAGCAGCGGACATGCTTCGGCCCAGCTGACCTTTCCCTACCTTTTGCTGTTGGTGCATATAACCACGCATGGGCATTCGTTCCTGCTGTCCTCCATCTGCCTGCTTGGTCCCAGAGCCACTGATGCCCCTCACCTCCAGCCTGACTGCTGCTAGGTGACCAGGAGAGCACCAGCAGGCAGACATGCCTCCAGGCTGGGCTGAAGGTGCTGCTGTATTAATCCTCAATCATCTTGGTGGAGAGAGACACCAGAGAAGTATGTGCTGAGAAAGCACCACCCTGCTACAGCTTCCCTCTGAACGCAGTGACGGCCCACGTTAGCCTTGCACCCAGCACTCTGCTACGGACCTGCCTGCAACAGCATCTTCCTCTTCTCTCACCTGTTTTACTCTTGTTTACTGTATAATTTATATTCCCCTAAAATCATGTTTGTATGTTGCAAAGACTGCAAATAACAGGGACTACATCCTCCCAGGCCCTCTCTGAAGGGTGCCAACCCTCCACCCCCCATAGCACAGGCTAGTGGCACATCACAGCCTCTTCACACAGAGCAAAGCAGCAGCAAAGCCATCAGCAGGCTGTCTGGGGAAGCTGTAAAAACAGCAAAAAGGTTTCTGGGAAAAAATATCTGTTTTTATTTTTTTGCCCTACTACGAGCACCTTTCAGGCTCAGCCTTGGAGAGCCAGAGGCATTTCCACTCTTTTACTGCCAGTGAATTCTCCCAGCTCTGTTAGAGGCCAGAAGCAGTGTGGCTGCCTTATGATGTGACACAGCCAGCTCTGCGCAGAGTAAATTGCCAGCACTGAAAAAAATCCCAAGAAAAATGTCAAATTTCTAGTTCTAGTATCTGGCCTGGCATTAAGTAAAATTGCCTTTATCAAATTTAAAGCCAAAAGGAAAACAAGTGGTACGTACTCTAGAGGTTCCTCGGTTGAGCCGACAGAGTTGATCGAAAGCTTGGATTTGCTGAGGATCCAGCGGAGACTCTGAACCTGCCTGATAAAGAGAGTAAGAAGGTTACAAAAACAACATACAAGATTAAGTAAGAGTCAAGTTCCTGCTCCTGATCGGGTGCCTGGAGCAGCCAGTGTGCAGCCTGCTAAGAGGGAAAAAAGAACATCTTTCCTCTGGCTTAAGTCACTCTTCTGCACACTCGGTAGGGAAGGGAAAACTCTCCCCTGTAACCAGCCGGGAAGGGAAGTGATGAGGCTCCCCAGGTGAGCAGTCTCTCCTGGGCTCGTCTCCGGGGCAGCAGCTCGGCTTCCCTCGCTACTCTTCCCCATGATTTCTGGATCGTCCCCCAGGCTCCACTCAGTCTCCCTGCTGGCTTATGACATAGTGCTGATTGCACATGCTGTGATCAGGCACAGATGGCTCATGGCTATTATTGGGGAATGCTTACTATTTAAATTACTATTATCTACTAATATTAATCTCCTAAGGTCTAAAATTATAAACTAAACGCTAGGAAATGAGGGTGAAAAGGTGGCGGGGGGGGGGGAGGAAGGGAGAAAGGGCGATTCACACATCGGTGGCAATCGCATCCCGGGAGAAACTGGGCACAACAGACATAGCAGTATTGCCCAGCGCTTTCAGCAGTGGCAGGCGGGAGGCACCCTGGATAAGAGGGTAAAAGCACCACCCCAGCAGCTCAGGGGTGGTCACAGAGTTGCAAGTGAAAGGCAGCAGAATTGCAAAGAGAAGGTCCTTAGCATCACAAAGGTTAAAGCACTGTGCAGCAAAAGCCTTACTGCAACAAGGGCTGGCTACAAAGCGCTTTAAAAGGCAGCATTTAAATACGCCAGGGAGGGAGGATACAGTATCACACTCTTGTAGGTTTGATCCATTTTATCACATCACAATATTTCTATTTTGAATGTTTCTGCTCATATTCCAAAACAAAAGCATCATGAAGAAACTGCAACAGGAGCCAGGGAGAACAGCCTCACTCATAAGCAGCAATCTGGCATCTGCTGTCTCTGGGGATCTATTTTTAAGGGAACACTCAATATTTGTTCTTAGATATTTTCTCAAAAAAAAATCATTTCCCATGGGCTGTTAACCCAAAATGTTACAATCCAATGACAAGTGGTTGCTTATTGAATTCAAATTCACCTTAACTCTCTTTGGCAGTGGGTCAAGCCCAGTTATAAGACCTGGTATCACTGCCTTCGAGGAGCGCGGCCAACGACAACGAAGAATGAAATCCTGCCCTTGCGAATGCAATAGGAGTTCCAGCCCCAGCTCGGGGTTAGCGTCACCTCCTTTTGGGGTGGTCGAGCAGGTCAGCAGGTCGTGGCAAGCACCCTGGAAAGCACGCCGAGCTCAGGCACGTTGCTTAGGTCGTTAGCCGTGTCACCAACAGCTCACCGGGCTGGTGGTCGCAGCCCGCGAGCTGCCCAGGTGGGCCTGGATTAGAGCTCCGGCTTCGCGGCCCCAGGGGAGCCCCCATGCCCCCGCAACACGAAGGGCCCTTTGGGCAGTGCCCGGGGACGGAGGCTTTTTACCGGAGATCCCGTCACCTTAGCCGTTGACTCAATTTTCAATCACTGCCCAAGGGAAGAGGGAAACTGCACTGGCAACTGTGCAACGAAAATTGCTTTCGAGATGTTCAAACAGTCTGAGAGAAGCATCCAGAGCACAGACCACTCACGCTAGGTGCCAGTGCCGACACTTACTTCTTCGCCCTCCAAGATATCCTTCAGGCTGTAAATACCTTTTTGCTAATCACCAGCCAAGGGGGGCTGCACACACTGCTCGGGCTTTGAAGCAGCAAGCAGAAGACAGCGAGGGTCCCGTACCTGCTGCTGACCGGTAGCACGGGCCTTTCCAAGGGACACCGAGGTCGCTCTCCCTGGGAAAAACTGAAAACCAAGGTAAAACCACCCTCCGCAGCCGCTGCGGCCACAGGCACTCGAGGGCAAGGAAAGCGCAGCGCGATCGGCCGGCCCTCTGCCGCACGTACGCGGCCGTCAGTCAGATCGCTCTCCGGCTGACGAGCCAAAATACTGCCAGCGAGTCTTTCCACAGTCATGGCAACAAGTGCTGCCGGCCCCTTCCCTCCGCCAACCGCGTCACCGGAGGCATGTGCTCATCTACCAGCTACCAGCGGCAGCACTCAGGCCATCGCTGGGGCTCGCTCACCTCGTGCTGCCGGCTTCTGCCTCTGGCGCGGCGGCAGGGCCGGCCAGCTCGTCACTGCCTGCGGCAGTGGGGATCCCTGCAGCCTCTCAAAGCCATTTCCAGGCTGTTTGGAGGCAACAGTGGCAGGCAAACCAGGACCTGCTGTCTGCAAGTAAAACGGCTTACGGTCGCATTGGGCACTGCTGGGGTATTCCCTTGGCCCTCTGCTGCTGCCTTGAGCCAAAGAGTAATAGTGCTGCTCAGCATTAAACACAAACCCCAAGTACCCTCACCATAAGCGTCCTCGCTGGACGCCAAGCCGAGCAGAGGCGATATCTATTCATAGCGCAGCAGGCTTCGAAGGATGCACAGCAAGCACGTGGACTAAACATTACATACGGACGATGCAGAGCAGGCCTGTGCTCAGCCTGATCTCAGCTCCCTGCCCAAATCTGAGATGACAGAAGCATCACACACGAAGACAAATAATTCATTTTCTAAACACGAACTAAGGAGGCTGCTAAAGAGCATCCCACAAAAGCTAATCACAGAAAACTAAAAAGGTCCGGTGTTCTCCCAATGCCAGGACTTTTGAGTGAGAAAGAGAAGGTGAAGAAATGCAAAAGAAAGTAGTCGTCCTACTTGGTGAACCCAAATATAAATGGTTTGGGACTCTATGATCCTAGTGCTCCTCTGCGAGGAGGACTAGTGACCCTCCAGTAGACTCACTCATAACGTTACCTTTCAGAAAACCCAAGCTGAGGTCTCTGCCAACTGCCCCCTTTGCAGCTCCAAGCACCCACACGCTGCTGTTTACAACGTGTTTAGGAATAACGCTGGTCCAGGGAGCTTGATGGCAGCTGCATAAGCCTTTCTATGCTCAAGCCACATGTCAGACAACAAGAAATGCTGTTTCTATCGTGCAGCAATTGAGGGTAAAAGGAATGGGAAGAGAGGTGGGACCCGGAGACTGCAGCTTGCCATCTCAGGGACTTATAAGGGGCAGATGCTCATTTGCCACCTGCCTTTCTGAAAGCTGCTCTCCAGAGCAGCCAGAGATGCCATCAGCTGCAGCAATCACCGCTGAACAAGCCTTAATTCCCTCTCATCACCTCTCATCTGGGGACTAGAAACAGAAGAAAAGAAACCTGCTTCTACTTGCTTCGCTCCTCTCCTCCAGCGTGCCATCAGAAAAGAAAACAAAAAATCAAAAAGCCAAACCAGACAGTTATCTACATTTTCCTTAACTGCTTTGGGGCACTTCTCAGCTTGGAAGGAGCACAAACCATGGAGGGGAGCAGCAGCTGCCCCATCAGTAGAGCGGCAAGTACAGCACCACTGAATAACCAGAGGTTATTCACAGCGCCAGCTGAGCTGCAAACACTGGGTGCTGAATCCCCAGCCCGGACCAGGCCTGGACGACAAGCTACTGCAGCCGCTGCTAGCGCAGGGAAAGGCACACGGAGCTTTCTTCCCTGCCTGTGCTTCAAGGCAGATCTGCAAAGGCAGACCGAAAGGCTGCAATTTCACACTGAAGACGGACGTATTGAGCTGTGCCGGTTCCTTGGAGATTGAAGATACGACTGTCAAGCGCTGTGCGAAACTACACATAACTCCTGGCAACCGGGACTGAGGCAGTTTGTGAAACTATCAACAGGTTGCAACAGCCCAGCATCTGTCACTGTATTTAAATAAGTCTGTTCCACAGATCCTCCTAGATTTGAAGTGTTTTATTAAAAGGCAGCAGTTTTCATCTAACCATAGGAATATTTTGATTGAAATAGAGATTTAAAGTAAAGCAAAAAAAGGAGACTAAGGACCCTACAAATAAAGAAACTAAAATCCCCCGGCAGAAAGGTCCAAGAAAACATTCAGTTTTGATTTCAAAGATGCTAAAAGATAATTCATGTTTTTGAAATTGGCTATTTTATTTTGAATCTGCATTTAATTTTCAGTTTTAACTTCATTGCCGCTCCTCTAGCTACTAGTTAGGACACCTGCACTCAGTTTTCCTCTAACTAGATCACTTCTGTTCCCCAAACACCACAACAAATCTTAACACACAGATGTTTTGCTGAGAAGCCAATGGTACCAAGTGCCTCCAATTCCTTTCTCACATGGATTTCCTACTCCTTGCTGAAGGAATCTACCACCAAAACCAATCCCAAAGCTACAGGAGTGGGTATTTTCCCAGTTAATACCGTACCTGGGAATATTTGCTACATAGTTACAAGGTTGCGCATTCCCCTGTGTAAAATGTTAATGGATATTTTCAAAGTTATAAAGCCCTTGCAAAGTTCTGGTGTTTCTGGGAGTCAAGATACATTGAATATAGTAAGTTGACTCTGCGTAGGGACTGACAGAGGTCAGACAACGCTTGTCTAGCTCTAAGCAAAGCATTGGGAATAGATGTTCTAACCCTCACCAACACCCAGCAGAAAGCACACAAACCTGTTGCAGAGGAATGTCTAACACCTCTGGCTGAACGATACAGCGTGGTACCAACATCTCTCCAGGCGAAAGGCAAGAAGCAACGGGTTGGGAGGAAGGAGGCCTTGCACAGAGGGGTGCTGGCAGCAGGCTGGCCTGCAGGAGCAGGTGGAGCTGGGCTCCACAGCGTGTGAAACAAACTGCATTAGCTACAGATCACACTCGGCGTCCATCCTGGCGTGACTTGACAGGATTAAAGTCCTGAATAAAACATATTTGCCATCTGGACAGCTCTAACAGTAGTGCCCTTAGAGCGTGCCTTCTCAAACACAGAGTTACCAGAGTGTTTCATGGTGTTTTCTGCAGAATTCATGCCCCAAGAGCCACAACTGCGCTGCACTACGTAGCCTGGCAGGCTAATTGCAGGACGTGGACTATCTTGTTGCAATGAGGCAAATCAGTTTTGAAGACCAATGGCTAAGACACCAAGAGCAACCACTTCTGCACAACAGCTGGGCTTGCCTGCACGTTACCTAGTACGCCTCAGCTTACTGCAAACATCACAACCCAGCAAAACCACAGCAAGTTTTAAAGCAGTAAAAACACCCACCCACAAACACACGTTTTCATTCCGTTTAACATTCATTTACAGGAGCATGTAAGGTGAGGAGGACAGGAAAGATGATTGCTCTAGACCCAGAGGATGACTCTTGGGAAGGCGGCAAGTTTTAGGGGGCAACACAGACAACACAAACTTTTGATAGCAAAATCAGAGGCTTCTCTCCACATTCCCCTTAGCCCAGGGCAGAATGTTTCAAGCCCACCCCACAGTAAGGCTCCCTTCAACTAAGTGTTATCACCAGATTCCATAAAGTTTCAGTGTTGGTTCGTGGCATCTCTCCACCTCCGTCCCTCCAATTTCAAGGCAAATGCTATAGGAGCCATGCATGCAAAGCAGGAACAGAAAAAACACTGTCTGTTGGGCTGTCGCTTTGCATATAAATCTCAGCAGCACTGCAAAATTCAAACCGACAGCCTTTGTTTCAGCAGAGCAGAATTGGTACTACGAAATGCACTCCAGATGCTCAGTGGCATTTGTCAGTATGATCTATGCCTTATTTCAGAGCTTGCTAAGAAAATAAACGTCTAAACTGTGGGGAAAAAACACCACTAGACTATACCAAGAGACAGACTAAGTTTTCGGGGTCTTCTAAAAGGTTACAAGGAAGTACCCAGAATAGGTCTCCACAGGTCTAGGGAAAACGTCCCAGGAGCTGGGGAGCTGGCTCTCCAGGGTCTAGAGAAGGCAGGGCTCGAGGCAGCAGTTGTATTATTGGCCTTCTCCTTGGATTTCCTCTTCATTATCTGCACAAATGCCAGACACAGAGAAGTAAGAACAGCAGGAAGAACAGCTTGACCAGCACAAGGCTCCCGGTTTGACTGGTGCCAGCTGAATTACGAGGAAATGTGGAGAACTGCAGCCCCAAAAAGCTGAACAGACTTTGTGACAAACACAGAAACAAGCCTTCTCCATGCCTGGGGTCGCCCTGCAGGCCAATGACCACGGCCATCTCGGACTGCGGCTTAGAAGGACCCGTGGGAATGCGTGACCGTGGCTGAAGACGGGAACCCTGCAGGTCTCCCCCCCTTCAGTCCCTCCGCTTGGCCTCACCTCCTCTCTCCAAGAGCTTGCAAGGCAGGCCAGGCTCCAGCCTCTTGCCGCTGGTAGGACACGTGACACGAGTTAAACAACTAGCTGAGGCAAAAACAACCCAGCTCTCCCTTTTGTAATAAAACAATAATAAAAAGCAGCCTGTTCTGGAACTCAGACTACTGGCTGGCCAGAGGAACCGTTGCCTCACCAGGTTAATTAACCCTACTGAGCACCAGCTGTTAAGCAAACGAACTTCCTGGAGGAGCTAGAGATTTTACCACCTTTTGCCAAGTCTAAATATACGCGGCTTTCTAAAGCCCTGACTGCACAACAGTTCAATCGCATGCAAGTACAACAGTTAAATATTGTAATTCAAACACACGACGAGCATCACAAACTTGGAGCGGAGCTGGGACACGAGGCACGGGAGGCGGGGGGGGGCGCGAAGCAGCGCTCGGGCTCCGAGGAGCGCAGCCAAACTCTGCTGGGCTGGGCCGTGCGGAGAGGAAGCGACGGGGCTCCCTGCCAAGAGCACGTGACTGGGGCAGCGGGGAAGCAGCCAGCGCTCTCGCATGATCCGGCGCTCACGATTTTCCAGCTGGCACTGCGATCCTCGCTGTAACCCCTTTTTTTCCCCCGCACAGTCCCTCCGCACATCTCCCTTGAAGCCCTGAGCCCCAGCCAGCCTCCTGCTTCTGAAGATGGATCAGTTAAATTCAGGATAGCACCCTCTCCTTCATGCCCTGATCACTCCCGTGTCATTTGGACCATTTTCTACTTCATTCTGCCAGCGACTATGTCCAGACCAGTTTTAAAGGGAGGAAAATGAGGTTCTCCAACTTACTAGCTGCTTGCTGAGAAGCCTAGCGATACCCGTATCACAAGGCACTGCTAACAAAGCACCAGGCACTTTAGTCTAACATCTTTTTAGTACTGAACTTTGCCATTAGCTTTTAAAGTTAAACCTGGCCTGTCACACTCATTTGAATGCGTTCCTTCAGATCAGAAGTTTAGAGGTTAAAATATTTGGCTTTCAATTCTGCCTAATTCTAGAGCCAGTATCAGTGCTCTGCTGCAACAGGGTGGTAGTACATGAAATTTGTAAGATGACAGGTTGGACCATAGTTGATTTTCAGTCTGCACTGAGGAAGCTTTTCTTTCTGTCACATATACAAAACTAATACAGTTTGACTGCAAAGATTGCATTGCGCTCCAAACGTTCCTCAGAGATCACCTTTCTCCTAAGTCCCCCTTCAAGCAGGAAGTTTCTTTTCTGGTTAATACCGAAGCTGATAGAAGTTGACTAATGCTGTTAGCTATCTTTTGATCAGAACTGATTTGATAGAAATTGAAATAATTTGCTAGAAGAACACTGAAGCAATACTATAAAAATATATTCCAAGATTGAATTACTTTGCTTTCAGAAGTAGAAATACTTCACATTGCATGCATGTGGGTAGTGACACACACCCAAAACTACCTCCTCTGAAACAGGCTACTGCAGAGTTCAGTTCCCCCAGGTGTAATATTCCTAGAAGACATCCCAACAAGCTGCCCATTATTTTTGCTTACAATCCCTAGCACTATGCCAGTGACAAGACAGAGGCGTGCATATTGAATTTGGACTTCTGTTTGAGTTAAGAAAGGTAAAACTTCTTGCACACTAGCACTGACAATAAAATACAAACCAGTGATCTGTTCTTTTCCTCCCTGCCCAGGTGTAATCGTCTTGTTTACATGTGAGCGCCTTCAAGCACTAGCATTTCACTAGCATTTATAGTGAGTCAAATCCACGTCAGATCTTTTACCCAGATCCAGGCTATCTGCTAGGAATGCAGAATTGAGGCTCTATGATCCAGCCATGAGAATACACCAGCTTTTACTACAAGTTTTGTATAAAATACAGCTATACCTAATTTGAAAGGAACTGCCCCCAAAGGTCTGTCGAGGCTCTCAAAAGCAAGACAGAATGGTAGATGCATCTAGCAGGCAGGCAGGCACAAGCATCCAGCTTCCTTTCACGCAGGTTAGCAGTTCCAAGACCTCTGGGATGAAAACATTTCCATTTCTTGCACAGCTCCGTATACCCATCAAAGCAAAATGACATTCATAAACTTAACCAGTTAACTGCAGATAGTGTTTGAGAGCTACTGATCATGGGCCCTGTCTGGAAGCAAAATAAGACATGAGAACAAAGTGAGGGAACTCATGAGCCCTTCTCTATATTAACTTGGAGAGAAACCATCTCATAAACCTTACCTGTGCCAACGATGTTCCGCTTCCTTTTTTCAACTCTGAAAAGTTCTCACTCAGTTTTCCTCCCTTGCTGCTAGAGTTGCACTTATAGCACGTCCATCTCATCAGGCCTTTGGTTACTAAACCACACTCTTTACTCAGCAGACACAGGGAATGGTACAAGTGGCCACAGCTGCAAAGACAAGAGACGAATTCTGCAGGTGCTCGAAGGCAGGGTAACGCAGCCACCAGTATTACGCTTCAGAAGGGAAATCTCTGGTTAGCGAAAAATCAGGCTGCTTATCTGTAACTATAAGTCAGCAACATGTATGTTCCCCTTATACCTTCACACCCTCCAGCAGTATTTCTAGACTTTCAAAAATAACAGCAGGTGCCCAGTTGCAGATACAGCTATAGATTGTAATGCCAAGCTAGTAATGATCTCATCCTCTTATTTTACGGCTGCCTGCTCACACACAGGAATATCAGAGATATCAGAGTATGAGCCAGGACTGCAATAGACTTGAGAGGCACAAGTAAAGTCAAATAACCCCAGGATGCTGTGATTGCCTCTTAGGGGTTTGATGGATATCTGCTATGCCAAACTTCACCAACACAGAGCACTGTATTTGAGACAGATCAAGCACACAGACCACTGTGTTAGCTGGCAGCAAGACAAAGTGTCCCTAGTTGTACTTGCTGCATCCAATTTCCAGCCCATTTAAGTTTCATGAATATCCACAAAGAGCTTTTGTGGTTCCAGACTCACAGTGACATTCAGTAAGGGCACCTAGGTGGCTAAGGGTATCAGGTAGGACTACGCTGACCAATTCCACCAGGAAATCACCTTCTGCTAACACAGATATTGCTGGAGAGATGACAGATAAATTGAGAGTTCACTAAACTGCTCTCTCAAAATTGTAAGGCAATACTTTCCAGCTGAGACAGAGTTGGCTGCATGCAAAGAAAGTTGGCTCATATCCGTTTGATTAGCCAGCCCATTTACAGTGCAAGGGGCAGGAATACTTGACTGCCAGCATATAGACGATTACTTGTGTAAGCCAAAGACTAGTATTTTTCTTTTTTGGACTGCTAACATGATTACACCCATGAGTCTGCCCTTCACTTTACCTGAAAACAATGATTTCATCAGCAGTTTCTTGCCTTCTTTTGTACTGCTGTAGACAAATGCAGCAGTAATCCTGCTTTGGGGTAAGCCCTCTAGTGACAGAAGCTCTTAGGTTACACAGGGACCAATGGAGATCATGGTTTAAAAGATTCGTAGTTGTCTCCAAAAGGGTCTGAGTGAAAGACAATATACAGAAAAACTAGGTCATTTTGCCTTCTCCAGACTGCAGAAATTCCATCCTGATCAATTCATCACAACAAGCAGCTTAGCAGATTACTAAAAGCAAGAACAAACAGAATGGATTCTCCCTATAAGTTTTGTAGGCACTATCTCAAAGTACTTATCCTTTTATCATACATTAATGTAGACAGACAGTATCTTTTCACTTTTAAATCAGTGCTTTATTGATTTTTGTCCAAGAGTTCTAAAAGAGATGAGGTAGGCTCATTTTGTGATCTTCTGTACTTCTGACTCCCCTTTTTGTCCCTATCTGGCAAGTAACTGCTTATATCCCCCATTTTACTAGACATGGGCAAACAAAAATCAAGGCCCAAATGCATCATCACAATTAAAACATGAACCTCTTCCCCCCCCCCCCAAAAAGAAAAAGCTAAATTTTTCGTTTGCTGGTTCTGCCCATCTAAGATTTCTGTTTCTGAAGAAACAGAAGTGGAATATCCTTAGTTTTTAGGGATTATTGCTTCCTTCAGCAGCAACAGAACAGGCAACAGGGATAAATGCTCTGGTCCGTGATTGCTCACAGAAATTTTCAGAGGTTGCACCTGGATTTCCTTAGGAGGGCAGAGCTCAAAGGGCACTGCCTGGTCCATACATGACATGCAGCCTATATTAGGCAACTGCTAGGCAGTGAGAGATCAGACAGCCTGTGCAGCTAAGAGCAAGTCTTCCCCAAAAGCTCAAAAGCAAGATGATCTCTCTGTACATTCAGCTCTCTACAATAAAGTCACTTCCCATTTTATTTTTAAATTGGATGATGCCACGCTGAGTCCTGAGCAGCAGCTAAGATGGTAGTGCCATATGGCAGGAAGAATTGAGGGAGGGTTTGGAGGAAGACTATGTATTCTGTTTTGGGAATAAGGAGTTTTTAGAAGAAGTTGAAGTTTGGAGGATGCCTCGGATTTCAGACTGGACAGAAAAGGGCAGGAATGAAATATAGGTAAAATCCCATCAGGTGGCAAAGCACAGAATTACTATGGGGAAGTAGCAGAACAGTCTAATTTAAAAGACATCTAAAACCATGTAAAAAGTCATTTAAAACCATGTAAAAAGACAAACTATACTGGTTTTGTGCCTTTGACTCCCTAACTGCAAGACAAGTTGGAGAAAAAGCAGGTGTTCATGCTTGCAGTACATTTTAGCGTAAAATTGAACTACAGAGGTGTCCAAATCACAATATACCTGTCAACCCTTTCACTTGCAATCTGTTTGTGAGTAACACAGACTCATCCTCTCCTTTCCTCATGTCTTCCTGATCACACAAATATATCACCTGCACGTACATTTACTTTGCTGTGCAGGGAGAAATGGCAAATGAGAGAAAGCAGAAACCTAGAGAGTTAAAAATAATCTCTTAATGCAGCAGTGGACAGCACACAAATGCATGCAACTTACTTGTTCATAGTTAAAAGTGTCCAGCATGCCTAGAACAAGCCCTTGAATCTCTCCAAGTTTCCCTTTCCCATAAACAGGATCCTGCGTGAAGAAACAAAAAGCTGTAGCTGAATCATACATGACATGAAAAGCATTGACTTTTTAGTTTTCAGATTGGCATCACAAATTTAAGCTATGATTCCAGACTTAAAGACATGCCATACACACGCAAGGAATAATATCATGTATTGGTGGGAAAACCAGTAATTAGCAAAAACAATTAGCTGACAACAATTAATACTAATGACTGTATTTGGGTCAAAAGACTTCAAGCACCCTCTTCTCCTCCTGGTGCCCTCTGAGGCATCACTCAGCACTGGTCAGGAATCCCGTTCAAGGGCGCGTCTCCCTTCGCCTGGGTGAGCTCGGTAAGCCGCCCTGGGGGAGCTGCTCTCCATGGCAGGCTGCAGCCCCTCAAGCAGGCAGAGGTCAAAGCACCGGAGGAGAGGAGAGCTTCTGCAGCACCCTCCTTCCGCCAGGCCCCACTGCACAAAGGGGGGCCAGCTCCGGCTTGGCCACCATCCGCACCCTTCTTAGGGGCAAACTGCCCCAAGCCAGCAAATCCCTTGGCACAACAATCAGTTTGCTGACAGCTCCTAGCGGCCACGAGCATCAGCACCCACTCGGACTAGCATCTCTTGGGCCAAACTGGCCCTGAATGGCCTCCATGCAGCTGCACAGGGGTCCTACCCCTACCAACGTGCAACATGGTACCACCTCCAGCACACCCCTGCCAGGAACACAACCTCCTCCTGCTCTTCTTTGCAGCAGCAACAAAATCAGATTAAAACACAACCCAGTAATATTTTTGTTAAAGAACAGGCCCTACAAGCTGTTGGCTAACTGGCTCAGTAAACATAAAGTGGAAGAAGAAAGAGCAGGTAAATTAATAGGATCTACCACTGGCTACTGCAGTGGTGTGATCCATATGGTACAGCTTGACTTACTTCTGTGTCTTTGGTCAGGACAGTTTGATCTGCAAAAGAGCAAACCCAGCCTAGACACAGGCGCACACACACACAGGACACCAGTGGGGCGTGCGCATCTATAACCAGAAGCAGCAGGAATGCACCAATGATCAGGGGAACCCATTTTGTGAAGCACGCAACTCCCAGAGCTGTCAGTCACTGAATGGGACCCAGAAAAAAAGCATTTTGTGCCTTGAGTAATGGAAGGCACACTGAGGAAAGCCTGCAGAAAGTAGAAGCTGACTAGTGGTATGGGCATGAGACTGGCAAAAAATAGGGAAGATGGCAAGATGTGAGCAGGAAACTAACCTAGACACTAGAAAAGCAAGGGAGGCTCAACGGTCACAGGATGGAAGGAACTGGATAAGCAACTTCGGGCTAAGATGAATGAAAAAGGAGAAGGATCAAGGCTGATTCAATGCTGTGACTGAGAAAGAGGAGAGAAAGGAGAATCAACAGTAAAAAAGCAAGTCAGCAAAGAAGGCTAAAGTAGCATGGAAGTTGCACTGTGAGACACCTAGAGAGCTCACCAAAACAGCTACAGAAAGTAGGTCAGGCAGTTATGAACAGCAACCTTCTCACAAAACGTGACAGGCAGAAATACCAACGTTCAAGTCTAAATAAAAACAGCACTGAGTAATATCATTTGAGTCAGAACAGCTGTAGATTCAGAACAGAAGAGCTCAACATGCTGCCAAAGCTACTTTTTTTGCTAGGTGAACAGTACAGACTCAATAGACATCAGTTTTTCTTTCTGCATGCATAATTTAAAAGCAACAGCATGGAAAGTACACAACACTGAGTCACCATATAAATTATAGAGAGTAACAGGGAACTCAGGACTTCCAGCATGACTTATACATGAGCCACGACATACAGCAAGTTATTTTTGTATGCACCAGCTATCCGCTTTTCTGAAGCACTGAAGTATACAGCCAAGGAAAGCCAGACAGGTAACTCACAAACTACAGATGCAACCATTTATATACAGCAAGTCAAACTTCCAAAGGTGCAAGTACAGATTTTCAATGCAACTTGTTTCTTCGGCTAGTAGAGGGAGAGGAGGAGGAAAAGACAGGAGGAAGAGGGAAGAACGAAAGAGCCACCTACAGCCTTGCAGATGAGGAACATGAGTCCCAGGACCAACTTTCAGTTGCTCATTTTTTCTCAAATCAGGCATGACAATCTCTAAAAAACAGCAGGGGGGAAGAGAACTGCCTCATCTCCGGGGGGTGGGAGCTGTGTGTTCCAGTAAAGCCTAATACCAAGTCTAGCAGTCAGTGGTGAAGTTCATCCACATTTCTTGTGGGCAGCCATAGAAGATAGCACTGCACAGGCCTGGAGTGCCGTTCTGTACCTGCCTTGAGTATGAAATCCAAAGCTATAACTTCAGGTCTTCTGGCAAATTATAATCCTTTCTGCCAATTTGGTGGTTTCAACCTCTGCAAAATCTACAGTCATAAGAGCCTTGTGGGATCAGTTGTTTTTAAGGAGGAATATGTTTCATTGATTCCACTTTAAAAAATATGTCTTGGTTTGGGATTTACGCGCGCTCCAAATACACCGTATTGGACGGCATATTAATACAAGAAGCTCCATCAAGTCAAAAACAGATCACAGCTACTGTTTCAGAGCTGATATTCCCCCAGAAAAGCAGGAACACTCGGCACCAAAGCCACACTGGCTGCCCAATGCAGCTCCTGACAAACAGGTGAGGAAAAGCTGCAAGCAGGCAAATCCAAGCCAGAGATGCACTTGCAGCCTTTCAGCCAGGTCTGCCTACTCCTTCGCTCACAGCTTTGGAAGGGGCTCCCCCAGCACTCGCAGAGCTGCACTAATACATGCATTACAGACCCAGAAGATACATTCACCTGCAGCTGAAGCTCCATCCCATTTGCAAGGGGACAGAGCAACTACTGGACATAAGCTAAAGAAAAAAAAAAGGCAGAACTCCAAGCAGGGATAGAGAAGATTCAAGCAGATGCTTTTTGGTCATTTTACTTCTACTCTGTGACAACTTCTAGAGATTCCTTCCTTCCCCAGTTTGGGGGACCTACAGGCAGAATTTAAATTTCCAGCTTCTCCAGTTCTTCATTTTTTAGGAGGCATCAGCTGCATCTGCTTACAAAACACTCATGAAGGCTTACAACTTTGTAAGGGAATTAACGCTCAGTCTTTTTGCCCTCTTCAGACAGCATTCACGTTCTCAACGACACGGAATTTTTCTTTATGCTCAAGGGGATTCCTCTAGCATCTCTCCCAATACAGTTATTTCAGACTTCCTATTTAACAAACAGTTTTATAGCAGTATAAAGGACAAACAAGAATATAAGTATATTAATCACTATTTCATAAGATTTCAATTATATAAAGTTGAGTCAATTTGTGGTAAGAGGCAGATGCTAAGAACCTACCTATTTACTGTGACAGCTATGGAATCTGGTTGCAGCCCTTTGCAAGGTGCCCTTTAGCATAGCATTTCAGCTGCAAAGTTAACATTTGCATAAGGTATAATCTCTAAGCAGTTAAGCCCAGAAGAGGAAGAAAAACAGTCCACTAAAATTGGAATACTCTAATTCCTTTTCAGAAAAAGGAAGATAATCTACCTCAGTTTATTGATGTCATTCACCTTAAAAAAAAAAAAAAAAAAAAATCCCTCCGTTAATTCCTAGACAGCTGTTCTACTTTCCAGACCTGCAGCTCTAGGGCATCTATGCTCTACCACAAGGACCTGACCTCCGTTGGAACAGGTTTTGAAGGCATTTTCGAGAATTCTCAGACACCCCTGGTAATTTTGGGTTTTACAGAAATATTTACAGGACTTGGGAAAGGCTGGATGTTCCCTAGGGCCCAGAAGAGTTTGTTTAAAAATTTCCATACAGACACTGTTAAGAGTGGCACATCAGTAGTATTTTGGCCCTGTGTACTGTGAAGAGCCAAGATAGCACTGCTGGGGACCAGTGTTTAGAATTTCACATGGGTTCAAAAAGCAAGTGCACAACTTTGCAGAGGGGACATCTGCCCAGGGCTAATAAAACCAAGATGTAACCTCTAGCTCAGAAAGCTGCTGAGCCATTAAGTCCCACAGACTGGCAGAGCGTTCTGGGGAGCACCACGTATGTGGGCCACGGTATGACTCTTCCCTGCAGGGGACAATCCAAAGCAGCAGAGGACAGATCATGCTACACAAAAAAACAAAAAGTCTGCAGTGTGCCCTACTCTCTGACACATGTGAAGTTTCTTTCCTGATCCCAAACATGGTGAGTGTTCAGAGCCCATCACCTTTCCCAACACCTTCTTCCAAGCTGAATTCAAAGCAACTTTGTTCCAATGGCCAGCCACACATCAAAAGAAAACTGTCCCACAGTCAGTGCAGGTCCTGAAGCAGAAGTTCAACACAGCTACAACATAAGCAAAAAGAATCCTCAGCAGCATTGCCTTTCCGTTGCATGCAACCCCATTTAGAGATTTGTAACAAAAATAAAAGTTGGTATAAATGTGAGTGCAAATGTGTTTTTTTAAGCACATGAAACAGCAGGAAAAAGGGTTAATAGAATGGTGTGTACTGATAAGAAAGGACACTTGCCAGCAGCAAAGCTGAGGAAGGTACTATGTCAAGCACAGAAGCAGCAGGCTGATAAGACCCCAGCACAGACAAGGTATCAGCGGAAGAGCCTCGACCCCAACGTGAGGAGAATGGCGAGGCTGCAGCATATCACACATACCATTTCCTTTTGTGTCAGCCCAGCAGGAGGACTGACTACAGACACATATTTCAAACTTATATTCCAAACGAGGAAAAACAGAAAATGGGCAGCAATCTGGCCTAGGATTTATGGCAGCTGAAGTAAGCAAGATTTGGAGACAAAAAAAACACCTTGTAATGGTCAATAGTTTCTAAAGGATGCAACTAATCTGTCCAAAACTCATCTGGTATCATGAATCAGAGGAACTCCAGAGATGTAGTGAGCAGTTGACAGCTGACACCCCTTGTCCTCTGTGGTACACACAAATGATCCTGATCTTGTTCACACTGATGCATCTTGGTGTTTGCAAACGTAAGAGTATGTGAATGAATGAAATCTATAGTGCTAGAAGGCAAAAGCAGCTTATTTAGAGATTTATAAATAAATATCACCTTCCCCTTCCGTAAGAACTTGTACCGAGTTTTCTTACACCTATTTCCAAACTACAAAGTACTAATTACTACTTCTGCTCTGCAAAGTTCTGGTACTAGTATTCTTTACCTTGAATTCACTCTCCCTCCCAAATGCATTTATAAGAGGTCATGTTCTCTCCCCATCTCTTGGGCTAGCTGTAATAAAAGGTTCAATTAATCTCTATTTTGTCAGACCAAATTTGTTAGGCTGACCAGGGAAATGGAGTAAGTAGGGGTAATTCCCTTTCCCCAACGGAGATGACCAGAGCTGCCCGTGTCACTTTTACTAGGGACAGAGATGTGCAAGGCATGATTTAAAGCCCTGCAGCTGATGCACCCCAGCTATGCCCTTCTCCTTTGCGACAGTGGCACCACACCTACCAGTTCACTGTACAACTGACAAATACATTTCACTCTTCTGCTGCCTCCAGGACATGAAAATCTGCCTCTAAGAAGGCGTTTTTGTATTACTGCCTAAGAGAGTGACTTTGTACACAGAAAAGGGATGAAGTATTTGAAGACTGCAAACGAGAATTTTTAAATCTTCCCAGGAGAGAATGAGATCTTCCTCCACACTGTAATACCTCTCAGCTATGTTACCTTCATTTTAGTCACTACTTTGCCTCCCTCCTCATTCTGATAATTCTCAGTACAACCCAGGAAAGCTCCTCTTTCAGTCCTCCCCAATTATCCCTTCTCAATTTCCATAGCATTTCCTGCCTATGTTAAACTTCAAACAAAGCTTGACAGGAAATTGTATCTAACGTTACGGTTAAAACTAGACGAAAATGGTTATTGAAGAGGCATTAAGTTTGCTCAACATTTTGTACCTTTGATAAAACCGTGTTTCATTTGATCTCACTTCCTATCCACTCATTTACAACACCTTTCAAAGTCTTTAATCATATTTTTTCCAAAAACCAAGAGCATGTGTAATATTAAGATCAAACTAATAGGCTGCTAGAGATGGCTGTTCACCCTAGGAAGTCTACAGCCCCTCTCTACTATTTCTCCTTTCATTTGGAATAGAAACTCTAGAGAGTAGCTCAGCACCTTCTCAATCTTTCAATCCTTCCACTCCACAATTCAGACAATATTTCTAATTAATTTTCTGCGTTTCTCAAGGTTTGTGTTTAACTCTCAACTTTGTCTTTTGCCCATTTTGCAACTTAACAAATGAAATCTGCTTCTCATCCTTTGACCAGAAACTCCTTTCTTAAATCAGTTCTTTTACAAGATGCCAGAGGCTTGCTACTCATTAAAAAGAAAATCTAAAATAACATACCACCCCATCAATCAAATGGTCCAGTCTCGACCTCCCTCTCAAAGCCTACAAACTTTGATTTGGTCTTTCTGCAACTGTCCATTTTAAAGCCTTAGCTACACAGCTTCTAACGAATTCAGTTTAAAGGTGTGAGAATTTTTTCATGGTTTTATTTGTGCAGCAGCCCCCAGAATGGCTAGGTTTCAGTTCAAAGTAATTGCATCCTTCGAGATAATATTTTATTTGATTTGCAGAAATTACTTCAGTTTTACTCACTATACTCATTCAATTACTTCAAATTACTCACAAGTCTCCTCAGCAGGACAAGTGTCCCAGGTAATTCTGTTGGCTTTTCCAAACTACATCTCAACAACTCAACGTTCACTGAAATACTTCGAACTAGACAGTTAGCTAATCTGATCTTTAACGACACAGAAATTGCTATTAGATCAAGAATGTGTTCACTGCTACCAAGTAGCTGAAAGACACAGTTTGGTAAAGGTTTGTTTGTAATTTTTTCTCCTCTGCAGAACTCACCTGTAGAATTCTCTGCAGGATTGAAGGAAGGGCAATAAATGCAGCCATGTTGTTTAGCACTTGCATTGTCAAACTCTTCAAAGCTGAAATATCAAGTGCAAGAATCACCAGCAGCTTGTTAGAATTTGAGTAGAGAGAGGCTCATCTTTCAAATTTAAACAGTTACATTTTACTTCATGTTTTCTAGTTTGAAAATCATTTTTAGATTTTTTTTTTCCTTCTGTGCATGTTTTATACTAAGAACGCACATACAGCTTTTTGGTATCAGGAAGTGTATTTAAAAAATTTAAATATCAGGATGCTACTCCCCACTCCTCCCATTCCCTACCTGCATTAAACTTTCTCACACTTAGAGACTCTTTGTAGCATTGTCATACACTCATTGCTCCCAAAAGCTCGTCTGCAACCTCTGTTCATGTCATAGTCATGACTAAAGTGCCTAGAATTAACCTTTGCATGATATACATGTATTTTTTTTAAATCCCCAACTGCCAACAGTAAGACCCTATATTCAGGTATGTGTAGACCCCAGCAACTCAGCTTCTTCATAGGGGCAATGAGCTAGTTAGAGTGGTTTGGGAAGTATATATCTCAGGAACAGATTCAAAATGGTTATGTGGGGATCCAAGTGTGTTATACTCTGTTACATCATCATTAAATCACCATTTCTGGTACCACTTAAGATAATCTCTTTTCCATGGGAATCAGCTCCCAGAATAGATAATCTAGGGAACATTCTGAATTTAGAGAAAAAGATGAGTTGAAGGAAGAGGTGTGATGTTTAGTTTTGGGTTACTGATCTCTGCAAGGCTATCCCCAGGAGTCCAGATATAGCTACAAGTTATTGGAGGGAGAGAAGGAGAGACACTCCAGACAGGATGCTAACTATAGCACTTTCTTGCAATATGCTGTGGTCTTTAACCATGCAAAACTACAATCACTGTGGAAAACAGGGCTGAAACAGACCAGAACACACTATTCCGTCCCAAGACCAGAGCATTTAAGCCTCTTTTTATCCCAAGACCAGAGCATTTAAGCCTCTTTTTAACTGCTCTTAAGGCTCCCATAATGCGAAGCTTTCCAAGATTCCAGATGTGCTACCGACACCTACAACAGATTCAGTGGGATGGAACTAGAAGGGAGAACTTAGCTGGTGTATTTGAGTTTTACCAATCTGATACATAATAGGACAGATGCAGGCATAGGAGTACAAAAAGCCTAGGCATGGAAGATCATAGCCTTATATCAGAAGTTCCACAGTGCAGACTGTAACCTACTTACAGCCTGGAAAGCCTTTGTACATGCTGTGCATATTGGCTTTTTAACTGAGGCCATCCTCAATGGAACTGGCTGATCAGAGGAGCTGGCAGTAGGGCATCTCTTCCACTGAGGATCAAAAGAAGTATCTGGCTCACAACTGCAACTTACCAAATGCCCAACTTGAGCTCTTAGTCCTGCAACTACTACAGCTCAGATCTACGGCAGGGAATTTAGGCCTTGAGTAATTAAACTGCTTTCTGTCTAAGTGACCAGTAAAGTAGGAGAGAAAGCACAGATTTTGATTAGCATTTGGGGCTGCAAAATGTCAAAGTACTTACACTCAGAGTATCGATACTGTGAAGAACCAGACAATTTCTGTGGGGACATCATAGCCTCCAGCAGGGGAAACCAGAGGGCCTAAAGTAAGTGAACACAAGGCAAACCCAGTAAGAAAACAGTAAACCTAAAGCTCAGGTGTGACCAATATCAAAGTTTGAGTTCTAAATATTCACTTTCACAGGCTGAAAAACAGAATTACATTTCTCATGTTACGACCGCAGTGAAAAAGACCCAAAACATGTCAGAATAGTCTTAGAGCAAAGCATTCCTGGATCTGCTTTCAGTCTAATTCAATCATATTTCAGACAAACATACCACTTCTGTGATCAGAACACAGGGAAACTTTGCCTCCTACTGTCCCCTCTCCAGTTTCTTCATGTAAGATGCAAACTCTCCGAGGTAGAGACTTCCCTACCTAAAAGGCTGAACAGTGAATGGATCCTGACTTGAATGAGGTGTCTAAATTCTCCAGGAAATACGCACATCGATGATACAGAAGTAATGTAAATAAAACCCATCACCTAAATAGTCCAACACATGTGCCAAACTGTAATATAGGAGTTTGGAAAATTCGTAGGATATTGTACCTAGGAAGCTTGTCCTTCATTTGGTGGCCACAGTCAAACCTTATCTGGGCACTGACAAAGCAATTAGCCACTAGGTGGAACAGGACCTAGAGTAACAGCAAACGCCGATTCAAATCTACCTAGTTAGGCAGGCTGGCTGTAAGCATTCTGCATGTGCATGTAGACACCTTCTCTCTGATAAAACACAGCAACTGTCTGTAGCACAGCAAAACCCTCTGAGAGAAGAACTTGAGTTAGTCACTTTGCACACTGGACAGTGCTCAGAAGAAATTAGAGATTTTTTGACTTCCAGTCATGCTGTGTCTTCAGATACATGAACAATGTTTTCCGTTTGAGTTTAGCTATGTAAGCTATGTGTAACTGTAGGAGTAAAGATGTCTTCAACGTCACTGACATTAGCAAAATGGAGACGTAACCTCAGTTCAAGAAGACAAGCTCTCTGTAAGAACTCAAGCAAGTGGTATAACCTCAAAGATCAGCCTGACATTAAATTCATAACTATGTCAACTGCTCAGTGCAAGGGTACAAAGTTGGAATCCTTTGCTTTCTTTAGTGTCTGAAGGACATTCAAGCCAAAATTTCAACTGGAGCAGCCAAAATTTCAACTGGAGCTAAGAACAAGGGAAAGGATGTTGTCTCTATTGCTTCTCCACTGCTGATAGGCACTTCATTCTGTGCTTCACTCTTGCAAGTGAGCACCCACTAGAGACTCTCTCTTATGGGGTTAAAATCTTTACCTTTGCAAGAAGAATATGATGTAGGGCAACACAATGACTCCTTGTGATGCATCACGAACTGATAGGTAGGGAAGGGAAGGGGCATGAAAGGAGAAAGTTTCTAGGGATGCAGAGACTTTTGTCAGTTCTAGTGACATGCTTTTTATTCCCTTACCTCCCGTTGCTGCTGGTTTAAATTGTGTGAGTTCCTCTGGCAAAGAGCAATTGTTTTCGTTAAAGTATCTTCAATATTTTCTAGCAGAGGGACTTCTGCTGAACCTAAGTTTGGGGAGGGGGGACAAATTTGAATTATAAAAATGATTAGATATTTTAGCTCCCAATCATTCTGCAAAATAAAATCATGCTTTTCATCTAACATTTGTTCCCTATAACATGCAACTACTCTATAAAGACAGGTTTGATTTTCAGTGTTTTTCCTGAATAGCAGAATCAATTGGGCCTATAAAAAACATTTCATACAGTCTAATATGGAAGATCTTAGTTGTGGTTTAAGATATAGCTAAGCAACAAATATGAGCACTGCAACTGATTAGATTCCCTTGAGTCTTGGGGCTAGCTAATGGTGCAGGTATGTATACATTCATTTTCTGTAGGCAGAACAGTCTCATTTCTCTGAGGAGTTTGCTACAGAAAAGCTACTTTCAGATGCCTCTCATCACTGTTCTCATGTAATGACTGATACAGTTTCATAACAAGTCTGAATGGATTATAATAAGGGAAACATTTCCGGTAAGCCAGGAAGAGTATCAGTCACAGCCGAAAGAGCTAACAAGGCAAGTGACAAAACACAGAAAATCCATCACAAAGTTAGTTTGCAAGTCTTGCTATAGATCTGAGTAGCAGAGTGAGGAAGCCTCATCATAGCAACTACCACAGCCATGTGAATATAAAAAATGTCACTGTAATACCTGGAAATCTGAACCATGAAAGAGGATCTCATTAGCTCAGGTGTCAAACATATACATTTTACATTCTTGTATTTGTCTCTCTTTGATAGAAAACAGACTCTAAATTGATAATTCTTACTTTCATCATCTTGCATAAGCATCAGCAACTTGCTCTGCAGTCGCTAAAAGAAAAGAAAGGACACAGAGTATTAAACCTAAGAATCTTGATGCATTTTTAAAAAGGTATATTCACAAAGGCTCACCCTCATTTTCTTCCCCAGTATGACTAACATAATCTTTTCCAAATATGGAAAGGTAAACAAAAGCTCAAAATTTGATTTTGTTTTAAGAAAAATAAATTTCAGTATCTATCTGTTATGCTTGGAAAGACAATCTTCAAAACATGCCAGAAAAATATACTAATACACTGAGTCTGCAGACAAGCTAAAACATTGCTTTCTGACAGAAGGTAAATGCTTCCATGCTTTCAAGTAGGAAACTAAATGAGCAGCAGTGACAATATCAAACCTTAAGACATGTTATCATGCTGATGAGGAGCCTAGCAAAAATGCCACATTCAGGATCTCTGCACCATACCTCAAGCATAACCAGAAAGGCACCATGGATATCTCCCTTCTTCTCCAGTAAATATGAAGATGCTTCATGAAGCTGATGTTTCTGTGTTATCTAAGGTAAAATAGAAAGTGAATTTCTATCTTGAGAAATTGGCTGGCATTTGCTTTGTTTACTTGATACAGCAACAACAACTGGACGGTCAGAGAGGATTTTGTCTCTACGTGCTTACAGGCACGTTACCTAGTCTGAACATTCCTACTTCTCCCCAAACAGGCTATTACTGCGTTTGTTTCTAAAGTCACACCATCGCTACTGCCAGCATCAAAATCTTAAAAACACACACACAAATCAAGATCAAGGACAGACTACTAATCAAAAATGTTGTAGACAGGTATTCCTTCAGCACCAGTAAAATTTTGGTGGTGTCGCATTCCAGCAAATCTTGCTCCCATGATTTCATATGCCTCCAACACATAAACCAACATTCCCAGCATAAGGAACTCTATTCTAATCAAGTTGGAAAGCATGATCTTTTCCTGCACACATGTGCAGTCTGTTTTCACGCAAAACAAATCCATGAGAAGCCAATCTGTATTCTGCAGTTACTCAGTAGGTTCAGTATATTAATGGCCTTTTGTTCTTTTTTAACAAGCCCAGAGAGTAAATTTTGAATCAGTATATTAAATATAGCTAACCATGTTGCAAGAGAGCAGTTTTGCAGCTTGAGAGGCCAAGCAGTGCTAGAATTAGACTTGGCGAGTATCTAGGAATTAACCCACTTTAAAGTACTTTTACAGTACTTTTACATACTTTAAAGAGGCAGGAGCCGATGTGAAGGTTTTCCCTAGCCTCTCTTCACATTAATTTCTCTCCTACCTGGATAGTTTCTTCCAGCCTGCAGAATTCCATAACTTTCAGTGTGTCCAAAACCTGGTCTGGGCTGTAGTGACACAGCAGCTCAATAAACTGCTCAGTGATGCAGGGCGGTAAGTGTATCAGGTCCTGATTGACGCCTTCTCTGGAACACAAAAGGCATGGGAGACCCATGTCAAAACTACTCCAGAGGCCTTGCCGAAGAGTTTCATATTGAGTTCTGTGTTGTCTTTANAAAAAAAAAAAAAAAAAAAAAAAAAAAAAAAATCAGTGTTTTTAAGAGAAAAATTATAGTGCCTCTACTAGGAGTGGTGCTGGAAATAGCAGCCAGGTATTTCATTTGTTACATGACAACTTCCACCGAGTCCTCAGTATGGAACGTATCACCTAAGACCCCGTAAAGAAAGATTCCAGTCCAGACACCACTCCAGCAACTCTGCGGAAAATAGATGCAAAAATTCACCAAGCTCTTTGCTATGGCTTTAAGGTAGCTTAATGGTCTTTTTAGATCCTGATCATCTGTTTGTGCTACAGATCTACCCTGCATGTGTTTGAAAAAGATATTTTGCTTATTGATCTTGAAACTCTTCTTTGGCCTGCTTTATCACGTTTTAAAGTCTCATCTGCTAGAATATGATCCCTTCTATTTACCTCATTTAGATATGGTTTTGTGTATCTTTCTGGAAATACCCTCATTTAGTTCTCTTTCTCAAACTGAACAAAACTGTGGTGAGTTAGTTTCTGCTCTTGCAGAGACAATGACTTTATGCACACTATGGTCTGTGGTAGAGCAGATCTCCAGCTGTAAGGTTTTGAACCAGGTGCTGCATATCGCTCAGCACCAAGCCAAAGGCTGCATCCTCTTTCAAGGGTTCATAACCAGCTGCACCACAGAACCATTTATTTCCAACTGGAACTAAAAAACCTCATCTCCCATCATGTCACCTGCTCATTCAGTCTGGGTAGGCGAAGTCTCCAGTCTCTGCTGTGTTTCCAGCCCTTGCTGTCTCCTTGACTTCCTCCAGCTTGACACAAGCAATGCTGCCGTGATGGTCAGGCACTCAGCAGTGTAGGCACAGCATTATTCTCTTCTTTTCTGTTTAAGGCCATGGGTGATGCTACTTGCCATGAGCTGTTCAGGAGGCCAGACTAGGGTCTCCTGTCTGATTTTAAACTATGTGTTTTCTGCAAGTGAAGCTCAGAATATAAGAAAAACTCATTTAATAGAGGTGTCCCTCTAAAAAGGATTCTTCCAATTCTTTTCCAGTAGCAGCTCTTGGCACTACAGTATTTTGAGCAGCAGCCATCTTCCAATCCCTTGGCTCATTAAGTATCCTTCTAATGTGGCTAAACAAAACTGACAGCAGAATTGCACACAGCGCCCATCACTACCCCTATGTACTGATTGCTTTCCACTCATCTTGTTTCTCAGCAACCACAAAGCATGAGATTTCCAAGATTTGGGATAATAAAGATGACCCTTTCCTGGAGACGGATAGAACACCTACAGCCCTGCAAACTAAAACAGCAATTCATGACCACTGTAGATTAAATTCCTTGTGCAGAGAAACAGCAAAAGTTTATCTTCGGTAGGAAACAGGCCTCTTAAGCTTGTTCTGAAGCCCCAGCTAGAAAATGAAACAGATTAAAGTATATATTTAGTTCTGTTACCTTTCTGAACAGAAATTCCTATTCAGGAGGTGATGAGTTGATGGGCAAGCCCTACAGCCATGGGATGGAAGAGGTCTAATATACCACCTGACCATATCGTCTTCAGGGAGCTACAAAAGCTACCAGGATTATTATCCAATAAAGGCCAGCAGAGCACTGAGCCCCAGCACACCTGAAGCAGCTTATCATGATTACAGTGTGAATTGCTTGATTATAAATGATATTTGCCTAGAAATGAAAGCCTCACAGGTACTGATCAGAGTGTCCAACATAAGGACACAAGTATACAAAAAAAAAAGTAACCAAACTGCTGTGTTCTGAACTCAAATACTAAACTCTATCCACACGCAGAAGGCAGTAAGTGTTCTCCTTTTTGGCACCAGACAAAAAAAAAAAAAAAAGTGCTTTCTCTGTCTACTCAAATGTGAAAAATGGTAAGCCATACGTTTTTGGTACAAGAACAAACAGTTAGTCTGGAAATAACACTGACACCTAAAATTCATGGCTTCTTCTTAACTGTTTCACTAAAGAAATCCAGAGGAGAGAGAAAGAAAAAAATGCTGGATGTCAAAAACTAATGATCAGCCTTGAGACCTGCAGGTCCTGCTCAGTTCAGTGAGATCAAGTACATCTTCAACATACACATGCCAACACTTCCCCTGCCATAATCTACATACTCTTTTCAGGAAGGAAGAGATCCTTACTGACTTCTCACAAATCCCAGCACAAGTGAGTCTTGCCATGTCATGGTTAGCTTATCAATAAGAAGAGCCATTGTAACAGAACCTAACAGTTTAGACATCTGCTAATAAGTTTATAGACCCAAAACACTGTGTTGCTAAATACACTAACATTGTGGGTACAATACACAAATTGTATCACAAACAGATATGTTCCAATGCATTTGTTTACAGAGAAAAAAACCTTAGAGGTTAAAACTGAAAACAAAGCAAAAGCTGTACTAAATGAACCTCAGTTCATTTATGTAGTGTATGTTACACATGTCTTGGCATACACAACATTCTCTGTTTTCTGTGGCTGTTTATAAGACACGGACATATGGACATTTGGTTTTAATTTCCCTAGGCAGCTTCTATTAACCCTGTTCCCTTCTCTTCCTTCCTCCCTCTCCCCCCTCACCTCTTTCCAACTCCTTTAAAATAAATCTCTAGCTAAATTAAATAGGCCAAATTAATCCCTAACGCAATTCCACCAACTCAGTAGAGTTACACTAGCATGATGAGTCGTCCCCCATGTGATCAAGCCATCCTTCGTATTTCAGACATTAAAAGCTCATTTGCAGTCTCTCTCTCAATAAGAATTTTGCTCAGAAAAAAAAAGACTATAAACATTTAAATTGACTGGAGACAAATGTTTTCTGAAAAACCTAATCAATTTTATGTATCGTTATACTACAAAGCATAGACACTTCTGCAGACTAGGCCTTCTATAGTAAGATTTCTCTCTCCTTCTCTCTTTCAGGATATTGTTCAGCTCATTTTGATATGTCTTAGAAGGAGACAACCTTATTGCATTACTAACAGTCCAGAGGACCTTGAATGTTACAAAAAAATCATCCCAGTGGTCAATGCTATTTTGTTCATTTTTCTGCATTAAAAACCCCACTTATCTTTTACTTATTGAGTAGTCTGGTACTGCAAACCAGCCAGTACAAGGTTGGCTGTCACTGCTTGGGATGCTGAAAATCATACCGCAGTGCAGAGACTTACTGGACTCTGCAACGCAGAATAGCAACTGTTCACATAAACTTTGCTACAGTGCACGTGGCACAAGACGACAAGCACGCACCCTGATGCAGCTTGCTGAACGTCAGCCTTAGAGGGAAGAGCAAAGATTTTTTTGTATGATCAGATACAAAAACTTGTTCCTTTTGCTGGTTTGAACACCTGGTATGTTGCTTTTGATTAGAGGATAACTACTGGAGAAATGGTTGTATTTAGGTCTAATTATGGTGGAGCTAGATTAGATGGATTTATTATTCAAAGATTATGGAAGAGATTCTATACATAAGATTAAAACACAGGTTAATTACTACCTTCATCAGGTCTCACTTGCTGTAAATGAAGTGATATCACAGCATAAACTGAATCCTACTTAACATCCAGCTTGATATAATTTCTGCTTAACTAAATCATACAATTCCTTTACCTGTAAAACCCAACCAAATTTTGTCAGAATGTAAAATCAGAATTTTGACTTCTAAGAAACATGATAGGTGTAGGAACTAACCCCTTCCATACAAACATGATTCTAAAACTTCTGAAATTGTAAGGTAAGGCTTTTTATTATTATCATTATTATTTACATCTTAACAAAAACCGGAATAGTGATTATTCCCAAATTCTATCTTCCAGAACATGCTTTTTCATTACTTTCAAATAAGAACCAAAATATTAACCCTTGAGTTTATAAAATATTATCTTTTCTTAGTTCTCTTCCTGATAAAGCACATAATTAATTTGTAGCTGATTGATAAAACAAGTTCTCTCCAGAAATTACTAAAATGCATTGCATTAACTATTGCTAGAAAGCAGCCAGAGCTGTGCAGATATCAATGTCTTACAAAATAAATAAGTAAAACCAAGGGCTTGTAGCATTTGAAACTGATTCAACAGAAAGAGAACATTCAGTGCTGAAACACTGAAAGAACGGGAGCAGATGGAGCAAACAACTAGTTAAAGAGAAGTTTGCTATGAAATATGGCAGTAAATTTGAAATTAGATATAAGTGAGAAATGCCAATAGACCAAAGTATCTTTCTGTTTCTGTTAAATTTTGGGCACCTCAGGCAAGTAATTAAATCAGTGGGTGCCTGAGAACAGAAATGGCAGTTCAGTCACAGGGTAACCACTTCACAGCCTTCCCAAAAGAGCTGGTATGCAGTGCCCAAACTCCCACCAATGTGGAGGCAGCGTCACACTGCACTTACTGGAACCCACACCACTTCCCAGTTAGGAAACTAGACGTGGGCTCTGCTAAAGAATACTCCACCGAACAGTGTTATTCTTCCTTTCCTTGGGCAGTTTGAAGAGCAAGCCTCCTCCTTTAGACCCTAAAATTGCATGTAGACCACATACTGATACATTGTTTCAGAAGAATATATTTAACTCATTTTAAAGCAAGGGTTTGTAAATGGTCCAACTTTCTTACATACCTCGGGTCAAGAAGACTCCTCAGAAACTGAAACAGTAAGAACTGGTCCTACATAATAGGAAGAGACAAAGTATTACCACTTTAAGTAACGTGCTATAAATCACATATAAATTCCTGAACCATATCTATTGAAGGAAATACTGTTCTCAGCTGGCACTTGCTTAAGAAGTTCATTTAGGCATTTTCCGTAAGTGAACCCTTATACGCCACTTCCTTTAAGAATATGTTTGCTGACACCAGGTCTGCCTGACCTCTGAGTGTAAGCAACAGTGGACTTCAAACTGAAAACTGTGCTGTCAAGTGACACAATCAGCAACTCAGAGATCATAAATTTTTATGGCCAGGTAGTCACAAACAGGCCAAATAATTTAACGCAGTGATTCTTGCAGCTGAAAAGCTATAGCTATGTAAAGACAGTGCCAAACTTAACATTACTCTTCGCAATCTGCGAAGTGAATGACTGCACCAAAGGGTGCCGTGTGTGTCTCATAAGCACGGCAACACCGCTGCAAAGAAGCCCCAGCCAAGAACGTCGACACTTTACCTGAAGGTTTGTAATGATGCGCTCAATCTGCTCGCTGAAGTGAATGGCTACCAAGTCAGCTGCTTTACAGGGGCTCAGCAACAACAGCTCCTTTGGAGAGGGAATCACAACAAAAACAATTACCTTTAATTTTATAGGTGATCTAATTGTGTAGCACCACTGAGTCCATTCATATTGTAACTGCATCTTTACCTAGACGATAGCTCTAGAATAATGAATGCCATCATCCAAAAAGGATTTTGAAAATAATTATAAGGAAAGGTAGTTTGGAAAAAGACACTTTTGAAAGCCAATGATTTAAGTCTGCAACAGAAAGAATGCAAAACTCTTCACACCAGTCAGACAACATCTCTGTTCTAAGGCCAGTGAATGATTTCACGAGCCTTTCTGACAACAGTCCTTTACTCTGTGCTGACAAGACCAGCTAGCGCCAGCTGGGAAAAGATCCAGCAGTAAAGAGGAAACAAAGCCACCAGCTGAGTCTACAGGGCATTTCTCAGACAAATAGAAACAGTTTTTAAATAGCACTGGCCTGAACTAAATTGTAACCAGAGGTTTGGAAGCAAGTTTTCTGAAATCTCGAATTCCCCTATTATCTGTCCAGAACTGAAAGAGAACCTTAGAATAATTTCTTCACTGTAGTATAAAGGGGGAAAAAATTCTTTACGGTACCTGTTGTTTGTTTCCTGCCAGGCTTGATCTAAAAGATCATACTAGATTATACAAGTTCACCTGACTCATGTTCTGAGTTTCCAGCTCCTAATGCTTTCACACTTCCAATGGAGAAGCAATAATTGAGAAGCAACTGCTTCAAACAGATTTTTAGTAAACAATAATCCTTCCCAAACCCTCCTGCTAAGTCTACAAAGGAGAAAGCACTGCCTTAAAAAAACAAAAGCAATTGTTAAAAGTGATATAGAAAGAAAAGTTTCATAAACACGCACCTGAAAAAAAGAAAATTCTGGAAAAGCTGCTTAGCGGTAACTCGGTCTCCTAACACATGTAGCAGCCACCTATTCAGCTGGTATCAGCACCAGACCAGGGTGAAGGGAAGCAAGGAAGCAACAAGGCAGTAAGTTACTGCTCTTTCCAAGCTGAAGGACCTAGCCGTAAGCTCGTTAAAGAAGACATGCCACACAGAGGAGGCATTTTGCGAGGTTTGCAAAGGAAAATTTGCCCATTGCATGTAACCCAGAACATGACAACATGAAACCATACTGCTTCCAAAGTAGGTAAGACAAAGCAGATCTGCAGTGTTTGACTCCGGAGCTTTCTTGCATGAGCCACAGCTCTTAATTGCTTCCTCAGTACCAAGAAGCATGATTTATTCATCTGACAAGCCTAGGAAATCCCGTGGATGCAAAAGGTCTTAATAACAGCAGCACAGTTAGAGGAACACAGAAAGGATGCAGTGTCACTGCCTCAACTTGTCTGGATAGTGGCTGGAGTTAGACGGCCAGCCTCCCCGTGACTGTCACTCCTGGATCAGTGGTGAGCTTCACAGCCTCCTCCACGTAAACTCTTCGGCAACTTCGGTCCTCCAGGTTTGAACAGTTTGCAAATACGGCACATCTTGAGCAGACAGCCCTTGAGAAGACAATAGCGACTCAAGGTATGCGGCTCTGAGGATAGAAGGCGACCCTCACAAATAGCATTGAGAGCATTAGATCTTACTTTGAAAGTGATAAACATCATAGAACAATTGCTGTGTAGAATGATGGAGAGAACAAGAAATGGCATTGATTACAAACTCTATTTTATGTCATACATCCACCAGAAAGGACACCACTTGTCTCAGCTCAAAAGGCTGTTCTGCTGCTTTCATACCTCAGCAGATGAAAGACAGCACCATCCCAGTAAAATTCTATTTACTACTTTAAATCTTATGAAAGTTTGAGAGCAGGATTAATACACTGGAAAAGAACAAAAGCCCAAGGCAGCCAGTGAGCTGCTAAGCCACATGATGTTGTTCATACTGTTCACCTATGCTTGAAAAAGGACCGTGCCAAAAGGAAGGAGGAAGTGACAGCATCCAAGAAAGGTGACCTACAGAACTGGTCATCTTCCCCATATTTTTTCAAGGAAAGCAGCAAAAATCAGCTTAGATAAAAGCAGCAGGTCTCTTTCAGCAAAGATAGTGGAACAGTACAAGAAATCCTACATCTAAGGATAACCATGGACAAGTTGAGAGGAAGATTTCCCATTGCTTGCCAACAACAGCAAAATATGCAGCTTTGACAAGCTGGACATGGGCACTTCTGACACTGTACAATATTCAAGAAGTGGCTCCATCAGCCTGGAGAAGCAAAAACAAACACAATATGTAAAGTTGTCAGTCTTAGCCTATGACAACCTTATCAAAACTGCTGCAATACAATGAGAGACATCAGGAAGGGCAACCCAGGACATTTCTGATCCGTCCTGAGACACCAAAGCACGGAACCACAACCGTCGAAAGCCTCAGGCTGAAGACATCCAGCAAGGAGACATACCTGGGATTTGATAAGGACACATGATAGTGCTTATGAAGTGAGACTTGCTCATGCATAAGGCCAACCAACTTGGGCTGTATATACCAATACAAGCAGAGGAAAGCATATTCAGTAGGAGAGGAACCAGGCAGATTCGAGGAAGCATCAAAAGGGACAACATAGTTTGCTCAACTCAGAAAGGCCAGCATGTCACCACATTTGTTTTAAAAAATCAGCAATGAGCCAGATCTATTCAAATAAAGCACAACCATCACCTCCAACAATGTCTTTTGTAGACTCCTCAAGTGTACCTGAAACATGGAAGTGAGCTCAGCAAGGTGTGTGTCATACAGCTGAATTCACATTGTTTACTGTCTTTTGAATCATCTTCATCTTCGTTTAGTTTCTCATTAGTCATCCACTGCTTTCAGATACTAGCAGAGACCAGACATATTCTGTACCTTTCAAATGGTCCTCGGTACTTTTTTGTCCGCCTTGCAGGATATGGATTTCTGTGGCTGTTTTCTGGGCAGGCGTATGACTGCTTGCTTTATAGACAAAGTTATGTCCTGGATCATCCCCAGATCACCCTGGAGGAGGCTGACACCACCTTGAAAAACTAGATGTAACAGATGCCTGATGTCTGACTGGACAATCATTTTACGCACCTCTCCGTCTCCTGAAGCAGAGGGAGATTGAGGTGGTGGAAAAGGTTATTAAACAAAGTTTGGCAAAAGTTTGTGTCTTAGGGTAGAAGTTAGGTCTCCATCTTCCTGCAGGATAGAAGTGCCCTGGGTACCAATGTTGAATTTATTTAACACAGTAATATGTGGAATCCAATAGCACAAATTGCGAGGCCAGTGATGTCAATGTCTTGACCTTGCTGCTGCAGGCTCAGGAGATGAAAGACTTGCTCATGGATCACTTCTCCATCATACACTGTGCACTAGCCATCACCTCCTGATATGGTCACATTATCCAAAGAACAATACTTAAAACTAAGAAACCAAGGAAGCCATCCTGAATCCAAGAGAGAGACTTTCACTAATGTATGACATTAGTGAAACCATACAAGCATGTTGAAAAAGTCAGAGCAAGTTGCTTTGTTCACACCAAATGCTGAAGAGAAATGCCAATAAATTTCACTCTTTGCACACCAAGATTTTCAGGATCCTGCTAACTGGTGCTCTAAGCTAAGATCCATGAATCACGCAGACAAATGCTGAAGGATTTCTTAAGCAATTTTCTGATTTTACCAATTACGTTTTGAGTAGTTTTGACTCAACTGTTGTTTGCCTCATTTTCCCCCATCAGGGCACTCCTCTCCACACAAGACAAAAATCAACCAGCACTTTGTGCCAAGGGAAGTGAGAGTAAACCTGTGCTAGACATCTCAGGCAGTAAGGCAACTTCTTTTGTAGCTATTTTCATCTTTCTGTTCATAACAATATCAAAATCTCCTCTTTTTAAGGCTTACCAAATGCTGTCACTCAACACAGTGACACTTCTGCTTACAGATCAGCACTAGGCAGATCCAGGAAGAGTTAGCAGGAGCTCAGATATGCCAGGTTTAAGCCACACTGTACCTCTATATGGTCCAACGCTTTCTGCCACACTGACTGCTTCTCTTCAGCACTGTACCCAGGCATAGAGAGGATGTTGTGAATGTAGTTGAAAACTTCTTCCTGAAAGGCATAAAAACATAAATGGTATAGTACGTTCCACACCCCCATTAACAACATTAGATTTTATCAGTCATTTCACACACACACACACACACACACACACACACAGCCTTTACCATAGCTAAGAAAGGCTATGGTAAAGGGGTAAACTGAAGGGGAGGACAATTTTAAGGTAGCAGACAGAAGAGCAGAGCTGCTACACCTGTTCACACTATTACCAGCAGGGTGGGCTACACTGTTGTCAAAAAAGGTCAACAGCACCAAATTTACTCACCTTTCTCACTGGATCACGCAGGTAACAGCCGATGATTTTGTCATAGCGAAGCTCTCGTTCATACATGAACTCACAAATCTGATAGCTAAAATGAAAAAGATACTTTCCATTAGGAAAAACAAAAAACAAACAAACAAAAAAAAAAAAAAAAAAAAAA
>NW_028186151.1:1191720-1314473 GCF_003343005.1 Rhea americana
AAAAAAAAAACAACCCACACACTCACTCAGCACTGGCTCAGCAGAATGCAGGTACACAGGCCAGACAGCACAGGTCGGCAGGATAGCTGACTGTGATGCCCCAATAGATCTACACACAATCCCAGAGGAACATTCCTCTATGTTAGCTCTTCTACATCCTCTGGACACCTTCTACTTCTCTCACCCCTTAATCACCATCTCTATGATACTCCTCCCATCATTTTTTAGTTTCAAAAAGGACCAGAAGATTTAACTCAGTAACTGCTGCTGCAAGACCAATACTCAACAGGAAATACACTATGTTTTACAAAAAGCATTCAGAAGTGTCTTATATTAAGGCTTTTACTTTTGTAAAAGTCACACAGGTTAATATAGGAATTCCCCTCCCCAAAGAAGTGTTTCTTTCAGGGGCTCCAATTTACCAGCCACAGGCCAATCAGCCTGTGAGTTTCCTCTTTCTGGGAGTTATCATACAGAACAGAGAAACTGGTGTTATTAAGGCAAGAGGCAAGGGACAGATGACAAGAATCTTTAAAGAAATTAGGTTCCACTGGCTCATACATCATCTTGCTTATTTCCATAACACAGTCAGCTCTAAGCTAGGCCAATGTACAGTACTGGCTCCAAAAATACACTAAACGTGGCTCAGTAGCGTGTTATGACACAGTAGGTTAGCTTCAATTTTTAATAAAAATCTTTAAAACTTTGAGTCAGGAAGATATGAGATGAAAACAGTTTGTAACTGAAGCAAAACAAGTGAAAAAACTGCTAAATAACTTCACATCACCATTGCTTTTAGCTCTGACAGCAGTGACTGAACTGGTGGCACTGTTACACTTTCTCAAGCAAGGAGAAAAAAAAACCCGTATGGATATTCACGCGATCAACTTGCTTGTGACTCAGATTCTCAGGTGCTTGTGCTACTTTTCTAAGTCACATCGAGGCTGAGAACTTTTGTAATTCCTTCTAGGGGACGTAGGAAAACAGGCAGGGCACGCTCCACCTTTTCACTTCTATGCTCTGGTCCTTTGTAGTACAGTGGATTCACATAACTCACATAACGTCCAAATTCAAGACCCAGACAAAGATGCCCTGGGTGACTCAGTCTAGGCATGACAGACACTTTCCAGAAAGGTAAAGTAACTAAAGGAGATGGTGGAAATTTTCAGCCTTTCCAGACACAGCATTTGTCTCTCCTACACAAATCTAAAATGAGTAGTGTGGGGGTGGCTCCAGACCCT
This sequence comes from Rhea americana, assembly GCF_003343005.1. Taxonomy (NCBI): domain Eukaryota; kingdom Metazoa; phylum Chordata; class Aves; order Rheiformes; family Rheidae; genus Rhea; species Rhea americana. The sequence goes on from NW_028186151.1 coordinate 1,192,962, forward strand.
AGCGTGCTTATAAATCCACCTGTTGGCCTCACCCCAACCAGTCATCTCCATCTGTCAGTGGCAGAGCATTCAAAAATACAACTACACCTTTGAACAAAGACTTGGCTCTAGGATAGGAAATGCCAAAGCTCATCAAGCTCCACAAAGTTTCACACTGAAAGGTTCCCACAGCTCTACACAAAGCATTGTTAGGGTAAGAGGAGGTGTGAACAGCCAGTGAGATAGGAGAGAGAGACTGGTACAGATTAAATATGAACAGGTAAATGAGGCAGGCACACACAAATGCATAGGGAAAATAATGCAAATTACAGCTGGAAAATTGGAACAGGATATCTGGGAGAAAAAGGCTTTGGAAGAGTTTTAAATTCAATATTTATATACTGTGCACTTACAATTCAGCTTTTTCTGCCATTTGGATAAGGCGGTTCTCTTCGAACTGTACTATTCCTCCTGCCTGGAGTAATTCCAAGAGGACCTGCAAATATTGAAAAGCTGTTAATTATAAAGCACTAATACCTGGACACTCAATGCTGTTTTAAAGTACATTGCTCCTACTCCAAAAAACTGCATTAACATGGGGATTATTTTACTTAAGTCAATTGTCCACTATGAAGGTCATGGGTTTCCCCAGGACTTTTTCTGCCTCTGTTCTTACTGTTGTCAAACCTCTCCTGCAGGCAGTAGGGAAAAGGATCCTGTTCCACTCCTGCCGCACACAGCACTGCCCAAGTTTTCCATGCAGATCCACCACTCCGAGCTAGGGGACTGCTTTGGCATACAATCTTCACTATGCCTTTCAGCCAGTCTCTAGTCCCTGACAAGGCTGAGCTCATACTTAAAGAAATGTTCCTTTAAAGGCCGTTACCTGTTGCCTCTCGGAATGGCGGGAGTCATCATCGGGACTGCACAGGAATTCAAGGACCTGTGCAAGGATGTAGGCATTAGCATGAGTTAGGCCCAGCTAGCATAACCATTAATCTAAGCTTGTGAACTTTAACCAACTTTTTGCTGTAGCGTAAGTAGGAAAAAAAACGTTCAACCACCTGAGCCAAACAACAGAAGAGTTTCAGTGTGCTCAAAGGAAACGGACAGTCAAACTATGCAATCGCTTTACCATTAAGAAGTGCAAAACTCCCCAGAGGTGTCCAGAACAAGCGGATTGTGAGCACCAACAACAGCAAGAGAAAATCAGAACATGAGTGCACAATTTGAATGGACTACTCCTCAACAAGGTATTCTCTGTCAAATTCTGTAACTAAAGACACCTAAAAATACTAGGGTAAGAGGTCCTGAAAGATCCTGGAGAGGGAAATGCTGCAACCCTGTGACAGAAGCAACCAAAGGAACCTGTCTTTCCATGGAGGAGAGGAGAAACATTTTAACAGTCGTGGCCGTCTCCATCTCCTGGGACCTCATACCATTTCTCACACAATTCCAAGAGGCTGAAATACAGACCATACTGAGCTTCTGTGGTCACTCCTATACCCCTACTTCAAAGTCATAACCAAGTCCTAGCAAGATGCTACCTGTTATATAATGCACTAGTTTTCGGAATTGCCTCAGTTTACAGCCACTGTCCATGGTACAGCACTTTATTTAGATTTTTTTCTGTTCCTAATGAAAGAATACTTGCCTGGTCAAAAAGTGTCCTGTTCACAAACAACGTGTTGTTGGGCTTGGCGAGCTGACGGGCAAGGAAGGTAAAGAGACAGCCAACCTGCGATGGGGTGAAGTCAGAATTCTCTACCATGACCTGAGAAACGTTAGGGAGAAATGAGAGAAATAAAATCAACAGAAGAGATTCATTCTGCAGCTGCCTTTGGGATAACAATCAGGATGCTGCAACAAGAAATCACTGTCTGGTCATCATGTCTTCCCCACCTGAGACACCTACGTGATCTCCTTTTGCAAGTCCATCCTGGAGGTCAAAATAAGAGCCACTCTCTGTGGAATGCATCTCTGTTTGGCCTGAAGACACAGACATCTAACAGGCATATCCTCCTCTAAAGCTGAAGAGATGCGGCTTCTCTGTCCTATAAGCGAAGGGAAGTACCCTTGCATGTGCCTGATTCTGGTAAGGGGGTAGGCTGGGGTAAAGAGTTCCAAACAGCAATGAGGAAGCCTATGTTTATATCCATTTCTGTAGTCTGTCCTAACGATTGGACATGCAACAGGGCTCCTGAGCAGAGAAACGTTGTTACATGAGGAAAAAAGACAAAATGAGTGGGAGGAAAAAATACATTTGACTTCAAGCCCCAGGGCACTCACCACTTCAACTGTGGTACACAAGAACTAAGTAATAACTGTGGGTTTGGGAAAAAAGATTCTTTTCTCACATTAAATTAGCTGCAAGTCTCTACAGTTTATGAAACCTGTAGCTGTGCTGACGACTTCAAATTACAGAAAGCATGAATGCCTAAGAGTTACCACAAAAGAGGTCTGAAACCTGAGGGGCACTTACTAAATGTCTGGCACACAAAACAAAGTATGATGTGTCCTCACTTGGTGTTTTAGGCTTCTAAATAAAAATAAATAAATAACAAATAAAAATAAGCCTACTCTCAATGTGAAATAGAGAATGTGAAAAGTCCCTGCTTGGAGAATCCCCCCTAAAAGCAATGGGTTTCAACCAGTGTTAGTGGAAGGTCTACATCAGTCAGACTTGCAAGTGCACGGCTATTTTCTAAGTGCTTTTATTGCCAATGATAAATTTCTTTTATTTAAGAAGCAAATTTTTTTTTTATTTTTGTTCAAAACGAGAGCAGATTCAAGACCAAGAGGCTGAGAATTCTCATAGCACTGAATCCTTTGCCTGCAGATGCATCTAATCCTGCAGCATTTCTCACAGTCACCATCCTTTTCCCTTCCAAGAGCAGGGCTGAATTTTGTTGCAGTTCAAGAGAACTTGTTTGCTGTGTGGCCAGTAGCACAAGGTAGCACTGTAAACGGGTAGATCCAACCCAAAGCTGCCACAGGAACATATTCCAGGGTAGCTCCAGAACAGCACGATGCCTCCTGCTGACTGCAGCTACAGACGCAACAAGCACGGGGCTAACCCAGCACAGGGTTAACGAACATTGAACATCGTTACAGCAAAGTCTGACTCAGCCAGACTCACAAAAGATCCCCCACAGTGGCATTCTCTCAGCCCCCCAATGCAGCCTACTGCAGCAGCTCTGTCACTGAATTCACTCACTGCTGCCCTTGCTCTCATCTATCACTGATGACAGTGACAGGGGAACACTACTTATGATATGTTTATACATAAACAGTTTCCAAGCGGAGTTACTCATTATTAATGCTGACAGCTTTGAAAAGGAAAGCAAAAGGCATCTGGCAGCAAGAACTTTTAATGAGAACATTGTGAAGGAACATGGTCTGCAAATGACAAGTGATTTCTAGAGCACCAGGCTGACAGCTCTGACACTCTTCTTCTCTCCCATCTCTAAAGATAGGCCTGTCATTGTGGGTATGTTACATCCCAAACACAGCATTTACAGACACAGGAGCAGGGTTTTTCAGAAGAGCATTGGCACCTTGCCAAGCACTAGATTCCCAGGATGGTTTTCTGCTGAGATGGAAACAAGGAGTAGAATGGATGAGGAGCAGATAAAAATGAACTTAACAGTACAGAAAGGAAGAATTTGATGTCAAAGTACAAAGCAAGTGAAATCACAGAAATGGAGAGCTTGCTATCTCCATGCTTTATGTGCACGAAGCATTGCTTCTAAATATCCAACTGATCACCTGTGCCAAGGTGAATCCAAGCTCCAGCACACCTTCCCAGAGGTGTCATCCAGCACAGGACTGGAAACCCCTCACCTATATTACAGGCTTTATTGCACAGTACCATACATAATCACAGTCAGACATATACCCAGAGGTTAATTTTGGGGCACACTCACTTTCAGAAGTATATCCACAATTCTCTGTTGATATTCCACAGCTTGCTTGTCATTCTTAAAATCTTCAAAAGTCTGCAGGAGGCAAAACACTGACACTTTGAGAAGAAAGCCCTCCACTCCCAGCTCCCGAAATAAAAGCAAACAGGAACAAGCAGCCAAGCATTTTTCTCTTGGAGGAGTTTAAAGGCCTCTTACCAGAGCAAGAACATTAAGGAATTCCCGAGTGTCAAAGTGGAGCAAGGTACGAACATAAGGATAGACCTCTTCATCCACAGATCCCTCAGTTGAATGCAGCCGGATGAGAAATTCAAAGACCTACAATGAACGTTCAAACAAACATAGCAGGTTTCCTACACGTTTCACATAACTGCGAGCACAAGCACATGGGAAAGCAGCATCATGACCTCTTTTGCACTAAGCTTTAAAACACCTCTGGAGTTCATCAACGCTCTAACTTTAGTGATGTTTCCCACTGCAGAAAAATCTGCCCCTTAAAGGGAACCAATGAATTTCTAATCAATGAATGATCAGTGAAGGCTGATAGGTCCTGTCAGATGGAAGGACAAGAGCTAGTCTGGCCTCAAAAGTGCTGAAGGACCCTCAGATTGATGGGAAGCAGGAAAAGTCCCAGTGGTGAGATGTCTCAACAAAGTCTAGGCTATTCTGACTTCACAGATATGGTCACGCAAAAAGCGATCAAACCCAAACAAAACAAGAGACATCTCTAGAAAAAAAAATGACTCTGTAAACCATATGCCATCCCAACGTGCGAGACTGAAGGGTCGAAAATGGACAATAGTCACACCTAGAAAAAAGGACAGGGAAGGGCAAGGACTATTCTGCTGAACATGTAGTCTTGAGCAAAAATAAATAGCTGGAAAAACCTCCACTGGATGCCATCCTGGTGGATGAAAATACAGAACTCTGTCTTAAACAAAAAAGTATTCAAAATCCTTTTTCTCCTCCCTTTGTCTCAATCAGCACAAACATAGAAACCACTAGCATGGCCTGGTCAAGAAAGGACCAGTCAGTGTACCCACTGTGAGTCAGTAGTCAGGGAGCTTCTTCAGAAGCTCCTCACTGCAGATCCTACCAAACGCACTGTTGCTGGTATCTCCAAAGTGTGAGATGACCCTCGGTCAGCTCTCCTCAGAGAGGTGTACAGGGCATAGCTCTTCCCCTTGTCAGTAGTTCACTTGGAAAGAGCCAGTCAATCTGCTCCTGCACTTTGAGGCACAACATCCCCACAGTTTATGGCCCTGCAAAGACTGATTTAAGTACTACTCAGCTCTGCAGCTCATCCATCGACATTCTACCTCTGAAAGTTGAGCACGTCTTTCAAAATGAAAGCAACCCCCTTTACTGAACCACTGACAGGGAAGTCCAGACTTTCCAAACGTAAAGAACATGGCTCTGCTGCATCTGTCTCAGATGTGCCGTTGTCAAAGCTCACAACAGATCTGGCTTCCAGAAGAAAGACTGCAGACTGGTGTAGTGAAGGTACTGGCTAGCACTTGTGAGTACGTGTCAAGATACACACTGGGCTCCTGTGGAGAGCTGAATGACAGGCAATATGCTCTCCCAGGATAGACCAAGTATCCTACCCTCTGAAAATGCCACCTTCTCTCATTTACTCCTATTTTGAGTTAATTTTCCTCTCACCACCGCAGTGAAGAAGTCAGGAAGAGTTAGCAGCTTGACTTTCAGATCCACAGCCCCCTTCAGCCTGATCCCCACCTGCCAGCCTGCATCTCAACGCACCAGACTGTAGCCAGCGTGCTGGAATCAGGTTTCTAAACAGGTGTTATTTACTGCAGGGAGAAAGCACAAAAAGGAAAGTATTGCCTCTTAAAAACCCTGAAACAAAAGTGAAATGCTAACGACCAAAAGGAAAATAACTTCAGCAGTAGAACTAGCCAAAAACTCAGGAAGGAAAGATTTTTATTAGCACAAAGTCATGACTAGCAGCAACTGTCATTTTGAAATGTTCAGGGAAATGTCACCAAAGAGGTTAGGCTTTGCCTTAGGTGAAGCTCCTTAAACAGAAATAATCAGATTGAAGGTTGATGGAAATAAATAAGGAAAGGAGGTTTACTTGGCAGTGACAAAGCTAACTGTCAGAACATGCAACCTGTGTGTCTAGTCACACTTTTGGCCCAAATTCACTGTGATTTTAGCCAGGTGCTCTCTACCTTTGAGGAAAGCATCAAGGATGTGCTCAAACCTGTCCCACACAAATATGACAAGATATGTACAATGGCACCTGCTGCCTTGACACAGCCTGCTGACTTCTTGAGCAAGCCCTGTGGAAGAAGCTGGTTCTTCAGATCTGAAAGCTACAGTCACAGGCTCAGAAAAATATGATGAATCTGGTCAGCCAAAGATAATCCATTGGATGAGGCTGCAGAGGAGATGCAACTCTAGACTCAACCTCAGCCTTATAGAGGAAGTAGGATAAGCCTGCATGCTCATGCCACCAGGATCTGCACAGGACAATAGCAGCACTTAGAGGCCTTGAGGCAGCAACTGCTGTTCCTAAAGCGCCCTGGGAAGATGATCTGGATGTCAGCTGACACAGTTCTTCCTGCGGAGACCAGGTAGAAGAGCAAAAAATTGAAAGATGGACAGTCTGTCTGTGCTCAGCTCAGGATGCAAAAACAAGCAGGTGATCCTTGAGGGCCCACAGACACAGAGTTTTCTGAAGCACCTAGGAACTTGCCCTATAAATGCAATAGCAGGCCCTGCTCAGTGACAACTACAAAACTAAGGCTGGACAAGACAGGTAGGTGAAGAGGAATGTAGTGCCAGTCCAGTGCCTCCTAATCACAGCTTGAACAGACTGAGAAAGCAGACAATTTTATCACAGTATGGCACAGCTCGGGGAAAAGCCACCACAAGGTTGGAGAATGTCCACAAGCCATGAGTTGCTTTGACCTCTTTCCTCAAGAGAAGGAAGAAACTGGCACACCTTTTAAGTTCTCTCAAAGAAACACGGATTGTTGGAAAAAGGAGGATGTCTTCCTAGACACCATCGCCCCACTAGGAAAGCCTCTTCCCTCCAGTGTTAGGGGCAGGGGAAGTAACAAGGCCACGAGGGAGGGAGCTGTCAGGCAGCCTGAACCACAGACCTCAGAACCATCAGATTCATTTCAGCTCCAAAAATTTAGATACAGTCATAGACACTAGTGAAAATAGGAAACTAAACCATAGATCAGACCAATTTGCCCCATGAAAAAAGCTGGGATCAGATGAGCTGGAACCAAATGGTAGGATACAGGAGTTTAAGTTCAGAACTGACTACATTTGCCTTTCTTTCCAAGTACCAAAACACACCTAATGTTAAATATTTTCCCAGTTCTATGGCCCCCAAAAACTCCTTCCTGCAAGCTCTCAAGAGAGGTTCCTCAGATATGCCAAAAGAAGAGATGCACTGCAGCATGTTAAACCTACTAAACAGCTCTGGCAAATAATTTCTCACGTATCTGCATGTGAAGTCAGAGGGGGCAGACATCGCCAAGGGTGTAAGAATGCATTTAGGAGCGCTTGATTAGAACGTGCTCTTGACTACAGCTGAATACTTCTGGTTTCCACAAGGCTGGAAAACTATCTTCAGGAAACATGAGGTCTTAATGAGCAGAGATGAGCACAAATGCACACTAATATAATTACGAACAAGAAATCAAAAGCCTCAGAGAAACCTGCAACCAAGACCTAAATCACAAAGACACTTCTACCTACTAAACGTTACCTCATGCTGTCTGTAGTCAGGGCATCCTCCACATCATCCACCCATATACTAAGTATGTGTGGATATAACAGAAGCTAAATAGTTATTCAGTTCTAAGTGACAGGGCAGAAACGTTCATCCTGCATGTGAGAATTATAACTAGAGGACAGACACATGCTTGTCCTGAATATCTGAGGCTGGATAAACCTCAGTGGTGAAAATATGGTAACAGGACACTAGGACAACAGATGACTGTAATCAAGTTTAGAAAGAATAGACAGCAACATATCTGTAGCAACTTTGTGGCAGAAGTTGTCAAAAAAAAAAAAAAAAAGAAAAGAAAAACCCTGTGCCAGTCCGAACTGCATGCTCCTACCCCTCAATTTACAGATGAAGGAAAAATATTACGCTCAGATGTTCAGATGGCAACAATTGTATGATATATGACACCACAAATACCAAAGAAATATTTAAAAAATGAAATCATACTGCAAGGATATAGCTGTCAGAGCTATATCCTCTTCTACCACAAATCCACAAAATGAAACACACAGTGTTTCTTGCAAAAGCCAGAAAAGAGCTGGATGAATGACCAAGATTTTGTTCACCTGCAGGTAGGCAAATCAGACACCTTGTTCTGCTCAAGGCAAAGTTAAGAGTTGTTGGTGCTTCTTTCTGCAAGAGCTGTTTGCAGAGAAGTAGCAGTCAGATTGTTGCACTAATACACATACAAGAACAATTTCACTGGAGCGATTATTTACTTTCAAAAAGGACTGTTGTATACATAATCTTCCTCCACCACACTATCCTTTTCTTCTCCCTAGTCTCAAGGTTGCCCTACCAGTGAAAGGGCCAATGGCCTTCCAAAAGGTTGCTTACCTGATTTTTAACCAAAGGTACCAGATCTTCAGGAATATCACCCAATGGATACGCACGGCCTGCCAAACAGCAGCTGTGGAAAAGCAGGGGAGAGGCATTTTTAAATACAGCCTGATATTAAATGGATTGAGGCAAAAAGTTTCTCTTGGGAGCTAGTTTTCAGGATGCTTTTAAAACAAGTCAAATCAATTCATTTCGTAAATATCAAACCACCTGAGAGTGGGTATGCAAACACCGCAGACAGCAATGCTGTCAATACACAATAAGCTAATGCACAGCATGAATTTGCACGCAAGGTATGCCAGTGTCACAACAGAAACGTAACAGGGGAAACTCAGGATTTTTCACAAACATGTATTTTAGGAATCAGAAGTAAAGCAGATTCTAATGTTCACAATTTTGAATAGATTCCAGAATGACAAATTTGCTAAATAATCACTACTGTACAATGACCTCCTGCAAACGATAGGCAATATAGCAAGCGGCAACTGAGGACAGCTATCCCAGAAGGCATTACAGAAAGAATTAAAATACAACTTTTCACACTATTAAGTCCTTGGCCAAGGAGCACTGCATTGCAGATTAGGATGCAGAAGGAACTCTAATCACATTCTAAAGACAAAAACATCGTCTTGAGAAATCAGCTTCAACCTGAGCTCCGAGTATCCAAGCTTATCCTGCCTATTCACTCACGTAATGTGTAACAAGAAGTCACTGGAACATTAAGTCAGTTGTACAAAGCAGCCATTGCTATTTTACATACTCTTTACATATCTTAAAATATGCTGTAAGTTTTTGCAACTATAATGTATTAAAATCTGATGCCACCACTAGGCAACACCACACACACACACTTACCGAAGTACCTTACCTTATATACACAAGCAGCTTGTTGCCCATTACTACCTGCTCATCTACAAAACAAAAGTCCTTTATCACATTTTTGGCACAAAACAGATAGAGATTCAATCCTTTTCCACAACCGTTAGCAGAACATCTCACTTGACACACGTGCAGTTTTACACACAGTTAAAAAGTGCTATAGCTCTTTTCTGTTCTCCAAGACCCTTATATTTGGGGCACACATTTCCCTTTCGCTTCTCTTTATTGGAAAGGAGCAGAGACATTTGAAGCACGAAAACCAGAAATCCCTAAAAAGAAAGAATTCTGTACCTGTAAGAGATTTCCCAGCATTCAGTGGAGGCGCAATGACTCTGAACAGTTTCTGTAACAACAAAGAGAGTAACGTTGCCACCTCTACTTGAGAACACGTTTCAGCACTGCGCTGAGAAGAGCCAGTTTTGTGCACACCAGCCAAGGGAACTCCTGAGTCCTTTCCAGGTGTGACCTCTATAGTGCAGGGCTCAAGCAGTTGTGAAAACTCAAACCAAACATTCTGCTTGGTTTTAAAACAGAAATCACTGGAGTGTATTCCCCACAGAAACTCTGCTTTCTCACCATATCTTAAATCTAGCAGGAGCAGAGGACACTCAGATGTGGCAAAAGATACTTTCCCCAGTTGATGTTACAACATATGAGAAAAGAGATTTAGTCCAATCAGATCTAAAGCTAGTTGAGAGCCATGCTTAAAAAAAAAAAAAAAGAAGAAGAAAAAAAAAAAAAAGCAATGTTCTCAATAGTCCCAGAAGCTACAGTCGGAGCACAACTGACCAACCCTATTTCCTATTCCTGCATCTTCTGCCATCAAATTATGCAAATCTTCATGCTACCTTGCAGGCTCACCAGCAAGTCTCTGGTTCAGGAATCTAGTGTGAAGACTAGTCTGAATTTAGAGCTCTAGAAAGCAGAAAACAAAGTTATCCGTGCTTCTGTAGCTAAACACTAGGTTTCAAGAAGTCCCTTTTAAATTCACAGACACCTAAAAAGCCTCCTTTCTGAGAAAATCAACTGAGATTATAACTGCTATAAATTGCATTACAATAATAATATTTAGTAAGATTCACATTCAAAATGGTACAGCTCTCAATTTTAGCACAGTTATGAAAACACAAGCAGTTCCTCCTTAGTGAAACATTTTTATATTACAGCTTTAGGCTTCAAGAGAATTTGGTATATCAGGCACATCTTCAGGGTTAGCAGCAGCAGCAACAGGCTCTTTAGTCACAACACAGTATCGAGCCCTGCACTCGCACGGCTGATACACCATGCTCAAGTGCTAAGAATAAAGCTTGGCTCGACATGGGAACAACTTCTCTCCCTTTTTTTCCCCCAAGCTCTGTACACAGTAAGTTATTCTTTGTTTCCATTATTACCCGATACATATTAATACACTAGTGTGCCAGCAGATGAAGAACTTCATGAACGAGAAAAGGCATGAAATGCTCATAGAGCATCTCACTCCTACACTAGTGTTAATCCCATTGCACAGAAAGCTGGTATCTCCTCAGCACGTCATGCAGCACAGGCCAGATTCATCATCAGCAACATGCTTTTAATAGATAGTTTTGCAGTGCAATTTCTTCAATCCATCATTTGTTATTCTCTTCTACTTCTTCACATTTTGTATTAAAAGGACTTTAAATTTCCTACTCTAACTTTGCAGAGCATTGCTACCTCAACCACATTGTCAAAGGGAAGTTTACAGAAATCATAAATAACTTTTCTCCTCTATTTCATCTAGTCAAATAAGCTTCATGTATCATATATGATTTCCTCCTCAGAATCAAAAGAACAAACAACATATAAATAGTGAAGGAGAAGATAATGCATTAGTTTCAAATGCTGATTCTCAGAAAGGCTGTTGGCTGAACATGCGAGCAGTATCTCAATGCACTTCAGTGACAGCATGCATCCTGTTCAAGTTCTGCAGAAAGTGTGACAATACCTACAGAAGGAAAAGGTTAAGAGCGACTTGGTACCCTGATATACCACAAGCATCTTTCCTACCTCCATGGGACTAATGAAGTCATTCATCCCACTGTTGTACACATAGATCATGGCATCGTAGAGATGGTTTTCCCAGCACAGAACTACCACCTGCATGGAAACAGCACAATGTAGATACACAGCTCTTCCTAGCCCACTATTTTTTTGTTCCTGCTCTCTCAAATACAATCTCTGTTCTTGCACTTGCATCATTCAATAGGATAATTTAAAACAAACTGAGAATTTCCATTAGAGAACTACACTCCCTACATGGACCCAAGGGGAGTAAACTTCACGTATTCATGTGAGCTCATTGCTCACACAGCACAGACGAAATCAAAATGTCTAAATTCTAGCCATCATAACCTGCATAAAGTTACAAAATAAAAACAACAGTTCTTCAAAACCCTTGACTACACTTGTTTGTTTTTTGTCTGGGCTAGTGAATCATTTTGTCAAGTTTGCAAGCAATTCCCTCCTTGGGATGGAAAGCCAGGCGGTGGGATAAAAACTGGACAAGGAATACAGGACTATCTGGGGAGAATATAATTTCTACTCCACTAATTTTGCCATGCAAGAAAAAGCACCTGGGCACAGCAGGCTGGCAGGTATTGAATTAGTAATGCCAGCTCTAATTTTTCGTGCCCCGGCAGCCTTTGATGCTAGGTAAGGTACTAAAAACAGGAAAAGACTAACCCTGACTGGCTGGTATTTTCCAACATATCCAGCTGTTGATGCGTAAGTGCATTCTGGGACACAAACTGGTGGAACGACACAGGCTTACAGGAGTGTGCGCAGGACAGCTTGGACACAGCCACTCTAAACAACGCCCATATTCGGGGAACTTGACTCCAGAGAGTGGCTAAGTTCTGTCACGTATTAGTGACCAAAAGGCAGTAACAGTTTGGGCTATACAAGTTTTGTTCATTGAAAGGTGGCATCTTATTTTCCACATGCTATGCTGTGCTTAAAAGCACAACGAAAAGCTTGCATCAAAGGCTAAGGGATGTTGCCACTTACTCAGAGGAACTCCGTACAGCATTTAGTACAGCAGCTCACCTGCTGTATGTCTAAGCTGGTGATATCCATATGCACAATGCAGGCTTCCATATTTTCCAATCTGTTCTTGTCTTGGAAGTGAAGGAGCAAGTCTTTCATCACTTGAGCTGTGATTCCCATCAACTTATCACTTAAGATGTATGGCTCCAAGCACTCCAGAAAGATGCCTTTAGCTACAGAATTCTCACTCATCTTATCATATATCTGGTTAAATAATAGATCCCTGGGAACGAAAGCAGTGTTTAGTTATCAAATAATCTTCTTCTTATTGAAATCTTCCTACTTATCTACTTTTTAAGAGCTCCAAATTAAAATTATTTCCTTTGTATTTTTTAAGCTCAGCAGCCTAATGCTCTGTTCAGCTCCTACACTGATGCAGGTTACATGCAGCTTCACAGGATTTGTTGCAACAAAAAAAATTGCTGTTAGAGGAGAAATGAGGAAGATAAAATCTGTCAAAACACGTTCTTTGTTGAGGGGGAAAGAGTTTGAAGTAAACTTTTATTCCTCACTATATCCATGAAAATTTAAGAGATACTTTTCTTTGAGTACCAAGTACCCTGACTTCAGTATCAGTTTTTAAGCCTCTAATCTAACCACTTGAGATACCAAAGGAAGCAGTGTGCTCAGGACTACATGGGTTAGTGGTCTGCCTTGGGAGACAGGCTTGCAAATTCAGACTTACATGCGCTGGAGTAAGAGACAGTAATCAACTATGACAGGCACCACGTCCTGCAGAAGAAACATAAAAAAGCTTTAGGATCTGGCAAAGGTCCTACCAAATAGCACATCCTCCACAGCACAAAATGAAGCCTGGCTAACAGAGCGCAGAATCAGTAAGTACTTGAGTCAGCTGGTAGTTGGCACAGTTACAGCTTTTCCACAAACCAGAGTTTGCCAGGAAAGGGGAACAAAGTCACTTACAGATTTGCCACTTCCACACCTAACACACAAACCTTCCCCAACCCCACTGCATGAATTCCGACTGAGACTGAGCACTACAGAAACGGGTCAAGGTTGTGTCCTGCTGGACAGCACAAGCACCACAAATCTGCGTGGAAGAAACACAAGCAGATACAAGCCTTAGAGCAAAGAAAAAGTGATAATAGAAGCTCATCAGCAATCCCAGGGCCCTTCTATCCAGATGCAAGACTTTTTGTAACGTCTCTGAGAGATCAGGCCAGAGACAGAAATGTGTGTTTTAGCACCTCCAGCAGCACAAGTAGGTAAGGCAAAGAAATCCCCCAGTTCTGTGCAAATGTTTTGGGGTATTCCTTTTTTTTTTTTTTTCGTTCTTTAGAAAGATTTTTTTTCCTTTTTTTACTTACCGCTAACAAATCAACATTTTCCCACGCCTGGGGCAAAAGGACCGTAAGATTTTTCACCCCTAGGGCTGCTACAGCACTCAGCAGTCCAGATAAAGCAATGGTGGGTGAGGAAAAACTACACCTAATCTCATCCACTTGTGTGAGCACGCTTCATCTACTGAGGGCATTGAAACTTTTAAGCCCAGTTTTAGTGAAGATCAATTTCTCAGCAGCACAATGTCTAAAGAAACAAGGTGGGTGCAAAGACAAAAGACAGTCTACTCTAATTTTCTTTCCACCTGATTTAAACTTCCAAACAGTTCTTGCAGCCAACGGTAATTTAAACCTCCAAAGCTCAGTCATCAGTATCCTGAATAGCATGTAAAGTCACCACTGGCTGCGTTACATCTCACTTGTCTAGCTAGAACAGGGCGAAGGAAAAATTGTAACACTGCTCAAAGGTTTTTGACTGGCATTCAAAAGTTAAGAGCTCTAAAGACAAACTCGAACAAAGACTTGACCAAAGGCAATGACAGCTCATGCAAACAGGCACACGGTGAAGTATGTCACTACTCCTGCCAATCCTAGAGGCAGAGATCTCAAACCCAGTGCAGTGGTAGTTAAACAGGATACACAAGAGGAATTGAATATGGCTTTCAGAAAGTGAAATAACATTTCACATCTACTACGGGCCTGTAAAGCAGTGAGGTCTACGGACAAGGGAAAACATATTCAACGGATAACTCAAATGGCACGTGACAAGCAATACCCACAAACAAAAAAACAGAAAAAAAGAAAAAAGGCTCCTAAAAATCTAGGCAGCTGCAGACAAAGGCAGGTGGGTACTGGGGTAGGTCATCTTTGGTCTGAATGGGTATGCTTGTTCTTAATAGGAGATCTCTAGTCCCACTTCTGCAGAAGACAGAGGGGATACAGGTCCATTTCTGTCATCTAGTAGTAACTAAGTCCTAATTTTAACAGTGCACACAACATAGGTAAGAGTTAAATAGCAATGCAGCACAAACTTTCAAAAACATACAAGTAATTTTCCCAGCAAAGCAAACGTTTGATTCAAACTTCAAAAGATCTAAACATCAGAGTCCTCTGAAGCACCATACCTGAAAATGTTGCTCCATAACCTGGATTTTTCCTTGGTCTGGACATTTCTTCAAAGTCCGATCAGCATAATGGAGAAGGATTTCAACCATCTGAATTACAATAAACAAGAAAATTCACTCACAGGCTACACTACAGTCTCTACTAGCACATTTTGTAGTCTGACTTGGGTGGCTGGCAGCAAACGCTGTTGTCCTAGTCTGGATATGAACTATCAAGGGCAGGAGGGAGAAGAGGATGGAAGAGGGTACAAACAGCGCTCAGAACAGAGCTGCCAAGAGACAAATGCACAACATGGCACAGAGGTGATTAAGATTAATCGTCACAAATGATACTGCAGGTCTACACCAACTTTAACTGACTGGGACATTGGGCAGCCAATCTGACAGCAATTCTTTATGCAGATGAACACATCCCAAAGTACATGTTTTTACCCAGTGCTCAAGTTTTAGTGCAAAACTTTAGCAAAACTTATCTACCTGCAAATAAAACATGCATGAAGAACAAAGAATTGGCTGAACAATTACTGCAATAATTACATATTTTAAACACACCCTTACCAGGAAACGGGTTCTGGTGACAACTGAACATGAACAGCCAAAGAATTTATTCTAGATGTAGAACAGTCAGAATGTTATGTACTGATGGGTATTTATCAGTCAAAGGGCAGGAAATTCAAGAGTTGGCTACAGAATAGGTTTCTGTCCACTATGAGGGGACAAGAAAATGGACTGTGAAATCTCAAGGGATGGATGTTAATATCACATGTTTTGCTAATGCTTCAGATTTTATCCCCATCTCCACCTGAAAGGTATTTCCAAGTCTCTGCTAAAATATCTCACAATATTAGCAAGCGAGGCAACACATACACTTCCTGGAGTTAGTTGGACTAAGTTCTGAAGAAGAGAAGTCACTCCTTTCAGGAACACAGCTAGCATCACAGCAGTATAAATTAAAAACCAATAAGAAAGAAATCAGTGACTCACTCTGTCTGCAATGACTGCTTTCCGCTTGCTTGTGTCCCCAGACAAACCTAGAAAGAATGACGGGAGGGAGAAAAAAAAAAGTTATCTAAGCTATAAGTGGAAATATAAAGAACATCATAAACCCCACAATTCAGAGGCTAGCACCACTACTCTGGAGATGTAGAGCTCAGGATATCTAAATACATGACTTCATGAACTGTTTTCAGCCCCCTCTTCTGAAGGGCTCTTTCTCTCAACGTAATGGCTGTTCAGCACGACTGCGCCTGCTCTCAGTGCTGCTCGACAGAAGCAAATGAGTTTAGAGGACAGCCAGTGAAGGGCTTTCATAGACTGTTTATGTGCGGCTAATTGATGGAGGATACCTTGATGCAAAGGAGTTGAACTTAGTGCAGTATAAGGGAGAAAAGTTCTTAAACACCAACTCAAAAAGAAAGTAGTTCTTTTGAATATGGAAAACTATGTATTTGCTTAAGTATATTATATCCATGTGTTAAAACAAGACACAATTTCATGTACTAATTATTTCACAGCAGGAGGATCTTATCCTGAGGACTTGAGAATCATCTGTCAAAATCGCCAGAACTTATTTGCTGCAAAGCGTCAAGCACGGCACCCCAGAACATTCTAGCAGACTAGTTATTCAACACCTGTATCCTTCCTTTTAGTGGCCAAGTGACAGCAGGTAGCAGTCAAACACAGACTAGGTCTGATTTTCCCTTAAAAACAGCAGGCTACCAAAGGCACTACAACTCTAAAAAAAAGCTAAACATATATATATATGAAAAGGGTGTTGTTTCTTCCAAACCCAAAGCAGTAACTGTACTTTCCCTACTTTAAACAATTGTCTTCTATTTCTTTCTGGAACAGTGAATTCAGTACATGCACAGGTTTAAAACCTTTCCTTGTGGTTGCAATAAAAAAGAAAACTTACCTACTACAGCCTTTGCTTTACCTTCATAAAAAGACCAAGCTAGAGCCAAGGCATCGGTGAGACGCTCTTGTTTCAGAAGGTGGTCAACTCTCTAAAATAAGAAGTAATACAGGACTTTAGCATTCCAGAAAACATGATGCCCCACTTCTTTAAGAGCAGCATTTTCTAATTAGTTGCTTGTGATTCTTGACAGCCAGGGGACAGAGGAACCTCAAAAACTCTCATTGTAATAAAGAATATCATCTCACAAAGATCCTTCCATACACAAATTTACTGCTGGACTGTTAAGAGGGATAAGAAACGCCAGGCCTCAGTACACCAAGTCCCTGCAGATTGTACTGCAGGTTAAATGCTTGATGAACAGAGACTTACAGCATCAGGGAGTCTCTGTAAACACAAAGAATCAAAATTTTCCATTGCCTGTCCTTGCCTCATGATTTAAAACACATGACTCTGCCAAGTTTTCAACACACAGACATGTTCATTCTACTTTTTATTTTCCTTTGAGTTCAAAATCAATAAAGATTGAAGTAGGTCACAAGTATTTTCTACTTTAAGGAATCATCAACACAAAAGGTTGAGCAACATTAGTCTGGATATTTTAGGTCAAGCATTTTAATAAGTATTGTTTGAGAGAAGAAAGATTCTGCATCTTGGAACAGCATTCTGCACTGCAGCCAAGAACTAACTCTCAGCTTCACACCTTAATACCTCAATGTACTTGATAACTCAAGTAATTTCTACAATAAAGAGGCCTCTAGTATGATAGGAGCTATAAAGCAATTTAGGAGGAACTTGGCTCAGAGCACGCAAGTTGTGACTGATTTCTGAATTCTAGGAAAACTAGTACATGAAATCACAGATCAAAACAAGACTTTTCATTAACAGTTTACCAAACCAGAGGTGGTAGTAAATGGCTGGAAGGAAAACTAGGTAAAGGGAAGTGATCTTGGTAACCAAAAGCAGAGACTGTACCAGACAAAGTTTAGTAGAGCCGAACTCTTCATACTTCATTAAAGACCTTGATGGAGCATCACCTGAAGGAGCTTGTAATCACGGATGAGTATAAGAGCCATAAAGTAGGTAAGGGGAAAAATGCTGACAGTCACTGTTCCAAAGAGACGTATGAGACTGAAGAGAGGTGACTATTGGGATTCCTTGAAGATCAGCCCTGAAGCCCCCTCTTATATAATGATTTTGCACATGCAGAGTTTATTAATGAAGTTTGTTGATGACCAAGTTGGCAGAGTACTCTCAATATACAGTGTGGATAGTATTGTAGACAGACAGAAACAACAGGACGCCCTCCAAAGCTGGGTAATAGAAATGTGATGCGATCCAGTGTCACATACTGAAGAGTCAAGCAACTTACAGTGGAAATCAGTGCCTGACTATGGGATACTGGTGAACCACAGGACTGTCATGAGTCACTGACACAAAGTAGCAAAGCAGCATCAAAATGAGACCCAAGGGAATATGAGGCATGGCATATCTGTGATATGGGAAGAGCTGAAGCCATCGCGCACAGCACTAGCAAGACCTTACCCAGGCTAGTAAGTGCCAAACCAGTTACCTACGTTCAAGAAACCTATCATGGAAGGGGTGCAGAGAAAGGGGACTGTGAAAGAGAAAAGAATGCAATGCTAATCTTATAAGAGGGTGCTGATAGAGCTTTGCTTATAGCCTTGCAAACGAAGTCTGAAAGAGAATATGCTTAAGTTGAATAAACATATTGAGAAGTCAGCATTTTTTCCTTTCTAGTGATATTTAACTCAAGTGAAAAGAACAGAACAGGAACAGATGGACATACACAAATCATAAGAATTTTAGGATGGAAGCTGATAGAGTTTCAGGCATCAGAGAAACAACGTTCAGAAACAACTTCCAGCAACAGAAAAAAAATGATCTAAAATTCAATGAGCTTTCTAGGTAGGTAGGCTTTGATAAATTTTATTATGTAGCTGCCTGCACTAGCTGAAGATGAAATACAGTGAAACAGGTTTCCTTCCATTCCTGTGTCCCATCTGGCAGATAGAAGACTTGCATTTATACAGTCCTCAGAAGTTGTTCAGTGCAGTAACTATGCCTTGTTAGCAGAAACTGAAACACAGCAGGGCACTGTGTCTTGGTTGGGCAGATAAGGTAGAGAACAAGCTCCCTATTCAGTCTTCAAGTTTATGCAAGTAGGAGTCCAATAGCATCTCACTGTGGAAAGCAATGTACCTACAGCGCAGACAATATGTAGATTATAGATCCTGAACACAGTGCTCAGAACATGCTTCACAAGTGCTGCAAGCCCAGAGCTCACCCCCTCCTACCAAGTTACATTTGAGCAACTCAAGGTTACTAAGCCGCACCTGTTTCCTTTCAACCTACCTCTCTCCAGCTCCTCAATGTCATGACATGAACAGACTAGAAAAGAAAAAAAAAAAAAGGAGGTTATCGATTTATTATTTATTTATGGGCAATTGCTCATGCAGCCTGTGGAATCCCACAGACCCACTGGAATATGCTGGTACAGATGAAGCTAAATAAAGTAACCCACAAATTTGGCACGGCAGAAATAATGTGAATATTTTGTAAGGCCTCTGCT
This sequence comes from Rhea americana, assembly GCF_003343005.1. Classification (NCBI taxonomy): domain Eukaryota; kingdom Metazoa; phylum Chordata; class Aves; order Rheiformes; family Rheidae; genus Rhea; species Rhea americana. The sequence goes on from NW_028186151.1 coordinate 1,212,351, forward strand.
CCAAGATACAATCCCCATACTTCATACCTTAAATCACACATGCCACTCTATAGCCCATCTCTCTTTGGCTTTGCCTTTCCACACTGTCATCACTGGACTTCTTTGAGTGTAGGTCTCTATACAACTGCATGACAGATATCTGCTAAAGCTGGCTCGCAGTCAAAGCCCTAGAAATGCTCACAGCTGTGTTAAGGTCTCAACCTTAGCATCCTCCCAGGAGGCTATAGTCTCTCCATTAGCACAAAGTGGGAAAAAAATGGCTACAATTACACCCCAGAAAAATAGAATTGTCTCTCTCAGAAGTTCCTACATAGGTCTAGCCACAGAGAGCCTGAACTGCAGGACAGTAGAAGTGAATAGAATATTCTTTTTATTATTCCATGAAATAGAATCTAGTTTCCTTAGTCCTCTTATTTCTTTCCATTTACTCACTAGTAAATTTAGGACTGAGAAATTGATGCTTAGAATAGAGTAAAGCAATGTTAAATTAGTAAAGTAATGTTAAATCAGTAATGTTAAATTTACTCTGAGGCAGTATGAACCAGGATGCCATGAAGTTATGACAATATTTCTCTGAGCTGATACCTTGGCTAGGACCAGATTGCTGCATATTTCTTTAATCTACTGACATATGTGCACAAAGAGTCCATTCTTGGTTAATATCTCCACAGAACAAAACCTTGGCTTTCTCCAGAAGACGACTACCAGCAACAATGGATGCCCTGTATTTCCATTAAAACTCCCCACATTTACCTTAGTTCCGAGGTAAAAGATCTGACCACCACAACTGCTGATGGACTGATAACAAGCTTTCTCTCCAACCAACGCCTATAGGGAGGAAAAAAAACACACAGATCAAACTGCTTTTTGTTTTTGTAAGGTATCCCAGGAAACATATCTATGCTCAAACTTTAGAGACCCTTTGTAATAAAGAAATTAAAATGAGAATTGGGAGAGAAAAGCACAGACTGCTGGGCAGTAGTAACAAAGTGCTGCCTTCATGCCTTCCTGCTTATGGAATACAACTTCAAGTGCTGCTGAGTTCCAGAAACACGAAGGAGTTGTGAGAATCCACAAGCAGCGCTCTGCATCTGTCCTTGGATGCAAACAAGCTACAGTGACTCTTTCCTTCCCTTCTGCTCCTTCATAGATCTTTTTCAAGAAAAAATGCACAGAAGAGACAGATGGAAGCAACGTTGCTGAAGTGAGAGTTGCTACAACAGAAATTTGAACAACAGTTACTGCTGTTCAGAAGGCCAGCTATAGGCACATTCACAATGTGGGAGACGGGGCATCACACTCAAAATTAAAGATTTTACCCCCTACCACAATGCACAGGTAGTGCTTGCTTGCTACTCTGCTGCACAGCTCTACAAGGGTAGAGCTGTTTGTCCTCTACTTCCTTCAGTTTGGCCAGATAGGAAAGCTTCTTGGATCTTTTCTCTCTGTTGAAAAATGTATCCATCCTAAGCTGTAAGAGGAACACTCTAACCTGTTCAACACAAAACCTAAGGCCAAAATAGCAGAGGCTCCCTGCATTTTTCTTTAGATGCTGCAGTAGGAGAATGGGGCCGGGCATCTTCAGCCACAAATCCAGGCTTCTCTACAGCCAGAATATTCCTTACAGGAGCAGCAGCCTTAGCTATGATTTGCCTTCTATAGTATCTGGGGAACGATTACAGGGACAAATATCTTTCCAGTCCCCTGAGCCATGAAATCAAAGCTCCCCATCAAATGTTTATTCTTATTGAAACACAAAGAAAGAGACGGACTGTATTGTGTCTATAGTCTTTTAAAATAGCAATAATAGACTTCAGCTCTACATCTCCCACTCACAATCTGTGAATTAAGTAAAGGTCTTTTCTAGAATCACAGTAGCATTTTAACCTGCAGAATGTAATTGGGTCCGGCAGTTTTTCAGTTCACATGTCTCTGACTCTAATGCCAATCATCAGAAATCTCCATGGGACCCTGCAGAGTCTCTGGAATTGAGTAAAAGGCCCTAAATAATAACACATCCTAGCAAGGAGAGCTCAGTTACCACCTTAATGCTAGACTCTAGCTACATTTGATGAGGTTGTGTCTGGCAATATCAAATCATGTGGCAGGCAGCATACGGGCTAACTTTTTAGGCTAAACTCCACCTTCCCACTCTTGCTTCCCCGGTAGGCGCCTGCGGCATAAAGAATGACAGCAACACTAGCAGCACAAAGCAAACACGGTAAATAAAGTTAGTTCAGCAGCAGCTATGTAGATCCAAAGGCAGCAAAGGCTCTTGATAGCATCTAGCCAGTCAGGCTGAAAGCGCTATGGTGCTCAAAGGGAATGCGGACAGACAGGCTTCTTGTGAAACCCTGCCACCCTGCATGGAAGGTGCTTCTCCTGGGGATTCTGAAGCTGAGTCATGACGTTATGCTGGGCTTGGAATTGGGGATCCAAACTACAGACCCACAAGAGCGTTCAATAGCTGTTTGGGGCAGCAAGTCTCAGAGGACAATAGCAGAAGTTGGATAATAGGAACCAGATCTTCCAGCTGTGAACTTTTAGAACCACCAGGCTACCTCTAGTAGCTACAAGTCCTCCCAGTGCTAGAATACACCATAGTTATCTTCAGTGCAAGCACGGACACAACGTCTTCTACTCTGCATGCTCTTGGAGATTTGCTTCCCAAAAAGAGAAACTGATTTTCTGCTGAAAGCAATACCTTATCCAACAACCTTTAAAAAGGTTTAAAGAGGTAAAAAGCTTTAAAAAAAAACTTCCATAGCACTATGGCAGCAGAAATACTACATCAAAATATGGGAGACAGATTACAGGAGCCACCTGGAGCCGTGGAAATTAACATGCACTTCAGGAATAAAACAGTCACATGTCCAAACACCACACAGACTAGCATGCAACAAAAATAAGTTACAATCATGAAAGCAATAAAGCAAAATAAAGTCAGATTAAAAAAAGAGGGAAAAATAGGAAATGCAATAGTTTAAGTGTTGCAACTTCCATTAGCATTTTTCTCATTCAGGCAAGAAAAGGAACAAGCATGTGCACTACTCTCTACCCATCTATGAGAACCCATCAGAGACGGGTGAGGGGAACGCACATAGTGTACAGGTACTGCTACAGCAAATTATCTGTAACATACAATAGCCCAAAGCAGAAATGCCTGTAAAAATCTCTTGAAGAATAATGCTCATAAAGCTTTTTTCCTTTCCTTAAAAGAAGCTCCCAGTACAGCAATGCACAAAAGGAAACATGAACTATCTGTTATGTGACTAAATCAACATCACATATGATATTTGAGATGCTTCAAAAAGCCTTTTCTCCAAAGCTCCAAGCTCCCCCAACTATGGCATGTCTGAGACAAGGACAACACAACACAAGCAGGCTACAGGTCATTTGTTCTACCAGTGCTTCGCTGACGTTGCCCCCTGTTGCCAAGGATTTGAAGTGGCTGCTGTTGTAGACTAGCTGAACTTCTGAGATCTCTATGGTCTCCAGCTCCTCTTGTGTCTGGCGATCTATCACGTGCAGCTTCTCCACACTGTCCAGAAGCACTGCTGTCCGTGAGTTTATCCACTGAAAAGGCAACAAATGGCAGATTTCAGTCATGCATGCACAACTAGAGGCCTTTGAACAGGCTCTGGACATATGCTAGGGTATCTATGCCTTAGGTTCTAGGATGGCTAGTAGCTCTGTTACACGATCACTGCAGCACCCATGTGTAACTGCGAAGGTAAAGATAGGAGACTCCATTTGGAATATGAGCTTAACATTGAGAAATATCATAAGGAATGATAACACAAAAACACATACAGAACAATGGTAATCCGCCGGAGTTCTTGTTCTCTTGGTGCACTATTTGTGCTGTAGCACACCTTCTGTTAAAGGTCACTGAAATTTGACAACTACAGCACTCTGTTCTCAAATCTCTTAAAAGGTAAATATGGTGTCAAGAGGCATGCTGGCATTAAAAAAGAGAAACAGTACATCTAAGCTTAACTCAAAGCCTGTCACCCATATTCTATAATTTACATTTTCATGACCAAAGTCCTGCAAACAAAAAAGCTTTTTCCATTTTCTTTTGGATTTTTTTTTTAAACACTCAAATGTATTTGTTGACAATCTTCAAATTCCAGATAACTTGGATATTCACCTTGGTATTTTGGCCTTTTATGTTATATTATCTGTATTCTATAGAAGTATCTTAGAGTTAAGCTTTTTTTTTTTTTAATCATTAGTATTTTTTGTTAAAAGCTTCAAACAGAATGATGGTGGTTTAGTGGGCACATGCATATGGAAACATACTAAAATTTTACTGAGTCAGTGACACAAAAGTTTGCATTCCTTTAGTAAGGATTTAGAATAAAAATGTTTCTTGTTAGATTTTCCCCGGCTCTTGAAAAAAATCTCCCTTAACAAGGCTCCCCCCAACCCAAAAAAGGCCAGTAGGATGCCTTAGATGCTACAAATCTTTCACTCAGTAGATACTGGTATTTCACTTGAGTCCTAGTTTAAGACCATTTTCAGTTAGTGAACTCTAGATAGAGTTTCTATGCCAGGTTTGTAAAAATAATAGTATAGAACTAAGGGCTATTAAGATACATTTGCCAGAAAATTAGTACAAAAAACTTAACCATTCAATAGTATAAGACTTACAGTAAAATTGATGAGGTCATAGTGTAGATGAAGCTGCTTCTGCTTAGTGACGTGTATTGCACCAGTATCATCTCTCTTTACCTGCAAGAGAAATCAGACAAGATTGACTCAAGTTCAAAGACACTTTTAAAATCAACCTCTGTTCCAAGAGGACATCACACCAACTCCAGGATTCCGGCGCTCCCCTCAGACAAGCAGACTGAGTGCACCATTAGCAGTGCATATGGTTCCACTCTGACACAGAACATAATTTCTCCACTTTCAAAGGCAATAATATAAGTGAGAAAGCAGTAAGAGACTGGCTCTGAGCAAAGGGAAAAAAATACTGTCCTCTGTTGGATTAATTTTTAATCATTTATTTGTACTACAACAGTTGTAGGTCATAAATGACACAAGTAGGCACCATGTGTTCAATCTTTTTCCCCCTTCTACGTATTATGTAAGACAATTTAGTTTCTAGGAGAGAGGCAAGCCTATAGTACCCAGAGATCCCCGAAGGAGGACTGATTTTTATTCACTGACCCTCCAGAGACTCAGCCCCAGTGGACTACTGAACTGAAGGAAGCTGCTGCAAGACAACTCTCAGTCAAGGGTTCTCTTTCTTCCTCTACAGGAACTACTATACTCTCTGCTTGTAAAAGTCAGCGCTACATAATGATGATGCTAAATCAGCTTTGATTCATTCTTTTGAAAAAATAAAACATTTCTCAACAAAAAAGTTTTTTTGCATTTGGATAATTTGAAGTATAGCAAGAGGGTTTGGAATCAGCCGGTTTCTTTTCCCAAGCCAGTCACAGGCTGCAGTGAGCCCTAGCACTCTCAGATACGCTTCCACTGAGCCAAAGGCTCAATGAACTGAATATCTGAACAAGAAGCAATTACCTGAAAAGCAGCAGGTAACATCCAAGCTTACCAGAAGAAAGTGAACAACATCTCCTCGACAAAAGGCAAGCATGGGGTTCACAGAGTTCTGCACAGCCACAAAGTGCCACGCCAGAAGAGGGACACTAGAAGGGTCCATCTGAGGGACAGAAATTATTTATTTAAGTATGTATTTAAGGCATGAAGGGCAGAGCCTTAGTTCCAGGACACGTATTGCTTATTGGCTACTTAAAGCAGATCCAGCCTCAGATGGATGGACGGACTGTTACAAGCTGCAGTTTGCTAACAGTATCTTCTCCTCCATTCTCCCATTCTAACACAGCCCATGCTTCCCTCTGCTGCTTTTCTCTCAGGAATCATACCAAAGAATAGTCAGTGTTCAGAAGACAAGTTTAGTGTTCTAACTCCTTTCTGTCTCTGACCGTGCAATCAGAATTTTTATTGTATGGTTCTTCTGAACAGAAACCCCATAGAGCAATGTCCCAATCAGGTAAACGTCCCACCTGTGCAAGCTTTCAGGCCACAGCACAGAATGGGTGAAGCTGAGGGGCTCCCTCCATGCTTACTGGAGGAAATCAGCATCACTGCAGAGGCACAACTTAAAGCAGCCTTTTCACCTCCTCTCTGCCCACAGTCTGTGCACATCAGGCTCACAAATTATCCCTTCAGTCCCACAAAGCAGAGTTTACTGTGTGCTGACAAAAAGTAGCAAAATCTAAATCCTGGCCCTAACTTCATCCCCTTTGCTGCAAGAATTGTTTGTGGCTGTAATCCCCAAGCATTTGTAAAGCAAGCATTTGGCTTCATTACTCACACGACCATAGGGGAAAGTCATCCACACTTTCAGAGATGGCTTCAATCCAATGACTAGTATCTTCAAGAAAAACAAAAAGGCAAAATAAAATGTTTGAGTATACATCAGAAAACACCTTTTCAATTCCTCAAAAGCTTCTGCAAGCAACAAATTACCTTTGTTAGAGAGGCCATGGCCAACAGTGAATATTGAGTAATAGGATGGTCTCTCAGCTCAACTTTTGCATGTAATGGTTCAATACAGCAAACCTCCCCCTTTGAGCCGCTGAAGAGACATCGAGATTCACATGTTCTCACTCCCATTACTCTCCTGGAAAGATGACAAATCATCTTGGTGAGGATGATCAGCTATCAAGAGATCAGTCTGACAGCCCCAAGAAACCTCAAGCATAATCCTTCATAAGAATCCTTCATAAACATTATTTTTAAAGAGCCCTTTCCACGGCTCCAAGACTGACTTTAGAATGTGATTAGAAGCAGTCCTAAACAGTTTCTCAGGTACAAACAAGAACTCCTTAGAATTTTATTTAACAGCAAACTCTTGGCCATTCCTGGACATGCTTAGTTTCCTTAGTCTGTTAGGCTCAATACTTGCTCCTTGTCCCACCTCCTTCTCCTCTTGAAGAGGCACAAGAAGAAAAGAACAAGCAGTTACTGCAAGGTAGCTCTCACTAATGAAAAAACAGGGAGAACTAAGAGACAGCACTTCTATGACAACTACCTACAGCCAAAGAATGCTAGGATTCTTGACCAACACATATATACCTTATTAACTTAGGTTATTCTTTGACTATTACACAGTTAGACAGTATCTTGCTTCAGCTGTGAAATTATACTGCAGCCCTAAACTGTATATTCAGCAGTCATAGCCTTACTGGTTCAAATTTTTTTATTATTATTATTATTATGGCTTTAGAACTTACGACCCAGCATTAGCTGCTTGTATTACCGTTTTCTAAGACTTAAGAGCTATTGTCTTACTTAAATGACAGTTCAAATACGGAGCCTCCGCTGTCATTGCAAATTGCAAGTGTCGGGTCATCTGTAAACTGAGCACATAATTAGATTAAAACTTGCACTGAGAAATAAACTACCACAAAAAATATCTAGAAGAATGTATGCTATTGCACTATCAACAGAACACAAACATACACTCCTTGTACCTACCAGAAAGACTCCTTTAACATGCAGCATGGAGACAATTACTGGCTTTTTTATGATATATAAGAGATGCAACGTTTTGTGTTTCACCCTCATCCCTCCAACAAGCTTTTTTGCTAGATTTTATTACCAAAGTCCCATTACTTGCTACCCCAGCATAGAACAACAGCATATCAAGGCCTGTGTCACTACTGGAACAGCTCAACTCTCTGATGAGAGGGGTCCACACAAAGCAAAGCCATGTACAAAATCAAAAATGAGTATCTGTGTGCAAAGACAACATTATGGTGAGCAAGAAGCTACATCCAGAGAAGGTGAGTGTTGACTAACACCAGATGTAGATACCCAGTGCTCATCTGCTAGCTTATCTTGAGTTGGCGAGAATGAATGCATCAGTCTTGTGTTGTTAAATAATCTTAAATTTTACAATTGCCATCTATCACTCCATGCCTAGCAGATTAATTTCTTTCAGCCCAATCCCCCGCCTCAAAAGCGTATTTGAAAAACTGCAGAAAAAAGCTACTTTATATACTTCTAACTCACGTAAGTCTAAGACGGTCAAGCCAAGTATACAGTTCAAACCACTGCAAGTTTTAGAGAAATGATATTTTAAAATAACTAATTCTTCACTGGTTTTGGCATGAGAGGTGAGTTAAAATAAACTCAGTCGTCTCCTACAACTCACAGCCAATACTGTCATTTCAACTCTCAAGATTTTCAGTTTCTTTTCTTAAATAAAATTTGTTTATTTTTCTCACCTCTGGATATTGCTGCCATATAGTTCTTACGTAGCTGTTCTTATCTGTAAATCTAAAAGTACTAAACAAAGGAGGACAATAAATCTGACTGAACATAAGCCTTTGAGAAAGAAAAAGGTGGTATTCAAAGAGTACACAGTGTTTGTTACCTTAATGTGCAAAATGGCTGTTCCTGGGGGATGAGCATCTGTTATTGACCGTAGCAGCTTCCCACTGGCCAGGTCCCACATTGTGATCTGCAAACAGATTTTTCTCAGTACAAGTGTTTGCTGCCTAGAAGTTATCCCCATCACCTTGTGTGTTAGTATATTAATAAGTTTCTATATTCCCAACATCATCCTGAGTTAGCAAGTCTTCACATCCAAGAAAAGTGATCTGTGACTTGTTCCTAGCTTATGTTTATACGCAGTTTACCTTGCCTGCCTGTACTCTCATTGACAAATCATCTTCACAGCTCTGAATTACCTCCTTTTATCAAAGCTCTCAGCATCTGCTTAAACACTCTTGCTTCATAGCTATGTCTGATAACAAGAGCACAGGATAACTTTGCCACAACGTATCACTGATCAAATTGGTTCAATATATTTCTTCCTCTCACAGAAGCAGTAAACAAACATTCTGTGCTAATAATCATTAGCAAAACTCAAGCATCTCCAAGACCACAACAAACCTGTGAAACCTCTGCTCCTGCATTTGCCAGCCGTAAGAGGTTAATAATATACAATCTGGTTTACTTGGCTTGCTCTTGGAAATTAAATCCAAGAAACTTCTCAACTAAGAAGCTCCAAACTACTTACTGCAGTATTGAGGAATATTTGGCCCAGAGAAATTGAAATTACAATCTGAATCAAACATTTTACTGGAAACACCATTTAATATGGTTCTGGGTATCATCCATCCAAAGTGTCATACACCAGCCACTTCAGAACTGCTGCTCTAAAATATTTTATCTGAATATTTATTTTAAAATGGTCACTGCTCTGCATGGATAAAATCTGTATTTCTACATGTGCTGGAGAAGTCTGTCATTTAGCCCTATCACAGGCACTGGAGTGTGTTTCATCCAGCACAAAGGTGAGAGATGAAGGAGCAATGAGAAACAAAACTAAAAAGAAACACAAAGCAGCCTTCTTTCTATTCCATGGTCCTAAATTTTACCAAGTTAACTTCTATTCAGTTGGTTTTAGTCCTGTAACTTCTGTTCAGGAATTGCTATCTTTTTTCAGGTCCAGAGAAGAGACATAAAATGACAAAGGAAGACTCAAACCCTTTACACAAAGTTCAAGAAGCCACGTTGCTTCAGTAATACAAAAGAATTAAGGTTTCAGTAGCCATAAACTCTGGGGTTAAATCCGAAGTTGAATAAATGCCCTTCAAGTCATCACCATAGTAAAAACTAGCTTTAATTACAAAGCACAGATCTTTTAAATTGATTTGGAAAGACTAAGGTGGTTGTACTGATGGGCCCGTTTTATTTTATCAGGAGTGGGACTTCCTTATGTCATGACCAGCAATGATGAATTGATTCCCTCTGCACATTCTGTATCACCCATTTCCTTCACAGAAACCTACCCTAACCCACTTGTCTGGCCAGCTCGCTGTATGCAGGAACCAGCTGGCCCTGGGCAGGTCAAGCCACGCTTTTGTGCTGAGAAGCAGCATGCAATCAACAATCAGCTACATACTGTATGCACTCAGCTCGGATCCGTTGTCACCTCTGGACCATATAGCGAAAGTTCTGCGGCAGCAGCCTGCTGAAAGACACAGCACTAGACAAGTCTCATCCCACAGGAATTACCTGTCCTTTTGCAAAGCCACACAGGAGCCTCGAACAGTCATTGTTGATACTGAGAGCAGAGATAGCTCCATACTGAGCCCCAATAGCAGTGCTGCCCAGACAAAGTCGAAGAGCTTGGTTTTGATCTAGAACAGAAGAATTAGTGAGAAGTTAAACAGAAAGAAAGTACTGATTAAAGTTAATATCATGCAATCATTTAAATGAACACAAAATTCACTTAGCATACATTTACTATTTGTAGACTTACTGTTAAGATATAAAAGAGGAAGAGGAGTTTAGAGAACCAGGGCACAAGTTAGCACAGAGACAGTGTGACACTGTCTCATGTGGAAATACAAAAATTATTTTAGAAAATACATAACAGGCACAGTGCATATGAAAACAAAAGGAATTACATGTTGAATGAGAAGCTACTATAAAAAAGCAGATTAATATCTAGCTTGTCTTTTACTGTTCTACAATGCTGTTTATTTAACTGAGAGCAAGAAAGATGACAAAAAATAATTCTACTTTCCAAGGCTTGTACTACTTCTTGTTGATTTGAATATCACCTACAGATCCTCAACACAGAATTTTGGTAAGTATAGCTTTATATAACTTTTATTTCTTGGGTTTGTTGAAAAAAATGGAGCAAAAATGAACTAGTGTCCCAAAAACCCTAGCACAGTTAAAATACTCTATAGGTTCTAGTGCGTATACTTCTTACTTTAAAAGAAAACAGCAATGATCAACATGACTGCTACATGGACACATCCTGTCTGCTACTCTGCACAACAGGTGCCTCTGTTCTAAGCTGTAAAAACTTTTCATCACAAGAGGGTAAAAATGACTTTGTACAAATACTACACTTAAGACATTAAAATGATAATAAGCCTTTGTAACACTGCTCATGAACAGCTCAGAAAACAAACATTCTAGAGCTGCTTCTTCAAACCTCTCTTCGTTTTCTTGTTGCTTTTGAGTGACTGAGGAAGGAGAAAAGATGCTTTTGTTAGGATTCTTGGAATATGGACCAGGGAAACAAATATATATTAGAAGCACTACAATAATGTAGTAATGGTGTATGCATTACACCTTGAGCATGGAAGAGAAATGATGGAGTCCAGGGGAACAGAGAACAGCTGAACAGCAGAAATCCCCTGAAGGTAGTGCCCAAGGCAGAGAACACACTTCCCCATAGAAGCTGCAGCTTGGTTAGCACAGTGCTGGATGTGAAACAGAGCACGTAGGTGTCTCATTTTCTCAGTACAAATTCATGGCCGAGCACACAGTGCAGTTCACCTTTCAAACTCAGAGAATATCAAGAGACATTAGTCTCCTGGCAAGAAGAGGAGTATCTGAACCCATGGACTACTTTAAAGCACTCTTCAGGAGAAACAGCATAGGACCAAGTTAAAATTCCTTTTCCATATATTATAGGTGCTCAGAGGCAACAGGATTCTTGTGATTTCTGAAGAACTCTACTCTTGAAATCTGAGGGAGCAAAAGAAAGGGGTCTTTGTCTGACTGTATCAACGACAACTGCCATTTCTTCATCAGATGACAAGCTGCCTGGGCAGTTCTGAAAGAGGCCACCTGTCCTACGGGCAACTCCTGTCCTTTTGAGCCCCTCAGCAAGCTTCCCAGCATGGCAGCTGATGCTGCAAGGAGAAAGGAGCATCTCTCCTTTCCCCCTTCGCAATATGGCTTATGCCAAACTCAGAACAGGGGGGTTGCATTTTCTAATGGGAACAGGTATTTGCTTGTTTATGCTTCCATAAAGCACATAAAGCCTTCCATAAAGATATTATTCTGCTGCAAGAAACATACAGTTAAGTTACTGGTGGATGACAATTTTTCACAGCCAGTCAAAAACTATGTAAAATACTACTTTCATTAGCTTTCCAAATTAACATGACATTCTTAAAATCCTCTGAAAGTCAAACAGCATATGAGGGTTCAAACTGGCTGATTAAACACATTACAGAAGCAGCTCTAAAAGCTGTGACAGTCACACAAGTCTGTTTAAATAGAGAACCGTTTTACAAGTCTAACATTCATGTTTAATTAAGCAAAGAACGTATACAATTCAAGGGATTATAGTACTGACTACTGCCCTCATTAAATACATAAGAGGAATATGGAGCCAGAACTACTTCACTATAGCTACCGTGAGAAATTAAACGAAAAGGATGCAATTCATTACACTTGCCACTCAAGCACAACGCAGAGCCATCCTGGAGGCCAGTCTGACACTATGGAGCTACATGTGATCCAAAACTCCTCCAAGAGGCCAGGTTTACTTCTTCAGCCACTGCCTCTCTTAGAAAGCACAGGACACTGTAAACACTTCAAAAACAAGGCCATTGCTATACATACCATTCTCCTTACTGGGATAAGATGAAATTTCCATGTGATGGAAATAATCAATCTTTGCTATGCTACTAGAAAATGCCTTGAAACTACTGGTGACAAAGGCACAAATGGAACTGATTAGAACAGCTAGAGAAGCTGGAAGATCTCTGTGGAAGTTCAGTGAGTACAGAGCTACAGCTGCAAAACAAACTTCCCAGTGAGGTATGCCCCAAATGGCATCCTTCACGCCCTGAAGAAATGCTTCTGTTCCAAGAGCAGACATTAAAGTTGTACTACATGAGACCTGGAAACACAGTTAATTTATAAAGAGATCATCTACTGATCATAAAAATATATATGTAAGTTGAACACTTCAGCTCTTGCTATTAAGTGTGAATTGCACTCTGTTCCCTCCAACTCATCATAACAACACAGATCCAGTTGGTAAATTAACACATTTTATATTTAGTTAATGACTCAATAACCTGCTTCCTGTAGACATAAGAAAGGAGCATCTTTCACAGCTTTCTCTCTGGAAAGGGCAGGAGCTCCAGAAGTACTACTACTTTCAATCCTGTTCTGCATCTTTGCATGCACACCACATGAACTTTCAAATCCACTTCCTCCTTTCCTCCTCCACAATATGAATAAATGGAACAAAACATGATAGACTTGCACACAAATTAAATGCTTTGTACAACTCCAGCTATTCTTTCCTAAAAAGGACGTGCCTGTTGTATGCCTGAGCTGCATTTTCAGAATGAGAAATAACAACTTGGGAAGTTAATCCCAGACAAACACGTGCCACTACTTGTTCAAGTTTATAGCCAGTGAAAAGATGACACACACTCAAAAGCCATTAGATTTTTTAACTAACCACAAATAAGATCAGATGAAATTGCTTCCAAAGACAAGGCAAGTTGCCTGAATCAATCAGCTCCTATTAATGAGACAGCAGAGTGATAAAAACAGATTAAAGCAAAAGGTTATAGATGCCAAGCTGAGGATTTGCAAGATGAGTATCCTCAGCTTTGAATTAAGGCACATTTAGGTTTAAGCATAAAAAACTTAGTACACATAATTGAAGCATGTGTGGCTATCAGTTATCAGAAAATACTTTTAAATTCATAATTTAAATAAAAGTCCCTCATCTTTAAAATTTCTAGTTGTAACTATTGACATTACTCTCAACAGTTTGAAGATGTCATTTTAACATATACTTTTATATACATATAATTTTAACTATACAAAGCAAGGGAGAAGTAAGGCACACATGTCAATACTGAAGTTTTCTTTGCGATTACCTTCTCAACTCAAGGTTTTCCTGAATTTAAAAGACTTGCTTTGTTTCCTGCAGAATTGCTCAAATACTACAGTTCTTAAGATTAGATTCCTTCCTCTCACCTTTATTAGTATAATATGGTAGTAGTAACCACTCTCCCAGGAAACACCCTTCTTTGGAGAACAGGAGGACAGCGGACAGCACCCAGCCACGGTGAGCTGCAGATGCCCTCACTCTTGGTAACAGAAGAGTTGTCCCCTACACCAGGGCTTGCTGAATGCCCCCCTTTAGCCTTGCCCTCTGAGCCAGCAGAATTGATTACTCAGATTAGGGGTTAAGTTATGCCACCTGCGGCCACCTACATTAGAAGCCCTGTGCTCCCTCCTCAGATGCGGACTGGGACGCAAGCAAAGCTTTCAGAAGCATGCTGTCCACTCGCAGGGGGCTCCCAGAGTTTCTGCCCCATGACTCTCTGAACTGATACCTCGCACCAGTCTGAAGAATCATGTTGCTCCTCTGCAGTGCCATTATTTATAGCTAGATGCTAATTTCGTGGAAAAGACTTACTTTGTCCTGCCCTGAAACACCACCTTTGCAAACAGCTAGGCAGATGTCCCACCCTATACAGCACATTTAGCTGTTCCCCTAAACAGAGAAATTTGGAAAGGTATAACACACACGCACGCAAAAACCAATTCCCAGAGTAAGCAGCAGTATTATCTATTCATTGGTTACAGCACTGCCTCACATACTGCATATCTGGCACCTTAAGCTCTGACAGAGTAACCTAGCACATCAACATGCAAACTGGGCAAGACAAGTGCTGTTCATGCAGGATACGTGCACAGTGCAGTATTACTGTACCTTTTCCTTTTCGGTCCACACAGAAAGGGTCAAATAGGAAAGAAAAAGCCAGAAATCAATATAAAGGAAATGAGTCAAGAACAGCACATGTGATAATCTTCAAAGCCCAAGAGAACCTCCAGATTTTGCTGATCATTATTAACACTTTTATTGACACTTCATCTTTTGATTTATTCAAGTAACTGAGATAATGCTGTGAGAGCAAGCATTTTAAAAACAAGTGGCTTAAAAAGCACATGGAGTCACTGCAGCAAAATGAATTTTTACATTTTGACTCATTGTACTGAAGACTACACATATATATATGCGTGTGTATGTGTATATATATATATATATATAAAAATATAAATATATATATAAGGAAATAATACTGTGAGTTTATAGTGACATACCTGGTACAAGTACTTTCAATAGCTGTCACTAGCCAAACAGCCAAATCAACATCAACTTTAAAAACACACCAGTGACAATGGTCCCCAAAATAGAGTTTTAATGATAAAATTAGGCACCTACAGTACCCATTTTTCCAAGATATCATGCTATCCCTCCTCCCCAGCAAAGACTCTGGACACTAACTGTAAGTTTTACTGCCAAGAGAGAAAATAAAGCATTCACACTGATCAAGTTTAGCCATACAGAAATTTTCTGTCCAGAAGGTAAAATGCCTTCAGAAGGTAAAGTGGCACACTTCAGCGAGTTCTGTCTAAGGACTAGGTTTTGAGTAGCCCTTTAGTCTTCTAGAAAGATGGAGAAAAAAGTCTTTACAAATTCTAAACATTATTTGTTCATTGTTACCCATTTGCTAGGAAGAGCACTTCTCACACTCTAGCTATTAATACTCAAATTAAAATCATAACATGGATTATCTGCTCAATGTCACAATAATAAATCTCCAAATCGAATTTCTCTCATTTATATAAATAATCCTCCAAATGAGTACAGTACTTGGAATCAGAAATGAGCCAAGGGTCATATTCCCAGAAGTATAGGCACAGAAAACTGTCACTATCCAGACATGCTAACAAAGCATGAACTAGCAATTCAGCTACCTGAAAGTCATGCAGGAGATAAGAGAACCAAACTCTTTTCAGTAACGCCAGGTGATATAACAAATACTACAAACTGCAACTGAGATGTTTAGGTAAGCTTCTGAGAAAATCTTCTCCCTCTAAAAGCCTGTGCCACCCTGGAACAAGTTACCAGCAGTGTGTGCTTAACCATCTGTGTGTTAGAGGATGTTTTCCATCCTCACAAGGTTTTCAAGACTTGGCAAGGTCAGGGCTGCCCTGCCCCAATGATGGCAAAAGTCCTGCTCTGAACAGGAGGTATGACTGGAGACCTCCAGACATCCCTTCTCATTAACACTTCTACAATACTTACAGAAGCTACCAAAGAGTTGGCAAGAGGATTCTAAGCCACAACAAAAATAATGGTCTTCAAACATTAGATGTGCAGTCTCAGAGCTGTCCCCATGCAGAAGACTGTGCTAATTTTTCAAGAGTCAACGGAAGAGTCCCAAGAAAAGCAGAATGAAAGTTACCCAAGTCTTTCTTAAAAAAAGACAAAGTAGACAAGTCAAGTGGTACAGATGGACTCAGAGCAGAGACAAATGAAGTAGCTACATAATAAGGTCCTACATTTTGCAGGCCAAAAGCATTTACATCTGCATTACAGCATAAGCCATGCACACAGGTTTTAAAACTTCAGGAAGTAAGTCTCATCCTAATTAACAGATCTATGAAAAAAGAGGTTTTCATAAGAAAAATTAATAAAATTAATGGGTCTACAGATAGGAACTGCTGGTTTAAATTACAGAACAAGAAACAAATCAAGAACACTAATCCTCTTTTTTTTGTACGAAGGAAGGCCTTCAGCAGGTATATGTTGCAGGGTTTTGTCCCTTTTGCATGCAGATCTGACAGAGCTGGGATGAACACAAAAGTTCAGTTACAGAACTGGAAGATGTTAACGTGTCCAGGGAGCATTCCTGCCTTTGTCCAAAATAAAGTTGGATGACATCCTGCACGTTTCTCATTACCTTTAAGTTACTGTGTGGACAGAAATAGTTAGGTTAGAAAGGAGTTCTGGAGGCCTCTGGTTCAATTCTGCTACTCTAAGCAGGGCCAATGAGATAGCTTACTCAGAGCCTTTTCCTGTTGAGTTTTGAATATCCCAAAGGATGGAGATTCCACAACTTCTCTGGACCCCTGTTCCAATATTTCATCCCCTTCATGGTGAATTTTTTTCCTTAATCTTTAATAAGAATTTCCCATATTGCAACTTGAGTCTACCGCCTCTTATCGTAAGATGACGCACCTTCAAGAGCGTCTGACTGTCTTCACTCTACCTTCCCATAAAGCAGGAGAAGAGAGCAACAAGATCTTCCCTTAGACAACTCCTCTCCAGGCAGAGGAAACAATTCTCTCAGTTTCTCTTCTTATATCATGTGCTTCAGTCCTCAGATCATACTGGAGACCCTCCACAGAGCTCATTCCACAACATCAATGTCTTTTTTGCACTGAGGAGCCAAAAACTGGGCACAGTAATTCAGACATGGTCTCACAAGTGCAGAAGAAAGGGGAACGGCCACTTTCAACCTTTTGAATGAGCTCATGATAACATAGCCCAGTACCTTGTTGTATGAACAGTATTTTTATCCATTTTTATATATACATTTCAATAGATCAGAAAGCTTTAAAAGCCCCTATTGCAAGTATGCACAGAAGTACTTCAAAGCATTAACATTTATTTTAATAAAAGCCATGGAACTTTCAAATAGGAAGAAGCTGGCATTGTGTCAAGCTTTCTAAAGGCATGAGATCAACTGCATAACTACAGACTATACAATCTAAAAGAGATCATAGCCATAATAATAAATAATAATAATAATAAATCCAAAACTAACCAAGTATAACAGACATACTGTCCTGTGCTCTGAAAAACAAAACAAAAGCCAAAGAATACACACACACCAACAACAAAAACTTACAAAAATGCATCAACTAACATATCATAGCACATTAAGCATCTTGGACATTGAGGCATTCAGTGGTCCATCCTCTTAAGGTGGGCTTGAGGCAGAAAAAAATACTACATAAAGATCATAATGATCTCAAGCACATGTTTCCATTTACATGTTTATACAGATTCATGGAGGCCCTTCTGCAGTGGAAGAGGCTAAAACAACACCTGTTTAGTATGACACTTGCAGAGAACAGGCTCTTGTTCAAAAGCTTATAAACTTCTTTAAGTGTCTGCGTATAAAGACCTCAACATGAAGTCTTAATCATTGCAAAAATATGTTTCAAAGAGATCTCCACATACTGGACAACTGTTAGAAAAAGCACAAAGATCTACCACTAAAAACCCGGTAAAATCATGATTTGACTGTAGCAGATAAGAAGTTATCTATATTCAGATTTAGCACATCCTGTAAATATTTTAATATGAGATTGAGCAGATTGCATGGAACAGTTTAATACCTAAATCCCCTGGAAAGTGAGGCTTACACTATCAGTCTTTCCCATTCTTCTGCTGTACCCTCTCCCTCTATAACTTTTGCTTTGTTGTATAACTTCAGTCAACTTTGAGACAAAAATGAAGAAGATAATGAAGTTTCCAAAATTGTTAAGAACTTGTTGCAGCATAGACAAAAGGGACACAAACTAGATGTCCACGGGAATACTTCAAGAGTAGTTTCTTGCCTAGTAGGTTATCCAGATAATCAAACAGGGACAGGACAGAGAGGTGACTGGGGCAATGGAGGGCCAGGGAAAATAACCCTACGACTGAAGTCTGCAGGTAGCCGTGCTTCAGAAGTTCTGCTTCCCAGGAAACACATTTTACTTCAACTAACCTTACAACTATTATGGCAGAGGGAAGAAGAGTGTCAATACTGCACAAGATAGACATATACTGATACTAGTTTCTACTGCGTGAAAACAGAGTAGTTCACATTTGAACACAGAAAATCTCTCTATGTAATTGCCAACAACATACAGATCATTTCAGAAGGGCTAAATTTGGTCACATCAATGTGTCAAATTCCAGCAAAGAAGAATTATGCTAATAAGGACAACTGAAATAATTATTTGCACTTAACTTTTTACCAAAATAAAATTACATTTAGTTCAAATAGAATATTTAAAAAAACAATCCTGAAGCTCACTCTTTAGGTTTTTTAGTTCTTTTAGGTTTTTTTTCTTTTGGTTAGTTTAGGGGGGTTTTTTTAAGCTTTATTTTTACTTACCAAAAATTAGCGCTAATCCATGGGAAGTCCCCACTGCTATCAGATTTGATGCTGCCTTAAAAAGCCATGCAGAAAGATTCAAAGTTTAGAAATATGTCACAAATTCACCATTTAAACTCTCTCAGTACGCTCACTCGAGGTTTAACAGAAATGAAAGACTTAGAAGGTTATAGACATAACCATCTTCACTGCCCCCAGAAGCCAGATTTTTCATGCTGCTTCTCCCACCCTTCATAATTGAAAATTTTTAGCGAGGACAAGAAGGGAGATGCATTTTTCAGCTGTATTAAATTACTGTTTAAACAAATTTAAACGTACTTATTTGAGGACTACCTATATAATATCTGAATATTGTCTGAATACTTACTATTGCAGTGGGCAAACCAGCATCCACTTTGTCCTAGAAAGAC
Source organism: Rhea americana (assembly GCF_003343005.1). NCBI lineage: Eukaryota > Metazoa > Chordata > Aves > Rheiformes > Rheidae > Rhea > Rhea americana. Next base: position 1,231,558 of record NW_028186151.1, read on the forward strand.
AGGACAAGTTATGAGTAAGAGAGGCAGAGCTCCCAGCTCTATATACGTCCCTAATGATTAGACCTACAATATGCAAGAAAATCAACAAAAGTTGCATTTTAACAGTCCCACAAGGAACTGAAACCACAGAGGGAACCGCTAACTAGATGAAACGAGAAAGTGCACAGAAATGGAGAATTAATAGTAGTCCTCACTGTTCACTGTACATAGCACAGACATTTAACATGCAGCTACTCTCCTCTTCTCCCCTATCAAGCAAACCTCATTAGCTTCCCATTCCAGTGGCTCACCTATACCTCCAACACCACAATTAACAACCTGCTACAGTACACTAACTTTTAGACTGTGGTCACATAACCATCATAGGAACACTTCACAGATGAGTCATTTCCATTTTATTTTAACAAATATGCCTTGCATACTTTGGAAATCACATGCTTTAGAAATCACCACCTTAACTCTGACCCCAGGCAGTACAACCTACAGACAAGCTCTATTCTATTCTTATTCCATATTAGAGTCACAGACCTAGGCCTGTGCAAGCATGGTCCTCTCTGAGCTCAGAAGGATGGATTTGTTCTATACCTGATGCAGGCATTAGACAAATTTGTTTCCAGCATCTTTAAGTAAGCAGACCAATTGCACAGTTGTTATTTTATATAAATATCGTTCAACTTGGTAGGAAATATTAAACTGCTGCAAGAAGCCAGCTAACACTTGATTCATTGCTGGTTAGAAATTACTAGTAGTAGATTATGTACTAAACACACTAGTATCAACCAGAACTAATAGCAGGGGGAAGGGAGATTACACACACACACACACCTCCACAAGAACAGATTTTACTGACTGAATGAGATCAGGAGAAAGAGACACTTACTGCTGCAGACACTATTTGGGCAGAAATTCCTTTCAGAAGTGAGAGCCGTATAACTGATCCATGGAGAGAGAGGGAATCAGGGAGTTTCTTCTTTCTAAGGAAAGACGACAAACCAGACACATTACAGCAGAATAAAAGTTTAGAACTTTGTCCAGACCACAGCTAAACCAGAAGGTAAACTCTGCATGCACCCATATAAGCCACACAGCTTCTATTCCTGTGCATGAGGCCCACATGCATAGGGGGCCAAGGGGATGTGAAATTATTAGCAAAGTCTGCTATGCATCAGTATGCCTGCATAAATTGTTTTAAACTCATTATTTGCGGGGGAAAAGAAAAGGCCGGTCCTTCAAACTATTTGTCAGCTTCAAGCACGCATCTGCAAAGCCTACAGTTTATTTAAAAAGTCTGAAAGCAATAATTCTGTTAATTAATTCATCTTCCAGCAAGTCAGGAAGTTTCAGTCTTCATAGGTGGAAGTCTAAGGAAAATATGCAACTGAACATGGCTCATTAGCAGAACACAGACCACTGGGAAAACTACAGCAATTGCTTAAGAATAACACGGCTGATTTGATACAAAAGGTAAATGCTTCTGTTTATGGGGAAAAAGTCTTTAGAAAGGAACTAGTGTCCAGGGAACAGTTACTTTTTTAAGGAGTATTTGGTAAACTGTAGCACAGACACAGTAGAGGGAAATTTCCAGGAAAACTGCAATTTTGTAGCCAAGTACACAGCACCAGAAAGCCAAAATTGCAGAACTAACAGAGAGAATCATTTGGTTCCTATCTTGAGAGGCACACAAGTATGTGCTTCACATACAGGCTGCAAAAACATGTTGTTCACAGCTTGTATTATGGCTAAGGACCTAAATGTCAGACATGACAATATTTTCTGGTTTTTCTGGCCCCTCTGTATGAAAGCCTGGAAAACACTCCAATGTCTCCAGGCTACGTTTCATCCAATATAAGCCATCTTATTTGAAAAGAGAAAGGCCAGCAGGTCAGTACACCACCATATGCCAACATACACTGTCACGCCTGGAGTGTGTCACATCCTATGCAATTACTCATGACAGAACAATCACAGCTTAAGAGATGTCAAAGGCCACCTACTATTACAGAACATAAGAAGGCCATGGGAGGGCTCTGAGGGTAGGATCGGGTCATAATTTGAATAACTAATGAGATGAGTCAGCAGCACTATGGCTAACTATCACATTCTAGGCTGCTGTTAGATGACAAGATTCAAATTCCATTTACAGGACTAACAGCAATGCATGCATTTTAAAAACACTATTAACTGCTTGCAGATTCTGGAAGTCATCAGATATATCTTTAAAAAATTTTCTTAAACCTGACCTATTTCAGGTTTTAAAGATACCATTAAAAAACAGAAATTTTAATAACTCTTCCCCATAAAATGCACTTATTGCTCAAGCAGGTTAGCTTTCTGTGCAAAAATGAATCCCGGAAATAACATTGTTCTGTCAAGAACAGCTTCACTGGAGTCCTCACAGCAGAATCCCCCTTGAACTCAAGCACTGTGATATAATAGCAGGATACAAAATCCACATGCATGGTGAGAGCATTCCTGCCCAGGTGACAGACAGACTGCAAGCTCAGATAAAAGCTCGGGGAGGAGAGTTTCAACTGTTCTTAGCTTAGGATTGTTCTTCTACCCACTCAAAATAGAAGAATTCTTTTTTAACCTACATAAAGCATCCTCCTTCAGAAATCATTCAGCCTCCTAGGGTATCAGACTAGTGGTACCTTTTCAGGTGTGTCCGGTCCCCACTGTCAGAACTTGCTACAGAAGATGTATCATAGGAGTGCGTATCTGTGTTATCAATGTTCAGGAGAAAGGGATCCTCCAGAATGAAAGACTCTTCTTCATCATCAGTCTGAAAGAAGAGAACCACCACAGCTTGCTAAGCATTCGTATTACACAACACCCTAACTGAAACATTAGCAAAACAGTATTTCAGTAAAACAGAATAATCAAGAAGAGTAGGATAATGAGATATTCTCAAATACAAGAACAGAACTATTTATTATTTTATTGAACTGCTACTGTGGAAATTCACAATAATCATAAAAATACATTGAAAAGAAAGTTGTTCAATCAATCTTCCTTCACCAGATATGATCTACTCTTATCATAACTTTAACAGACCTCTGAGGCATTCTCAAGGTCTCTAATTGCCAAGAGAAGACATAGAATTTTTATTATTTACTCCAGCTCTCCACCAAATGATGGCTAAGGATCTAGCACTCCCTCCTGCTGCTTTATATGAGCCCATAGTCTTCAACCACAGAGAAGGCTGCTAACAGAAGGGCCAGCTGAGCTCTTCTCCTGAGCTGTCTTCTTCTGACCATCTCTCTCTCCTTAGACTTTTCGCAGATTTGTCTTTATACTGTTTTTAAATGGTCGCTCTCTCTGCTGTCTTCTGAATTCAGTACCATTCATGTTTTCATTGAGGCTCAGAACCAGAGACTGCAAACGCGATACTTCACCTCACACCAAACGTGCAGAGAATAGAGCAAGTGGACCTCACTTGCCTTACACAGGGTAGCCCTGTGCACATTAACTGTGTTTTCTTCAGTGCAACAGTGTGCACTTCTGGCTCAGTTAGGTTGTGATCCTCTAAAATCCTTTTCAGGAGATATTTAATCAATCATTTCCATCTTGTATTCACCAAGAAGAATAGCACTAGAGTAAGACTAGAGTAATACACTGTCTGCACTGAACTTCATTTCCTTCTGATTGCCTCTCCAGTTTAAGATTTCTAGTTCTACACCTGTCCTCTAAGGTGGATGACTGCATCTCTCCCCAGTTTGATATCACCCAAATTTGTAAGTTCTCTTTACCTTCATCCAAAGCACCAGAAGGAAGACATAGCCACATACGTTAGCGTTCCACATCCTCTTTTACTTGGGCAGTAAACCACTGATGACTATTACACTAGTTGCTTGACTGTATCTAAATGCTTGGGATGCTTTACACCTCAGCTGTATCTTTAATACAGCTTTTTTTTTTTTAAGGAACCATCACCCCGCAAACTCCTTTTCTCTTTATACTGGCTTCCCCAAAAGTCCATCCACCAACTTCCTCAGCTGGTTAAAATCTGGGGGTTTTTTGGGGGGAGTTTGTCTCTACTTCGCTGTCCTCTCTCTTTTCCTTCCTAAGACCATAAACTCACCTAGCTATCATAAAGCAGACATCAAACTGAGTGTAAGCAAGTCTGAAATTCAGTCATCGCCTACAAGATAGTACTAGCAACATCAAACATTGGGACAGTAAATTACTTTTGCCACATATGTGAAACAAACAACATAAATAGAGCTGCGAACTGTTTAGTTCTCATTTTTCCTGCACCTTAGAAATTACCCAGAGTTCTTTGTATTTATTACTAACTAAAAATAGCAATGTTGTTTGACAACACCGACCTTTAATACAATGTAGAGTCTTCAGGTGACTACCCAAACCCAAAAGCTGAACTTGCTTAAATTTGATGGAAACCCTTTATGTTTCAGCCATAGATATCTTGATTGAAAAAAAAAAAATCAGTATTACACGCTGTACAGTAATTATTCCACTGAACATGCACTTTGTCAGCCATTCGCTTCAGGAAATCATGAAGTTACACCACGGCGTTTCTCAGAAAAAACTCAGGAAGAGCCAGCAGGGCACACGCTGCCTCACCTCGGAGCAGCCCTGCGGGGGGCTGCTGCATCATCCGCAAGCCGCTCACCTCGTTTAAGATGCTTTCCAGCGTTGGCGGGGTATCGACTTGAGGAATGTCGAACTCTTTGTCATCGATCTGGACAACAGAAACCACAGGCTGAGCTCAGGCTGCTCGCTCGCCTTCCAGATTTCAGCCGCCTCCTGCCGGCAGCTCCTGCGGGGCCGCCGCCGCCGCCCGCAGCTCAGCCGCACGCAGCCCGCGCTGGGGGCCAACGGCCGCTAACGGCCGCCAACGGCCGCCGCGCCTGCCCGACCCCGGCGGCGCTGAGGGAAGCCGCTCGCCCCGGGGGGGGGGGGGGGGGGAGGGGAGAGGGGGCGGCCGCCGCGGGGCTCCGCCGAAGGGACCGAGCCCCACGGAGGCGGCGCGGCGCCGCTGCGCGCGGCGAGGGGAACGGGACGCGGCCGCGCCGAGGCTCGCGACGCACCAGCTCGCTGCGGGAGTCCAGCTCGCGGTCGAGCTCCGCCGCGCTCAGCCTGGGCGCGGGCGGTTCCGAGCACGACGACCTGCCCAGCTCGGCCTCCGCCCCCGCGGGGCAGGCGGCCTGTTCCGCCGCCGCCGCCTCCATCGCCGGGCTGGGGAGCGCGGCGGGCAGAGCAGGCCGGCACCGCCGCGACTCGAACCGGTGCCCGGAGACGCCCCCCGCCCCCTGCGCAGGCGCAGCCGGGCGGCGCCGCCGCCGCGCCCTTAAAGGGGCCGCGCGGCGCCGCCGCCACTACGGCGCCCCCTGCTGCCGCGGCGCGGGGCCGCGGCTGCACGGAGCCCGGCGGCTGCTGCGCTGCGCAGAGCCGGCCGGTAACAGCCCTTGCCGGCCTAGCTGTCCCAGCCAAGAGAAACCGGGCTTCGCTACCAGTCCCACGGTCTTGGGTCCCGGGCTTTGCTGTGCTCAGAGCCAGCTCGCAGCTGTGCATCAGGAAATCCAAGAAAAAGTAGTAGCTGGAGTCAGAAGTTCCCCTAAGTCTCCCATGTGACAGGAGGCTCCGCCTGAACATCAGGGGGAATTTCTTCACTGAGAGTGACAGAGCACTGGAGCAGGTCGCCCAGAGAGGTTGTGGAGTCTCCTTCTCTGGAGATCTTCAAGGCCCACCTGGATGCAACCCTGTCTAACGTGCTCCAGGTGACCCTGCTTGAGCAGGAGGGTTGGACTAGATGATCTCCAGCGGTCCATCCCAACCTCAACTGTTCTGTGATTTTAAGTTGGGTGAGACAACAACCAGTAGGAATATGTGGCTAATTTTAAATGAGGTTAATCTGGGGGAAGCCCACCTTAATATAATTTTTTTAAGCAACCTGGAAAATATGAGCAGTATTTGCAGCTAATTCTGTACTGCAGTTATTCAAGTCAAAAAAACCATGGGGGATTTCTAAGAGCCCTCACTAAGCTAGGAGGCAAGGAGACAATACTGAGAAATGTAAAATAACGCACATGAGAAGGAAATAGATATTTTAGCCCGATTGTGTCAAACACCCAAGCTATCCTGGTCTCCTGACTATTTCAGCCAGCCTACCAGTTTGGGTAGCAGACAAAGAGGGTCCCACACCCCTGCCTGCCTTACTTGTTTGATCAAAAGCGAAACAGAAAGGCCAAGAGAAAGCACAGTAGCTTATCTTTCATCTAGCAGAGCAGGATAGCATGTGCTACCCTTCCTCTTTCCAAGAGGACAGAGGTTTTGAAGAACACAAACACCCTCTCCAGTTTTTCTCTTTATAGGTAGGCTCTGTGGCCCGGTGGACACTAACCAGACTTGCGAGTCACTCAGGTGGAAGGACAGAATTCTTGCAAGGAATTAACCCCCTGCAGAAACGTGCTGGCACTGGGGAGCTGAGCCTTTCCTCTGGCACGCTCCCCCACAATAGTTAGGGATTCAGTGCCTGACTACTGCCACGTGCTCTCCTCCACGTCCCAAAGCCTTCTTTTCCACTGCCAGCTGTTCCAGGATGGTTTTCTGCAGCAATGGTGCATTTACTCCTCTTACAACTGCAACTAAGTCTCCTCCCTGAAAGTTATGAAATGTGAGTCGGTCACTAAGTTCTCAGGTGGGACTCTCAAAATCACCATATCACTGCCTATAACATTATCTATTGTATACAGAGCAAAAGACCCGATGTCTGCCTCGAGTTCCCTGTGGGAAGCTCTCCCAGGGCACTGCAGTCCTGTCCACCTGGCCAGGGCCTCGGGTGTCAGGCCCTCCCCCCGGACAGGGCTCCTCTTCTCCAGAAGAAAAGGAGAGCTCTGGAGCAACCTTCTTTGCTGTTCCTGATCAGGCTGCAGAAGCAGCAAAATCAGCTTGTGACCAGAGTGAGCTCCTCCAGTAGCAGGAGGCTGAACCTGAAGACTCTGCAGGACAACACATATGCCCACATGGTGTGAACACTACTCACGTGGACTCATCAGTCACAAGATCCTGTGAACATCTATGTGTCCCAGTATTGCAGGGATCCCCGTGTGCAAGTCACAGATTTTTACAACTAAGACACCATCTCAGGGAGGGAAAAGGCCCGAGAAATAGAGCCACCCATCACAGGCTACAAGAACCTCCCCACAGACAAAAAAAACCCCACAACCTGTCAAGCTACCAGAAAAGCCCCAAACCAATCTGACAACTTCTAGCTAGAGAAAGTCTTCCTGGGGCTTTGTTCTTTTGCCTGCTTTTCATCCTCCTGTGCAGTTACTTTAAATTGTTTTACTTCGTCCATATGGTGCATCTTCACTCTGTCTTGTTTAGTCATTTATTAACAAAGTTATATAAGCAAGCAAAAATTATTGTTGCTTGGGGACAAGGCAGTAGGTACTTAGAGATAAAGCCTGGCTGCACATTCTTACACATGCAGCATCTGACCACCAGTAGATAGTAGTGGATACAAATCCAGAGCAAACAATTGGTGAAAACATGAAAAGAGCATCTAAGAGGACAATTGTCAAGCTTATTGCTAAGCAACTATTGTAATAGTATTTCCACTCACTGTGTAAAACAGAAAGACAGGTTCGCATTTTCCTCTGTATTCTTCCAGAGCATCAATAGAATCAACTTCAGCCTAAAAGGAATGCAAGATTAAAAAGAAAAAAAGGGTTTCTAGAAAAACATTTCTGCTGCAGAGAAATACATGTACATGTGAAATGGCATTAAGAAATACCAGATGTAGTTGGCTTTGTTCACCTGAAGGTTTGGAAAGGGCTTCTAACTTTTTAATTATATGTCACCATTAGTAACATTAAAGTGTTAAGACCATAACATGCATAAGCTTGGCCCCAGATGTAGGTAGCTGCTGTGGGCAGCAGATCTGCCACAAGAAGAGCTGCAGATTTCTGATCTGGACCAGACCTTCATCCTGGGGGAACAACACTTGATTTGACTTGTGCTGCTGAGAAACGTGTGTCTGTGCGCGTGCGTGTGTGTGTGAGAGAAATATATATTATATATACACACACCCCTATTGTATATATACATTGCCTGTATTCTTCCTCCTTAACCAACTAGGGTTGAGCAGTGTCACTGCAAAGTGTCTTGCACCTGTGCAGCCAAATCCCTAAAAGCCTGATTTAAATTACGCTGAAATACTTTGAAGGCTGAGGGAGGGTTGTGGACAGGCAGAGCCGTCTCAGCACACTGCTAGCATGCCCATGTTTGGATAACAGAAGTCCAGCAGTGGCCTCAGGACCGCCAACAGCCCCACTGGCCCTTGAGAACAAGTTTTGCCTCCTCGTTGCATCCACCCTTGCAAGCCTTGGCTCTGCCAGAAGGACTGCGAGTCAGGCCAGTCAGCTGGCAGATGCTGCAGCCACAGTTGGGTTAAGCACATGTCCTAGCAGCCACATTTCCACAGCCCCAACAAGAGCGCTACGCTGTTGCAACCAATGCTATTGCTACTGCCTAAGTGGGAGGCCAGGGGAGCCTGTTGTTCTCCCCTGCCAAGACATGGAGAGCGACAGGCACAAGTCACCCAACTTCTACTACAGCTCCCTCCTGAGCTGACAGATGATCTCAAAGACAAAAGGCAGGTGTAGCAGGGGAGTCTTCCCTCCTTCTCAGTCACCAAGACAGAACTAGCATCTGGCCACACACAGGGCATGCTGTGCACAGGACAGTGCAAGATACCAGGTGGCACGTGGAGGGTTACAGGAGCCCCAGGTCACTTGCTTGATCTTGCTGATTTACAGGCTGACCAGGTAACCAGTCCGCATCTCTTCTACTCGACGATCTGGTAGAGCACAGATACACTATCATTGCTCATTAACTAGACCTCATTTTCAAGAACTGATACCTTTTCTGACAGACTTGTCAGAACCTCACTTGGAACCTCACTGCCCACAGCTCGCATAGTAATTGCCCTCTGAGTGCTGGCATTCAGCCTATTAATCCACTTTAGGCAGAGTCACAGCATGACTGAAGCAGGAAGGGACCTCTGAAGGCTCTAGTCCAAGCCCCTGCCCAAGCAGGGCTAACCTGTTACAGGAGATTGTTGGAGGCTGGATACAACTCAGTTTTGAGTATCTCTAAGAATCACTATTCTACAGGATCTCTGGGAACCTCCTTCAGTTTTTGACTACTCTCTTGGTGAACGCTTTTCCCATTGTACCCACCTGGAATTTCCCTTGCTGCCTGCTCTTCTTTTGATGTGTGCTACTGAGAAGAGTCTGGCTCTGCCTTGTCTCTAACCCCCCACCAGACAGTTGAAGACAGTAGTTAGATCTGTCCCTTCGTCTTCTCTTCCCCAGCTGAACAAACTCACCTCCTCCTGCCTTTCAGACAGAGAAGACAACTGTGTGCTGCTGGTCCTGGCCAGTGCAAGTGGCCGAGGTAGTTCGCTGCATGTTGAGAAACAAATACCTGGAAAAGTTTATTGCGCCCTTAAACACACCATCTGCCAACAAACTTGTCAGCTTGCCAAAGAACAAGAGCCAGCTGGTGGCAGGGTTAGAGCAAGACTTGGCCTGAAAATTCTCACTGATACGAGCCCTGTCTTACTCCAGTAACTAACTGCCTGCATTCAGCACGCTTACTCACGGAAACTAGAAGTCCCCCTGGTTTGTTACCATTTTGGTTCAATGTTGTACACATAAATGACTTCAACCTTTAGTTATCTGCTGATTTCATGGGACTGGATATTTGAAGCAGCGCCGCATTTCATCTTACCACTGCAAAATGCAGGAGGTCACTGCCAACTTCATTCCTTATTTTTCGGAAAAGATCCACTACTGTTTTGCACGGACCACACCAGGCTTGAAATGCATCAACAACTACAAACAGAAAAATTGATCAGTCTACATTCTATATACCAATAGGTTGGTTTGTGCACTTTTCCACTTTGCAACATCACCATTCGGAAGGGCACTGTCAAAGGCTGTTAGCGCAATAAAAAGGATCTTGAAAACCTGTAAGGATCGAGATGCCTCTCTCCAGAGACTCAGTACTGCACCACCCTTCTGGGAATAAGGTTTTCCTAATGTCCAACCTGAACCTCTCAAGCTGCAACCTGTGGCTGTTGCCCCATAGGTCTATTTGGAGTATGGCATGGTTCCTGCCGAACACCTAAAAGTGCTACAGATTCAACGCTGAAATAGAAACTGTCACACTCCTGCAAGGTTTCTGTCACCAGATCACAGAGGGTGAAATCACATTGCACGTAAGATAATAATTAAGTTATGGAGGAGTCTTTAGAAGAAGCATTTACATTGCTGTGACCTTGAGAATATCAGATCTTCTAGGGAAAACTGCTGCACAGAGGAAGAGCGCTTGAGGCCTGCCTAATCACCCCTCCATCCTGGAGATCAGGGCTCTTCCCTTCACTTGGGACGGTCCTGCCCTGAGCAGGTGGCTGGACTAGAGACTCCAGAGGTCCCTCCACCAGCACTGCTGTGACCATGTAATAACTGCTCCACATAAGCGAGAAGACAGTGGGACCTCCAGCTAGTCTCTCCTCTATCAGGATGTTTCCTATTTCCATTCAGGGCAATGGAAGTGGAAGGACCAGCTGAACCTCCTTATCTGCAGTAACCAATTCCTAACAGCACTGGAGTCCTCTTAACATTGAACAAAAGCAATCTTACATGTTGACCTAGCCCTTACCAATGAGTCCTTTGAGACACAGCATTTCTTCCCAGAGCTCCTGGTTATTGATGTTAATCTGTGTGAAAATTTAAAAACACAGTAAGAGCAACAGTGAGTCACCAGGTTAGCTGGTTTCTGTAGGGCAACGCGCATCGAGGTGAATTCAGGGAGCCCCCACCAGCAAGCTCTCCCTCCTTCCCTCCCTCCCACATGCTCTTACTCCTAGCAAATGCCAGCTCTCTCACAGAGACCCATCGGCGAGGCAGCTAACTTTGAAGAAAACTAGTAGATTAGAGACTTGTTTAGGCTCACCAGAGCCTAGAGAAGGCATATGGGAAGAGCAAGCCTTCCCCCTTTTAGTAGCTGCGACTGCTTGGACAGCCCAGCTGCTTGGGGATCCCAGCCCCGGTTTGCAGAGGGACCCCAAGCTCCCTACCTTAGCATCACTGCTATAGAAGAGACACAACTTTTCTGCTGTAACCTGAACCCTGTGATCTGTGAGAGGTGCTTTTACACAGGCTGGCAGTCAGTAGGAGCTGCTGGCAGATGACTGCTGGATCACCATGCACGAATTGCGGACTTGGAGGACACACACACCCCTGCTAGGCCACAGCACAGCGTTGCTTCCAAGGGCTTCCTCCCATCAGAGGGAGCTTTGTGCTCAAAAGCAGCAGTGAGAAGGTGGTCATTCGGTACTCCTTGGTCTTAGTGGAGAAAAGATGGCCTGCTAGCTGAAGTTAAGCCTTGGACATATCACCTAACAAGCAACTAGTGAAATGCCCACCTTTCCAGGCCACACACTCCCATTGCCCCCATCTGGTCCCGGCTTATTCAGGGTTCCTCTGTGAGCTGATCTCACTATCCAGAGGAAAAATATCCCATTTAAAAAAAAGAGTATTTCTTCCCCAATATAAGCAAGTTTTTAAAAAGATTGATGAGTGCCAGAGCAAAAGAGAGGCCAAGGCAGAGCCAGGTAGAAGGGGAACAGGGCGGGGACATGCAGTAAGACCCTTTCACAGCAACCGATGGGCTCAGCTAGGTCTGTGGGGCTTAGGGGACGAGCTGACCTGAAAGCAGAGCAGCATGAACCAGCACAGTAGAGAGTTCACCAGCCACCAGCAAGGAAACACAGCACTGAATGGCAGAATCGACGGCACAACTGAAGGAGGAGGTACACTGACACAACATCTGGGTTTATCATACCAGTCTTAATCTCAGCTTCAAGACACAGCTCTGTTCTTTTTAGCTCTCCTGAATTGCGAGAGAGAGGCTGGAGTTGGATGATTACTTGAGGTTGCAGCTGCTAAAGCTGCATTATCAAATTATTAATATTGCTTCATTGTTGCTATGCTGATACTGAGATAGAAGTTGTGGTTGTAGCTCTAAAAATGACTCGATTCTTGCTCTGCTTGCAGGCCTGCATGCTCTAGGAGACTCCAGGATGACTCCAGGCACCCTCACTGTTTCTCTTCCTGGTCTGGAGCATGAGCTGAACTCTGGCATCCCACATGCTGCTTCAATGTGCTTGCAGTAGCATGACTCCTCCGTTCCTTGCTCCTTCTTGGACCTAAGCCTCATCAAATTTATAAGCCACGTGATTCTCCATCAACAGTTTCCCACTGTGCCTCCACACAAGCCACACTGCTTTGTTGAGGTGTTTAAGCCTTAATGCAATAAACAACTAGTAAACACATGACTTTGACTGTCAGTATCTGGTCACTAGAGGGTGGTCTGAGCACAGCACGTTCTTACCTGAATTTGAAGCCAGTGGCAACTTAAGGATTCCCAAAACATAGCAAACAGAGACAAAGATCTAGGTTGGAAGGGATCTCTGGAGCCTCCAAACCCCTGCTCAAAGCTCAGCGTTACATCAGGTTGTTCAGGGCACTGTCAAAGATGTCCCAGACAATTCCTTATGCTGGGCTAAGTACTATTATATTCTTCAGTTCAAATACAGTTACCAGAAATGAAAAAAATCTTTGGTCCCTTCCCCAGCTTACAGCACTTACTCCTCAGCATGCACTTAGAAAACCAAAATTAACAAAAGGCTTCTCAAAAAATTTAAGCTCCATTTAGTTCATCCTGAATAATGAAGATTTTTAATAATTTTCTCAGTTGATATCATTAATCCTAACTACATTTGGTCCACACTGGAAGACAGCAAGGCGCAATAAGGCTAGCTATTATTCAATAGCTATTAACACCAACATGCATTAAGGACTGCTAAAACTGCAAAGTCAAGACTTCTCAAGACTGGAAATTCCAGTGCAAACTTAATGGTCTCTCTCACAGATCCTCTTTCTGAGATGTCACTGGAGATCACACAGAACCATTTCTCCAGGACCCTGCCTCATTCAAAGATCAGGGAGTTGTTCAAACACCTCCAACTGCTTTTCTGTTCAGCATATAACCCCAACTTTTTTTTTTTTTTTTCCTAAGAGAACATCTGCAGAATTAAAAAAATGATTTCAGGTGTTCCTGGTGCTAAGGCCACCCTAGGAGTGTTTCACAGAAGGTTAATGAGTTCCAACTGATTTATGATGATGATAATTTGTGATAATGAGTTCAGCTGTGAGTCCAGTTGATGGACTCAGAAAGCAATACCAGATCCATTCAAAGTGCATTGCTAATTCAAATGTCCAGAGGCAGCTGAGAGACCTGGCTTTTCTCTAACATTCCTCGAACTTTTCTAGGACATCACTTCACCTTCTACACAAGGCTAGGCTTCCATCTGCACCTGTGAACGGTCACCTTTTTGCAGATCTAGACCCTGCTCTCCCACATTGGGTGCACCAAGTTGCCAAAGGTACAAATTCTGCTTAAATTAACTTTCCCATCAAAGAGGGACAGAGTGGAACGCGCAGCAGCACAAAGGCATTTCTACCTTAACAAAGCAACAATCTTTCTCTTCTTACACAAGCTTTCATTGTTGTCACTCCATGCTTTCCAGTTTTTGCAGTGAACAACCCAGGGTAATAGAATCAAGAATGGCTTTCAGTATTTTTCTCTCAAGCCTGAACGTGTTTCAAAATTTGATGCAGACTTTTGAGATCTACTTCGGCTTTTTTCCTTCTGCTTATTGACTCTACCTGTTAAGCACTCGCATCTCATTTTCAATTTAACTTCAATTTTTTTTGCTTCCTAAACTGCCCTCAGAAATCTTTTCTTTATGCACATAGTTATAAAGCATCCAGTCACCTCTACGATCTAAATAGAAGAAAATCCCTCTGTACATCCCTGGGAAGTAGGTTTTCCAGCCTTTGAATTGCTCTTGTATCTCAAGCTTTCTCCAGCTTCCCAGTGATCCGTAAGTATTTGGTCAGATATGTTTCATGACAGTTGCCAGATATTCAGGAGCAAGCCCCCAGCTGCCTACTTCTAAATGTGCACAAGTCTCTTGTGAAACTTGGGTGCATTTTGATTTCTGAAAGTAGCCAGACCCCAGGACACCACCAGCACATAGCACCTCTGAGATCAGCCCGCAGCCTAGAAGCAAACTCTGCTCCTCAATTCTGGCTGGGGCGAAGCATTGCTGATGGGGACAGGTCCCCATCACCACTTGCCAGGTCCTCCCAGGCAGGTCCTGCCTTCAGGAATGCTTCTCCAACTCTGGGACCTCTCAGTAGAGCTTTACCAGCAGCATCTGGGATACCCCAGGACTGAGAGTTTTATTCTTCGCACTTACAGTAAGTTTAAAAGATGCTTTGAAAGGTGTTTCTACCATGGCTGGTTCCTACTGACCTGAAGCACCACCTCCTTTCTCTTTGCAGCCATTCTTCTGCAGCAACGAGGCTCCTTTGAGCAGCAGCCCCAAACACGGCAATCCTCTTCCACCCACGCGAATCCAACCGTGGGCCGACCTGCACCACGGAGAGAGCTTTTTCACCCGTCTTTCCTCCTCCACCCGGCACCCACCGCCCTGAGCGGCACCCCCGCGCCTCGGAGGGTGCAGGGGTGGCTCAGCGGGACCCGAGGCCCAGCTGCGGCCCTGCTCAGGCCTTTTTACCGGGTGACTCTGAGGAGCCGGGGGTCCGGCAGCACCTGCGCGGCGCCGGCGGCCCCAGCGCGGCCCTGGCAACGGCGGGGCGGAGCGGAGCAGAGCGGCTGCCAGCCCGCCCCGCTCGCCCTCCCCGGGGCCGCGGCGCGCGGGAGCCCTGCGCAGGGTCGCTGCCGGCGCCTCCAGGGGAAGCGGCAGGAGGGGGCCCAGCTCCGGCACCCAGCTTTACACTGAATTTGCCAGCATTTACCTGCCTGCCCAGATCCTTTCTTTGGCTCGCATATGAGCTCCCTGGCATCTCCAGCTAAGTGATCTGGCTTGAGCTGCTGCGTTTGCTCTCGGCTTCTGCAGGGAGTTCTCAACTACGGGAAAAGCACATGCTCCCGATCCGTCCTTTCGGCTGCACGCTTTGGCTTTCACCTTCCTCTTCTCTACTTACTTCACCAATGTGGAATCAGGGGAGCTTACACTAAAAACACTGTATTCAAAGAAACATCTTTAATTCAAAAGCTAAAACGTTCAGTGTTTTGTTAAAATAAGCCATCAGTGAAGTCCTGACAATTTTAACCAAAACTCCAGTTCTGCACATTTACACCATCACGTGCTTACACGTTCCAGGATTACAAAAAACAGTGCTGTTAATCCCATTTTCTATGTCTTTCTTCAAGCACTATCTCATGCACTTTGACTATCCCGCCAAATATCCGTCACGGCTTCAGCAGAGTTTCATGGAGACACAGCACCTAGTACGCGGCTGAAGCTTTCGGCTCAGCACTGGAACTTCTACAGGCTGAAAGGGGCCATAAATGTCCAAGAAACAAATGCCTAAGAAGCTAAGTATAGTGGATGTTTCCTTAAGAACACAGTGACACAAGATGCTTTTGAGCAGGCCACTTAGCTTCTTTGTCTACGACATGGATCTGTGACTGGAACAGCGGCTAAATTGTACTTTGAGTGAGAAACCTCACCAAATATAGAGAGGGCAGAGAAACCAGTGCACCAGCAGCCTGATAACTAGCATGCCAAACTGATCTCTCTTTGACATGCGCAACATTTGAAAGAAAGGCTAACATTACTGAACCCTCCGATTAGAAATAAAGAGTGGAATATTTACCAAAATCTTTTAGGATTGGTTTGCATAGAGAAATGGTGCAAAAACAGAAGAACTCCTGATGATCCTGTATCATGCCTAGACAAGTCATACTTGCTTTTGTTCTGAAGGCAACCCTGTAATTCACAGGACACCTCCACCCAAGCAAAGCTTATGAAGATTTGCTCGGCCAGCAAACAAGTTTGTTTCCACCGTAGATCTCAGACTACAAACTGTCAGTCTGTACAGAAGATGGCACAAAAAAAATTCTCCATGAAGTTCAGTAAAATCTAGATGTTCTGGTAAAGTTCTTTTTATTTACAGTATTCACTTTCTTCTTTTTGTACATACCTATAGCAACATCAAAAATTATTCACAAAGCTTAACTGTAAAAATGCTCTCATCCAGAGTGTCCTATCAGTGTAATATCGGTGGAAAACATCAACTCTTCTCATGCAGCATCCAGATTGTCTGAGCATTGGTTTTAGTTTTTCTGGTAGACTTTGGGGAAACAACCTCAAAACACGTATACAGGAACTTACTCACCTTTTTCTGAGCATTTTTAGGCACAAAAGTTCAAATTCAGATTCACTTTCAGAAACGGGAATTGGGAAGGAGGAGGCAGAAGAGACATGTAAGAAGTTGAACTCCTAAGGTACGTAGCTGGAGTGCAAATTTAGAAGCCAGATGCAGCCTACAGGCAGTTTTACTTCTATGATACTTGCCTCAGAAGCCTTTCCTCAGTTCAAGCAAAAGTATAGTTGACTGAAATTTATAAGCCAGACGTCACTTCTGGAGGTGCTGATATTTATCAAGTCCTCACAGATTTTTACTTTCTTTTTTGTTCAGCCCCTAAAATCCATCACGAAAAAACCTTGCAGAAGGGCATTAAAAAATGGCCAGTCACTTACTGCAGTGCCTGGGGGGAAAAAAAAGTGTCAGGTGCTCACTTTTATTTGTCTTTCAAGATTGGAAGAAGTTACATTAAATGTATATATTCTCCTTTGCAACCAAGTGATAACAGTTATCTGATACATAGAACATTCAAATTCCAGGCCAAACTGTGGTCACATTTTCTGACACAAGTAGTTACCTTTGAAATAAAGTAAGGCTATCACAATTTGACCCTCTGATCAGAAATAAAAGATTAAGATACCTATCAAAATTGGTTAGCAAAGTTACAGACCTCTCTTCTTGCTGCAGCCTTCCTGAAGCTCAATGGAACAGGAGAAAGATTTGGTTTTAAGACATCGGCTGCAATCTTTAGTGTGCCTGTTAGTGCTAATTAAATGTAGCGTTTGGAGATTCTGACTATTAAAACTATGCTCTAAACTGAAATCAAAGATGACACAGAAAGAAAGCAAGAACCCTGAACTGCATGAAAGAGTTCCCTGCTGCTCTCTCCTGTTTCTATGCATATTTGACTCCTCAAGCCCCTGGCAGCTCATTTCCCAGCCTAACCTCACAGAGTCTTCTTCATTTGTAGCCACAATTTCCCCTCCACAGTTACAGGCACAATTTCAGGAACTTGGGCTAGGGACAAGGTTTGGACAACTTTGGCTTCTGAATACAGTAAAATCCCACCTCTATTATCCAGGTGTCCAAATCCATGCACGTGCATGTACTGCACACGCACACAAAGTTGGTAATGACACTACTGAGCAGAAACTCTAATCATTTTTCATCCTTTCCCCAACCTAATGCACCCAGCTGATCTTTCATGGAAATATTCTGTGAGCTGCTTAACTATTACCTGGACGCAAAAGATGCAAAGCCAAAACAGTCCCTTAGTCACTGCTTGTCAAGTCCTTCTGGTCTTTTTTGCAACGTACTGTTTCACTCTATCGATATTAGTGATTAACAAATACCTATCAGTGAAATAAGCTAATCCTTCGGCTATTATCTGAGCAAGTTCTTGGCTTCTAAAGCAATAGGCACTGTTGATAGTGCCGCCAGTCGTTCCTTTCCAAAAAAAGGAAATACTCGTATTAACTCAAGTACGACCCTTTCCTCTAAAAACGTACAGAAGCCCAAAACAATCCAGCTAACCCATTCTATGGAGCTGGGTATGTCATCAGTACCAGCTGACCTTGTACAGCAGTAAAATGCTAACTCTTGGATCGCCTCACAGTACAGGATATGCTGCTTATAATTTTGAGTCTACTGTCTTCCTCTATTTTCCTCTTTAAAAATGAAGTATAATGTAAGTTAAGCTGAAATTCAGAAATGCATATATTTTACTTAAAAACATTCATCTGTTCAAAATTCAAAATAAACTTTATGGGATACAACAGTTTGGTTTTTTTTAAATAACAATTCATTCAAACTGTATATAATTCATTGAAGTATTCGTACAGCAAACAATGGTTAACCCTTGAAAACCTGTAGAAAAAGATTTTCACACACACACAAAAAAGGAAAAACAAAATTGAGGTATCACACCCACACACATACACCCAAGCACACGCTCACACCCAAGCACACGCTCACACCCAAGCACACACGCAGGCTGCAGCAAAAGCAGAAAATTGTAGGCCCAAAGGAAAATGATGACTGATTGTTCTATTCAAAAGTCCAGGTAGCTCAGGAAAAAAAAAAAAAAAAAAAAAAAAAAAAAAAAAAAAACACAACCCCCCAAGAGTCCTCTGAGTAAAGAAACTACCTCAAGAAAATTCTCAAGTGCACTGGAGACCTGATCATTTAAACTGTTTCTGCAAAGCAGCTCCCTGCACCTGAGAAAAATGCAGCCCAAGGTGACTTGTGCAAATATAAGGAGTCAGGAATATTTCCTGCTATTCCTTAAGTAGACATGAGGGGTGTCCATAGATTCAGTTAGTCTTTGATCATGCAAGATACTGCTGGAGTGCTGTCTTCGCCCTGCAATAAAGTAACAACTAGTTAATTGTTGGAGTTTGGTTTTCATCATCAACAGTTTTTTATGTACAAAACTATGCATAATGCCAGCTAGAGAGAGGGGATGAACTAGTTAGGTAAAGAGAAGTGGAGGAAGCAAAGTTGTTCCAGAGGACTGGGACAGTTATGAACAGTCATATTAACACTATGAATCAGAAAGATTAAACAGGGTCTCCACTGTTGTTAATTTTTAATATTGAGAACTTAAGTATAATCTGTTACTCCCAATATATAGGAGCAGTTACCCAAATAAACCTACATCACAATTTCTTTACACACAGCAGAACTCAGTGCAATGGTAGACAGTTTTTCTGGGATAGAAATATTTAATGCCCAAAAGGTTATTAAAAAGATGCCTTGTTATGAGGAAAGAATTCTCTCTAATCTTGTTTTGGGTTTTCTTTTTATACTCACTTGTCACACAGATTTGGATCTGATGACTGACTCAATTTATGTAGAATATCTACTATTCCCATGTCTCGTAGTTTATCTTGTCGTTCTTGTGAACCTACAAAAACAAATCACATTGTTGGGAACACCACCAAAAACAAACGTACTGAGAACAGAAGAAAGGAGTGGAATATGGTTTAAGCTAAAACACAGCACTGAGAACTCCCTCAGATGTGGCTACTTCATAAGGCACCCTAGTTTCTTTTCTGCATTTTAGTGGGCACATGTTTCAAGAACAAAAAATTTAGAAGGCAGAAATCTGAACATATTTTATCCTGAAGAAGCTTGATTTTAGTTGCTTTATTCTCACCACTCTGATTTGGATGCAGAGAACATTTAACTGGAGGTTTGTGCTCAAATCTGAGTTGTAGCACTCCATATAAAACGCATGTGAACAGGAAAGCATCAAGAGCACAACCAAGCGTCAAAGGCTGAATGAAGTTTGGAAATCTGAGAGATCTGGAATAAATTACACAGTAGGAGGAAAAAGCCCTACAGACTCTGTTCTCTTTGCTGAAGGGCAGTACAGTCAATCTGAAAACTCTAAGTAGACCATCTAAAAAAAAAAAAAAAAATGGCACCACAGTCCCACTGTTCCTCACAGCACGCCACCTCCCACTCCTCTCCTTGTCCCTCCTTCCAGCTCCACACTGCTGCCTCCACCTGTAGCTCTGCTACACACGTGCACACTCTCCCTCCCACGAGGAGTTTCCAAAACCTCCTTTGTCTTGGAAGCTCTCTTATCAGAATTCTCTTTTACTCCAATTATTTTCACATTTTACAGGCAGGTTGCAGGTGGAAACCTCCTGTGTGTGACAGACCAACCTCTGTTTTACAGAGGTGCTTTTTTTTCAAGCCTCCCTTCCTGCCTCCGGACAGCTCTCCCTCCACTTCCTGACCACACTCACTTGATCCGTATTATGGCTATACTGAAGTCTCCCTTTGTGCTTTGGATCCCACTGCGCTGTCCACTGCAAATACTAACTGCTAAACAACATTAGCCTTTCAAATGGGTAATAACTTGTCTATATATTAATAATCAGGCTTTCTTACCTTCTTCCTCATTCCATACGAGATTAGATATGCAGAACATGGCAGCAAGCTGAAGTTTAGCATTTGAATGACTCTAAATACAGAAAAATAGTACTCAGATTTAGAAGAGAAGATTCAGAATTTCTCAGACTTACATTTTGGCATTCATCCTGTAATAAGTGAGGTAGTGAAGTCAGGACCAATTCTTATCTACAGCTTCTCTCAAAGACAATACAATACTTGAGTACAACAATCAATTTCTTCCAAACATTTTAGTAAAACATCTAACAAAAGATGTCTCTTTTCTAAGAGCATGAAATGTTTTCCAAGTAGGGTTGTTCTATGTATTGCCTAATTGGCAATAAAATTCTTATACAAAATAGCTAGTGGATTTTCCTTTTAAACAGATCCTTATCCTCAGCACACCACTGCCATACAGAATTGCAGTGCATGCTTTCTTAACTTTAAATGTACTCAGTTATGTTTAAGTAAATGATTTTGAGTAATGATTTACATGAGAGGTCCCTCTAGCATTTTTTATTTCTACAAATGACCAAAATAAGACCTTTAAGAGAAATTCCCCATACCATGTAGTATTTGATCTTCTGCAGGATGTCATCATTGGTCATAATTAATTCTTTTGCTGTCGTTCCATCTGCTATATTGGCAAGTATACATAGTGTCTGGAAGAGAGAAAATGTTAGTTCTTTGGCTACAGATCATATCCCCATGAATTACACACTTTTCCTGACAGCTTTGAACTTGTGACAAACAATTTATTTAATTAGTTTTAATAACTCTAATCTGGAGTTTGTAGTTTGCTTACAACTGGGGTCAATGCCAAAGAGCTAACAATCATGGCTGAAAAGCCCTGGAAAAGGAACAGTCATTGCCATTTTAAAATTAAAGTAACATTATTCATTTCAACGCACAAAGTTTGAAGTCTTTCATGAAAATAAAAGTGCATAGAAAAGGTTAAATACACTGTAAAAATAAAGCAGTCTATTCAGTATCAGCAGCTAGAAAACTAGCTGAGTAATGCAACAGATTGTACAGGAATATATTGTGGCATCTAAGTTGGCATGTTGAGAACAGTAAGTATTCTCAGTTATTCCTTAAGTTTTATTCTGCCATGACAACATGAAACAAAAAAGGTACCTGCTCTTTGACTTCTATATTGTGCTCCCCTTCCAGAATGAGGGTCACTGCTTGCATGATTTGTTTCCCGTGAGTGCTCATTATATGGTCTATGTGCTGTCAAAGCAAAGATGAAATAGTCAGTGCAACTTCCCAGACAAAGAAGTGGCATTCTGAACTGAATTACTCCGAGTAAAGACTAGCAATGCTGCATAAAGACCGTAACCTCTAGAGAAATCTTTCCCAAATCAAGGCATCACAGCAGAAACTCTTCATATTATTCCTCTTCATCTGAAGCCTGGTCTTGTTTGAGAGCATCATACACCTCGGTTTTAATTTGTCTGAAGCCTGTAAAAAAAGACACTGGCTTCTCATTTGCTTGAAGGTCACAGTCTAAAGGCTGAATCATGTGGACACTGAAGACTGTGGACACAGGCTCTCAGTATGATGCTGCAGTTGCAAAGAACCATTTTCTCTCTTCCTCTGTTAACAGGAGGATATCAGAGATAGGTAAGGAAAGTGAGGTTTCTGATCACCTGGAACTTTTGCTATTCTTACTGGAACACTGCAACCAGGCCCGATATCCACACTTCAAAAGTCTGAGACAGTTCAGGCAGCTAAGCTAGATAAATTACTCGGAGTCTTGGAAACCTGTCTCAAAGTAAGAAACTTGCAGACAAGAGGTCATTCGATCACAGACTATAAACACCTATACCAGAATAAACTTGATAATGAGGAAAAACAGACAAAAATGGGAAACGTGACCTACAGGGTGAACTGATGTCAAAACACAAGAGTGACAGCAAACAGCCACCGGAAGAGATCACCAACACCTGGCAAGCTCTACAATTATTTAAGATGTTAGAGATTCCTTAAAAGAGATTTCTCATAATTTGCGAGCAGTAAGACTTCATTCAAAAGCTGCTGGATCAGTTATTCTGAAGTCAGTTTGGAGTATAGGATTGAAATGGTTGGTTCTGGCTTTATAATGTACTAAAAGTAAGTGAAACTGGGGCAAAGCTTCAGCTGAGGAACTCCTTATGGGATTATCAGACTTGGTTTTAAGAACTCACGGTGAATTTACATGACTGGTGATTAAAAATCTCACACTAAAGGCTGATTTTCTGTCAAGCTCATTGAGCTTCAATGAGTACAAAACCGAAAATATTTGAAGTGACTGTTTCATGGTAAAACACACTATGTGATATAATGCACCACAGAGGCTTTGTCATTCCCCCCAAAACACACGTACACAAACCCAGCTGCCAAACGCGTGCTCATCTTTTCCCTGTTTTTCACAGGGGATTATACCCTGTTTTTCCTTTACCAATATCTCAAGCTCTTTCTCCTTGTCAAAAGCAAGTCATACGCTTACATTTTTAGACCATTTTACTTCACTGTGTAAAATGAATGTAAGCATTTTCTAATCATACAATCTCACAGTCACAGTTCAGAAAGTCAATATTCTCTATACACTTGGAGAAGAACAGATGTATTTCAGATATTAAGACAGACAAAATACAGGTAATCCTCAAGATATGTACTTCTCCGTATGCTGACTCTAAAGTGAAATGCTCTTATTAGTCTCCTTGGCAAGTTTCACAGAAAGCTCATTACTTTCAGCAAAAAATATTTTCCAAAATGCAACGGAATTGAACATAACTGCCTAGCTCTGTTTGTATGCAAAAATAATTACCATATTTTAGTGGTCATGCAGAATTCTTTCAAGTTTTCTTATAACAATTTGTACGTTTCATCGCTATATGCTTTTATCCAAGTATTGCAGAGGCCTCAGTTTTAGTTTAATATATCAAACAGCAATATTATATGGAAAAATAAGTTGCATTCTCAGTCAAAATTTTTGTCTAAGTACAAAATCTTTGTACAAAACAAGGGTAACAATCAGTTTGTATTTCCAGTGTAACGTCCGCATGTTTGATCAGCTTTCACAAAGTGTTCTCGCAGCTTTACTTACTGGGCGGGTGGATAGAAGATTCCTGAGCAGTCCCAAAGTTTTCATCAGAACATTTACATCTGAATCAGAAAGCAACTGGAATAACTGCTCTGTACTCAGACCTCGTAAGATATCAGATTTGATCTTCTGTTCTGCTTGAAATGCCACATTCTGAAAGACACAGTACACTTTTGCTCAATTCTTTACCTTAAACTTGCGTTTTTATTCTCTTAATGGACCATTACTATCTACAAGCATATATCCTTGCTAAATTAATCCTGCAAGCATTACAATTTATGAGAAACTGCTATGCAGTAGATGATTAACTTCCCTCACAGTCTTATGACTGACCTGATTATCATCTGTTTTTAAAGAGTCTCCTGCAACACTAGTGATGTTGCTTAACTGTTTCCCAAGTAATCAGGGCAACCAAAATTGATATGAGAATTGAGGGTGCTTTCTCACACCCCCTCCAGTTTATCAGCTAAGTGATAAAATGCTCCAGGTGGACCATGCTTCTCCTACAGTTAAGTGGAAAGGCAAGCCGCCTTTCATCTGTGTTATTTGTAACAACAGACAATTTCCTAAAGTTACATTTACTAATTCCTTCTCTTTAAGGAGTGAAATTGCAAACAGTACTTCACCAGTGTGTTTTACTTACCATTAAAGCCCAAATGCCATTCACTCGCAAGGCAAGATTTTCACTCTGTGTTAGACTACATAGAAGTTCTATGGCTCCTGATTCTAAAATAGGCTATAACAAACAGGGAAAAAAAAATCTTTAAAACACTACACAGAATAATTAGACATATATAAAAATATAATACATTAAGAGTGTCGCTTTCATCTTACTGTCATATTTACAAGATGTCCCATCCGTCAGATGAATTGCCCAAGCCTTACTTATTTTCATGAGCACTTACAAGCCAGGTTCTTATGAAGAAAATCTCAGAACAACATGGAATTATTCTTGTGTGTCTCTGTGTATGTGTGTATACACATACATACATACATACACACACACACACACACACACACAAATACTACTGTGATACTATGCATACATCTGCCACAGACATACAAGCAAACCTTTTCCCCAACAACTTTTAGTTTGGGGCTCATCTCTTAAAACATCATCATCCTTTGAGCAATCAGTTTTTGTCTGGAATCTAATGGGACACATGACTTAATTAAGAGGTTATGGACAATGAAAGCTATTTAATGCTGTTCTTTACATTTAATCTTATTTGCTAATGAGAACCTCACGCACACACTTAAAAGCTCATTTAATCAGAAACCAGAATTGCGTGGAAGGGACTGTGCTCTGCAGGAACAGGTCTGACTCACCAAACAGCAGGCAGACTGCACCCACACTGGGGAAGAGCTTGTGCCAAAGCTCACCTGGTCCTAAGGGCTCGGGTGCTGCATTAAGCTGCCAGAGAACTGTGATTTCTCAAGGGGCCAAGTAATTGAGGAAATGGATCATACTGCCAACAAAATTAGCAGTCTGTTCTCTTGTGGAATCTTTTAGGCATAATAAAACAAGTTTTACAAGTATAGATTCAACGTGATGTCTGCCTTTCCTCTTTCAAAAACTTTTAGAGATCACATTTAATTACTTGACTACACTTTACTCAGAACACCTTAAACATTTTTTTATTGATACATCATCAAGTGATCATATTCTGCCAATCATTACAGCTACAATGCTTCCCAAGTAGCGGTTATCAATTAAGTTACCTTTATGCTTACTGGAGCATTTGTATAATGTAGCTGTTATCCAAAAGTAAGAAGAGATATCAGACAAATACTGACCTCTTTGCTTGGAGAGAATTCCAGAAGAAGATTGCATAGTGTGGAAGATGCTACTACCAGGATTTCATTTGGAGCATTCTGTAAAACCTGCAGCGACAAAGGGAAGAGTGGGGAATCTCTGTTAACTAGCAGGATAAAGAAGGGATCATTCTGGAACAAAATACTAGGTAATGATGCCTGTTCTTGATGCTCTATACATTGGGAGTTGTTCTGATGCTGGCAGTGTAGATCAATTCAACGTGACGGTACACAACACATGACACGCTGCAGCAATGCCAAGCCTGGACCAGGTCATACCCTCTTTGCTGTGCCTGGCATCCCAGGCGAGACCACCACACGCCGTCCGTCCTTACAGAGCGCATCCCCCTCACGTGTCCTGAAAGGCTCAGCAAGGAAGCCGGCATGAGGATGCAAGCGCTCCTCCAGCCAGGAAAGGCGGAAGGGAGGGGTTGTTCTGTACCACCACCTCTTTCAGAGCTGTCATCTAACTCTTGCATTTGCAGAGGGTTGCCCAAAAGCACATTTATATGTACCCTGGAGATTTAAATATTCTTCTTCAGTGCTTTAAAGACGTACACACTAGGGGAGAGAGAAAGGATTTCTAATGTAGTCAGTATTAACCTAGACTGAAAATTATGTCTTCTCTTTATTAGATATTACTTTTATTTTTCTCTTAAGAATAATTCCAGGTGTTCTGGCATGAACACACAACTTTCTGATTACAGATTTTTAATAAAATTTAAATGAACAACTGCAAGAAGTTGTATTTATGTAGAACTCTTCAACAATCTTCATTAACTTCATCACATGCTTCTCCTATGATAATAGCTGTGTTTTTTCAGGCATTCCCGCAATTTCTGTGGTTTACATTTCTAATAGTTTTGATGTTTTGATGTTTGTCCTTTCACAAACTCTTAAAAGATAAAAATCACTCTCTGCAAGCCCCTTCAGGTGAAGATCAGTAGTCCTGGATCATAGGATTATTTTATTATAGTGATAGCACAAAATTTTTTATGATCAAATCCCCCTTGACCTCCCAATAAAACTAACAAATCAGACACCTATGGATTAATATCACAATTCACATTCCCAATTCAAGAATCAGTGCTTAACATGTTGTAAGTATATTGTGTATCCTGACAGAAGATCATTTCCCCATCATTTCTATTGTGAAACTATAGAAAGAGGGGGCTCATACTCTACAGCCTTGTCTTTAAAAAAAAAAAATCAATAGCTGAGAAAAGTTTCTTGGCCTGCAGCCAGCAAGGTGCCAGAGAGCACAAAAACTAGTGAATCAGAAATTTTCAGGAGCCCATGATTTCTGATAATCCAAATACAAGTAAAACAGAGAAATTCAGACCCGAATAAAATGTCACAGACAAGTATGCCCAGTGGACATCTTTCTTGTGTTAAGACATCTGAACCACCAGAAACATCTGAGGGCTTCATTTTTCCCTTTTTGGGTAATGACTTCCTGATTTTTCTGAACCAATACTGAACTGGTTTTGGGGATATGGTCCTGCTTCTGAAAAGATACTAGATCTAGAAAGCATATACAATATCCTCTTTGTCCAAATAATCGCTCATTGTCAGACCATCACTGAAGAGCTGACAACTACTCAACAGTGGACCTGTTCTCTGCTTTGACTGCAGGTGAAAAGAGAACGCTCCAGTGCAAAATGAAACACAGCTGCTATTGGTCATGCCGGACACACTGTTGCACAGATTTTAATACAGGTTTAGCACCCCTCCAACTCTCGTGTTTAGCTTCTCCCCTTTCCCATCCTAAAATCTCCTAGATATTTTCTAATTGTTTCTACTAAAATCAGTTACCACATCAAGAGTGCTTGAATAACATGTATTCCCTGGCTGTTATACCAGGGAAACCCATTCTTTTAAGATGGGAATCTTAAAAGATTCTGCCCCCTCAACCCCTGTGGAATACATTCCCAATCAATCCAGTGAAAGAGAACCTGTCCTGACCCATCCTTTGCGACATCTGCACCTCTGCAGTCCTTACAGTCATGCACTGCTTGGGGTAAGTTCTCACAAGATGCTCAACTTTGTTGCCTGTTTATGACTCTCACTTACAGCTCTGGAGCCTTTATTCCTTCCTGGATCTGAAGCAAAGCTCTGGACTCTCAGCTCACTTTACTGTGCCTCATCATCAGGTTCATCTCCTCATCTTTGCTGATAAGGCTTCCCCTGGCCTGGCTATTTCACTTCTGAAGAGGGAGTCAGGCTCATTTCAGACAATTCTTTTGCTGATTCTTACGGATGTCTATATTGC
The DNA here is from genome assembly GCF_003343005.1 of Rhea americana. Taxonomy (NCBI): domain Eukaryota; kingdom Metazoa; phylum Chordata; class Aves; order Rheiformes; family Rheidae; genus Rhea; species Rhea americana. Next base: position 1,258,910 of record NW_028186151.1, read on the forward strand.
CTAAGCTTTTAGGTTTCTTGCTATCAGACTCTGCCTGCTCCCCATTTTCAAAGCCTCAAAGACACTGAAACTGAGATACTGGTCTTATCTCAAGACATGAGATGCTACATATTTATATGTTTTGATCCTATTTAATCTTGCTGTGGATAACCGCATGCTACAAAAACATGTCTTCTAAAAAGTCTTACTGAGGTCTTTGGTTTCAGTTATAATATCTACAGTGAGATAAAAGTAGAGAATTATGGAAAGAAATGTAGATCTAAATTCTCTCATAGGGCTTTTAGCTGAAGTCTGAACTGTGCCATCTAATGCGGGCTAAAAACTGAAGGAGGAGACACAGTCCCCCTAGCGTCCACCGAGCATGGACCACAGCACTCTTCACTACTGCTTGTTTCTGTTGATTTATGACTTGCAGGAAAAGGTCAACGAGTTTTGATTTCTAGGTAACTTCTATTACGATTATACAGAAAGATATTCAAACTGAACAGACCTCATACCCTTGGTGTTACTATTTTAACCAGAACACTCCAGTAGACAGGACTTGACTTTTCTTTACTTACCTTCATTAAAGGTTTCCATACAGCATGATCCTGAAAACTTGTCCTGAGCTGCTGTACAGAACGGGACAAACTGTGCAAACATCTATAATGGAAAAGAAATCTTCTAAAATATACATACACACACGTACACACTTACATACTTCTATAATATACACATTGCTTCTACACATACAGAAACAGTTGTAAATAGCAAGAGGAGAATACTCTACTAGTCCAAGATAATTTTTTCCCCAATAAGTTTTCCAGCAGTGGAAATGGCTTTAAATTTGTTTTAGCTTTTAAAAGATTAGCAGAAGACCTATCAAGTGCAGAATCAGACTTCACCATCACAGAATTATTTGTACAGATCAGAAAAGCCACCTACCTGACTGCAGCTAATCGCACCTTGATACTAGATTCAGACAAGCCATTAACAATACGGTCCATCATATTTTCAGTCTCAATGATCTAGAGCAAAAAAGGAATTAATGCTAGATGAATAAAACAATATAAATATTTATGAGTTGTTGGGGTTTTTGTCTGTAACATTTTAAACATTGCATATAAAAAGACGCCTATGACTAAAACACCATCAAGCCACATTATCTTCCCAGATTAAGTGGAATAAAGTGTGTAACCACATATCATTTAGAAAACAACATCTGCATGCTTTGCTCAGCTACTGCTTTTAAAATGGTTTTATTAATCATCAAGGAACACGACACTTGTACAAATGCTTTACCCTTAATGTCATTTCAAAATAAAAGGCAGCATGCACAAGCCAATACAGTATATACAAACTACAGACTGGAGGCATGCTGTGAAACTGTCTGGAAAAAATACAGAGCAGTTCATCTTTCACATTTAGACATGGCCAGTCCCAGCATTTAAGACTAGGATAAAAGGCAGTAAATATCAGAGTGAATGTTTTCTATAACAAATGAATCTCCCTCCCCCCCCACACACACAGTCACTTAGTAAAAGAAATATGCTTTAGTTAAGAGTCATTGTTTTTTTGAATTCTTGCTAACCCTTACTCTTTATTTTAGTAGTAATTTCATATATAAGTAAAGGCATCTCTGTTATTAACTAAAGAGGCTCATCCTGCAACAGAAGATAGATTTACCATTTTGAATTTGGGAGATCCTGAATCATTTCCCCCTGACAAGTTCTCCTGCTAGTCATCTTTTCTATGCTGCATTTTCCTGCCTCCTTTGTGTTCATATCTTTTTTTCCTTCTCTTTTCCCCTTTAAGCAAGGAATAAACCCAGAAAGTTCTCCTGCCTCCTGACCTTACCACTTCTGTTTGATACAGCAACTATACACTTCATTTAAAAAATAATTGTTTTGATCATTAATTTCCCTACAATTCCCACACGCATCATGTTCTTAACTACAGAGAGCACTAATCATCCCCGCAGAGCCTCTCCCAAGTTGAGCAGATTTTTTTCTCCTTCAGATCAATCTCAGTTTATTCATACAGCACAAGCCAAGCCAAACCACGATTCCATTTGTCAATATGCTTACATTTTCCAGGGTTTATTTTCAAGCAAATGTTTGGTTTATAGAAGGACGTAGGTATTTTCTGTGCCTCAGAACATGGGCCATGACAATACCCCCCCACAGTTATGTGCAGAAAGAACATGTTAAAAAACAATACATTGTGAAAACCTAGTTCCACCACCACTGTGAAGATTTATACATAAATAAAATTCAGTAATATGTAGTGTTACATTAATTTTTGTTTGGATTTCATAAAAAAGCCGCAAGATAAAAGTCTGTAGGAACATAAACTGGAAGAAAGCCTTGTTATTTCAACTTATTTATACCCCAAAGCTTATATAAAGGTGTACAACATGCGCCCAAATTCTTGCCCTGCCCTTCAGCACAGCTTTCAGCTGTGGCTTTGCACAACTGCTAACACTTTTCACAGGCTCACCTTTTTTCGAATATCTTCATCATTTGCTCCAAGGGAAGCATAGAGCTTGAAAGCAGCCTGGCGCAGTTCATGAGCATGCTTCAAGTCATGGTCGAGCTATTTAAATAAAGTACAAATATAAAATATAGACACTAAAAAAAAATCCAAAAAACTACAAGTGTTATTTTCTGAACAGCTGTACAGCTAGCACATATTCACTGGCAGGTCGAGGGGGATTTGATCGCACAAGTTAAATGCTATCACACCATTTTTGAACTAATGAAATGGAAGGTGACTTGGAATAGCCAGCACGGATTTATCAAGGGTAAATTCATGCCTGACCAACCTGAGTCCCTTCTAATAATAAAACAACTCCTCTGTAGATGAAGATAGAACAGCAGATGTCATCTACCTCAACTTTAGCAAGGCTTTCAACATGGTCTCCCACAGCATCCTTGCACTTAGGTTGAGACCTTATGGTTAGGGCAAGTGAAGGACTGAGATGGACCATTAAGGTCAGAGGGCAGTGGTTAATGGTTCACACCACCTGCAGCCTCATTACAAGCTGAGCTCCTCGGGGCCTATTCTGGGACTTATCCTGTCTAATATCCTTATCAACAACCTGGAGCAGATGGTGCACACCTTGATTGAGCCTGTGGATTACACCAAATTGTTGCGGGGGTGGGGGGGGGGGAGGAATGCAGTCAGTGATCTTTAGGACAGGGCTGCCGTTCAGAGCTGTCTTGACTGGTTGGGGGAATGGGCCAGCTGGGAGTTCAACAAGGAGAAATGCAGAAAGCTGTACCTGGGAAGGAATAACTCCTTGCAATGGTACAGGCTCAGCTGAAAAGGGCCTGGGGGTAAGCTAAGCAGGAGCCAGCAGTACAGCAGTGTGCCCTGGAAGCCAAAGTGGCTAACAGAAGCCTTGGATGTAACTAACGGGCGCACAGCCCACGGATCACAAGAAGCGATTGCTCTCCTTTACCTGACATTCATTAGAGAAAACCTCAAAAACTGTGCCCTGCTCTCCACCCACTCCCTAAGCACAAAAAGGATGTTGATGAACTTGAGCAAGTTCAGTAGAGGGTCACCAAGATGGTCAGAGGGCTGGAGCACTTGCTCCCATGAGGAGAGGCTGAGGGAGCTGGGCTTGTTCAGCTGAGAAGAGAAGGCTGCAGAGGGACCTGAGAGCAGCCTTCCAAAACCTATGATAAGACTACATGAAGCTAGGCTCCTTATGAAGGTGCATAGCCAGCAGAAGGAGAGACAACAGTCAGACTGAAAGAGGAGAGACTGTTACTGGATAAGGACAAATATTTCACCTGGAGGAGAGTCAAATATTGAAACAGATTACTTAGATTGGTTGATTAATCTCTATTCCTAGCAGTTTTCAAGAGCTAGTTGGACAAAGCAACCTTGAGTAACCTCCTCTCAGGTCAGTATTGACCCTGCTTTGAACAGAAGATTGAGACTAAAGACCTCCTAATGTCCCTTCCAAACAGAATTATTCCAGGATTCTAGCTGCTCTCAAAACTCCATACCAAAGGGTAACTTAAAGTGATCTATAAATTCTACTCAAAATGTTTGCCAGAAAAATGAATATTATACAGCAAAGTGCTGAAATAAAAGAACCTTCAGAAGTTAAACTGTATGAGTAATTCTCCTTGGTGCAGCTATATTAAAGCAAAATGTATTATGTCGTTGTTAAAAATACTTGAAATAGAAGACAAATACGTTCTGCACTCCTCACTCATCTAGTTTTTACCTTATAGGGTGTAATTCAATGCATTTCTTACAAGGTAAGCACTCTGGCTTCACAGCAGACTATTTTTAGAGACTTTCTGAACACTCTAAGCAATGTCATAATATTTATAATTGTTCCACTCATGTCTGGAACCTAATGATGTTTTGCATACTATAGCCAATGACCATTACTTCCCAGTCAGCTACTAAGCTGCCTTCTGCTTGTTTAGTTTTATACTGAGACTAACAGTTTTCTTTTTTATATTTCATTTGCACTTTTACATAGAATTCCAAGCATCTATATAGACAGAATCAATCCCTTCCTATAGAAGCCTGAGAAGTAAGTCTGTTCCTTGGGCCAACTTCAGATGGGGGAAAAAAAAAAGTGAAAAAGCAGGTCTGTAAGGCAGGTCTTCTGGATACTTCTGAAAAATCAGCAGCCTCTAGGACAGAAGCAGCGAACAGGTAATGGATGTTTCCCTATGCAGAATATCAAAAGCAATCTTGCCTCTGATGTTGACTGATCCAGTAGTGCTTTGGAAACTATGCAAATCTGGAAACAAACAGGTTTACAAATGAAAGGTCTGTGTACAACACCCATGGAAGTAACAGCCTCTGAGGTGTATTTGGTTTCTGTTTATCCAATCTACTTGCAAGCACAGATAACTCATAATATGAAACACTACACGACAGCCAGATCTTTTTCTGCTTAACCAAACAAAACAGTCTCTGAACTTAATATTTTGCACAAACCTGACCTAAGAATTGAAATCAGTCTCTCATCACATGGGCTATTATCTCTTATGAAGCTGAAATGCACTGGTTCCTGAAGGTAAGCCTTTTAAACTCTGCAAAGGAGAAACATGACAGGTGTCTCAGTCTAGTACTTTCTTACTGTCTCCGGAAAATGTCATGAAACTCCTATAGTAAAGCTATGTTAAAGCACCCAGAGCCCATCTCCCTATGATCCCTAGGGAAGAACAGCAGCATCCTGCTTACAGGATGGGGAGACCAGATATACACAAAGATCTTAGCCTGGTTATCACAGGCTCCAGAGAGAGCAGTGAGTGAGCAAAGACCTGGGGATGACGTGCATCAGGAACCCAGTCCCACTGGATGTTTGTCACCTTTCTGATGAGGAACTTCGATGCACGGTTTAAATAGAATAAAGCACATCCTGGGCATTTAAATCACCATTTGTTAACATCATTGTTTTTGCACACTTTCGAAGGTTTCGAATCAGAAACATACCCTTTTGATATCAGTGATTGCACTCACTGAGCTGGGATACTTGAAATAGTCAGCAAGCATGACGATGAGGTGGTCAGTAATGCTGGCAATTCTCTGGAGCTCCACATCTGTTTCAATCAAATAGGCAAGTGTTTCTGCTCCTTCTACTCGCTCCTCCAGCAGTCTTTCCTTACTACACATCCGAACCAAACATGGCAGAGTCTGAAAAGTTTTTTTTAAAAAAAAAAAAAGATGATCATGGTTAGAAGTTTAGTAAAACCTTCCTCACTCAGGGTCAGGCCACATGACTGTGCAGGACAGATGCTACCATCCCCACTAAGAGCACAGAGCTGGACTGCCTGCCTTCTGGACCTCCTTGCTTAGAAAGGGTGGAAGGAGGGGCCTTTGACTCAGCCAACAGAGATTTTCATCTGTATGTCATTATTTGGAATGATGGACACCAAAATCCCACTAATGAAAGTTTTAGATACGTCAGATTCTACCTGCTACAACCACTGAAAGGGAAAAATACATTTTCCTACTACACTCTCTTATCTACAACCTACTAATTCTCCAGCATGCCCCCCGAATAGGCCTTAGGGACAGAGAACCTTGTGACAGTTCTCCGGTTCCAAGTGTAAATCTGCAGGAGCCTCAGGAGTTTGCACCAGGCCACAGTCAGAAGATACTCATCAGTATATTGTGTAGACTTTAGTGGTGAAAACTACTTTTTGCTTTAAGCAGTAAGTGCAGCTATCTGCAGGGCCTCGGGCTTGCAGCATGCTGTGATCACACTCACTGTTCACATGAGAAAACTCAACACTGCAGAGGCCTTCACAGCCAAAGACAAATGACTGCTGTCAAAAATTCCTAGGTTTCAGATCTCAGACCATCAAATACTGACAATAACTGCTTTGCTGATTGCTGGTTAGACCCTTCGGTTGCTAGACTCATTCTAGGAACAGGTACCTTACTGATTTCAGAACACGCATTCATGGTACATACAGGGGAAAAAAATTAGCTTTTATGCATTTTAACTGTTTGCATTGTGGTATTATTCTCTGGAAGAATGGATTCTAAAAAAAAACATACTGAAGAAGGCTTTGAGTCTGCCAGACTCCTCTTCTGTAACTAAAAGAATTGAACACTTTTATTTTAGTGTTACAGTAATTCTTCACTATAACAAGGAGAAGCAAGCAGTGCTAGTATTTTCTGATCTCTGGCTGATACGCTTGCTCATCATCATCTTTTTCTGATTGGCTATAGAAGTGTGACTACCAAGAGAAACATGACATTTCTACAGTGTTCAAAGTTAACTTTACTAGGAAGTTAATTAAGGAGAGTATAAAAATCAAGTCCAGGATTTCAGCATGAGTGTGAGGGGTTTTTTTTTGTTTATAAGAAATTTCCTCAGCCAGAATATGAAGTAATGAAGCTCAGACAAATCTACAAAAATGTTGTGAAACCTGAGACGTCACCTGCCCATATGATAGATTCCATTTATAGATTGTGCAAGTGTTATGACTAGTCTTGTGAAACAAACTGGTGAAAGACAAATCAGTGCTCCATCTGTATAAGACACCAAGCCAATAATGTCATTTCCAGTTGCTTACATATGATGACTGAACTACAATCATCAGATGGGGATGAGCATCAAACTCTGGGATATTTATACCTGAACACACACTTCCTAGTATGATTCTTTAAAGTTTCTTAAAAGAGCCATATTGTGTCTTTAAGCTTTTACAGCAAAGTGAAATTAGGGATCTGATTTTTGAATGAGCATCTGCAGAACTTGGTGCTTTTGAAATCTTCAGTATAACAAACTTTTGTAACTTTTTATACAGGACATACAAATAAAAGCAAAGATAGAACCACATGAGAGTTTTCTGTGTTACACCAAAAGCTGCTTAATCTGCTCACCTTGAGAACGATGCAGGAATCATCTGTTCGTATTGCTCCAGCTCTGCACATGGAAGTAAGGCTGCAATGGGATAAAATAAGCATTCACCTACCACTATATTTTACACATATAAGACTGCAAAATAAATGACCATACTAGTGAAGCATAATTCGCTCTGTTTTACCGCTCATTTCAGAATATTTCTGCTTACTAGACTTGGATTTGGGCACATGAACAAATTTTTAGATGCACACATTTAAGCAAATTTATAGTACAGAACACCTTGCTGGAACACTGATGAATACATACACTGTAAACTGGTCAAAACAGGCCTCACCAGCATACCTCACTGATACAAAAACCCCTTATACTGACGGAAAACAAAACAATCAATCTTCCTTAAGATACAGGTGCAGTATACAACAGTCTGTCCTTTGCTGCACGCAGGGCAGGCCAGCACCTAAGTTATGAGGAGCAGAGGGATATAGGGTTGGGAGCTGACAACACAGCTGAGTCAGAAACTGCAACCTTCGCACTAGCCTAGGAGCTGTGGTTTTGTTCTAATACTTTGCCACAAGTGTCTTTTGTCTCTACAAAAACAAAACTCCACTGAATTTCAGTGCAGGTGACCGAGAAGCCTCGTTTCAACCCTTGGGACTGATAGCAGGACTCATTCATCTTCTTGCCTGAACAACCACGAGGAAAGTACCAGTCTTGCAGCTGGCATTTAGTCCAGTCAAACCTTGTCTACCAAAGTGTTCTAGTTTAAGCACGAAATAAGTTAAAGTAGTTTTACTTTACTGAATACAAATAAACATTCATGACTTAACTGCCTCATATCTTGAGATCAGTGGAAAAGATGCACCTCTACTAGCTTTATTTTTAATTTAATTCTCTATCTCTTCTCTGGATTGTCAAAGAAACAAAGTCAATCACAGCTGACAACCCAGAATCTCAAGACTGTACTGGCAAAAGTATCAGTGAAATTGGTGAACTGAATCAGAGAACTGATACAGGTCAAAAATAAGCTATCAAAATCTCAAAGGAGAGTCTTCAGTGCAGAGAATTAATGGAGTCTAAACCAATCAATACACTGGTTACTAACATCGAGTTATGCTCGATTATAGCAGTTTACAGTGATAGATTTTTCTTCTTCTTCAAGCATCTGCAGTCATTTATCCCTATCAACACTATCAACACAATAGGAGGAAAGGGGCCTTAAAAGGAGTCAATTCCTAGCTTATGAAATGAGTAATCCTAGTGTTACTGCTATGGAACATGGTCACACTGTGTCATGTATTATTTATATGACCGTGCCAAGATGTGCTCATGCCAAAAGGGAAAGTTCTAATTGATCTATAATATTATTTAATAAACATTAATTCTCCTGTACCAGCACAAGCAGCTTAAATAATAATCTACTTCAATTAAAAAAATTGGGGAGAGGGTCTAGCCCTTTCCCCTGTTCTCATCTTGGTGCATATAATATTCAACACACCCCAGCCCTAGTCCATTGCGTGAGTCCTGAGGACTCACAGTGACATTATCATGTATTACAGGACATTGTTTTATTATTAGACTCTGTAATAACATAAGATTGATCACAGCCTTTTCACAGTTAAACTTGTCATAAAATCTAAGCTATTATTGAAAGCTGCAGTTCAGCTTATGAAGCTCCGTATGCTTGAGTACACATTTTTGATAAGATTACTGCCCTGCAGTATTTTCCTGTTTATGTATAGAAAAGAGTGAACATTGTGCTATAAGGACTGTTAGGTAAGAAATATTTCCTCAAGATTTCAGATAATGCAATAACATCATTATTCTTAGAGATTTAGATTTCATTTATATGAATTTACAACAAGAAAGTGAACAGTTAAAAAAAGTAATAAATTGCAAGCTATTTCATCCTAATTCCTGACGAAAATTACCATTTAGCTGATGTGAGCTGCATTTCAATAGGCTTGTCCCTTTGTAACATCTTGACAAAAATTTGTGGTAACAATTCTCCATCAACCAACACTGCAAACAATGAAAGAGAACTCAGAAAATAATTCCAATACAAGCAGTCAATAAAATGAATGTCAAATTAGCAACCGTACCTTTATGCTTACCATTTACAAGAGTCATTGATACCTGGGGGTTTTCAAAGGCTAGAACTGAGAAGCATTTCAATGCTTGCATTCGAACCTGTGTGAAAACATAATATATATGAAGCATAAATGTAAACGCTAACTTTTAAGGTTTATAAAAAATAGTTCTGTATTATTAATAAGAAATTTAGAGGATAGTTAAAAGGCAGATGAAAGCATCCAAGATTCAGCTTGACTGCTCTGATCTCCTTGCTGGAACTACCCTTCTACATTGCATGTTGTAATTATTTGTGAAAAAGAGAAAGCAAGGGCTAGCAGGTGGGAACCAGAGGTTCAGAGATACCAGTCTCATCGGTAACGCTCCACAGACTTGCCAACAGCAACAGTGGGAGTCTCACAACAGCAATATATAATATTTCAAGGAGAGTCTAACTGCCCAAGGGAGTCAGAAACTCATGCCACTGCGACTCGCACTTCAGAAGTCTTTAAAGGTTAATTTAATAAAATATCTAACAATAACGATCTAGCTGAACTGATTCTAAGCTAATCTTCCAAGGAATTGATGCTATAAACTTTACTGCCACTACACAACCTCAGCTATCACCCCCACACAAACAACTCAATAATCACCATGCTGGATCTTCCTCCTTCAAGTCAAAACCAAGTCTTGGTTTATCAAGCTTTCATGGTTGTCTAGCCAACCTAGGGTACGAAGTCTATACAACCTCTTTTTTTGGACACAGAGAAGACCATAATCATCTTCCTGGCTACAGACTCTAATTCAGTTCATACATCAGTCTGACTTCATCCTCTGTAATTCCACATATTTAAACTGTGTCCATGTCCTTCCCACATTTCTGCTACCACCACATTCTTGGTGCGACAGGAAAACAAAACGAAGAGATTTTTAACCTAAAATACCCGTCACTGAAGAAAGCACTTGATGTTACTGCAAGTTAGGTTTAGGTCCCCCTGCCTATCCTCAACAAAAATTCCTGGAAATACAAAAGTCCAAGGGTAGACAATGACCATAAAAATCAAACTTCTGTTTATTAATTCTATATCATGGCTGTGATTAGATATCAAGTTCTCTTATCAGTAGTAATGAAATCTTAGTTAGGAAAAATGGATAGCAGCCCATCTGGCTTCAGAACAAAAGCCTCATTTGACAACAACTCCATTTACTTTTCACACAAGATCTAATGAATTTAGTGTATTTTTCAAAGCAGCACAAAGTAGATATTCTATATTAAAAAGCACTGAAAAGAGTCAAACCACAGCTGAAGAGCTGTATTCCTGCCAGAAACAAGCAAGCTGGGAGGAGAGTGGGAGGAAAAGGGGAAAAATTTTCTAATGAGAACAACTGAAGTCTAGCTAGAAGTTAACTGTTTTAAAACATATTGCTCTACTAATGACAATTACGAAAATTACTAAGGCAACTACTTTTTTTGCTGGTACTCTCCTGGTACTGGTACTCTATTGAGCTCCGTCTTGTTTATTTTAAGATAGATGTTTAAAAATTAGGAAAGGTTCAAATTGACACATGGTTTGGAAAAGTCACATCACACCACAAGCTGGAAAAGATCAGCTACTTTGATCCTCCTTCCTTTAGGAAAAACATTGCTTGATCATTATAAAAACTCACTAATACAGGAAAATAAAAACCAGAAATTATCAGTCTCACTGATGAAATGCTGAAGATATCCTACTTCCTAGTAGATGCTTCTCTTCCCTGCACCCCCAAAACCATGAAGATAATGACCCACTGGAACAGAGTACCAGATTTCCTTTCACTTGAAATGCTCATTTCAAGACTGGCTTTCATTCTGTAAGATACTCTAATTATCAAGATGTTCTTCATTAAGCAGGACATCAAAATAGACAAGCACAGTTATCTGATCTAGTCTTAATCAATCAGTGAACAGTCTATTTTCAAGACAAAGAAAAGGACAATAACATACATTAGATATTTTATATTAGATATTGTAATAAGAGTAACTCAGAATAAGATAAGGAAAGATAAGGATAAGATAGGAAAGGCCATGAAAGCTCAACCACTCAGAGGTCATAGGATTGGCTTCAGACAGATTTCAGAAGCTTTTTCACTTCTGTTAGCTCCAAATAACCAATTGCACAGAGGAGCCTCAGAAAGGACATGCACTTCTTAACGTGCTTCAAACATTTCCATCTACTAAGCTACAGCAGACTCCTAAGGGCCTGCTTAGGATTCGGAATTTTGCCCTTACCCTGAGGAGAGCTAGTTGACCCTCCATGCCACCAAGTTATAGACACAATACAACGCTTTTTTGGAGGTGGTACGTGGTGAAGAGAGCACTACAGCACCGCATTACAGTAGTCCTTTTTCTTGGTAGTACTCTACCATCCAGAATGGGCTTCCAAAATGTAACACAGAATGGAGCTGAGACTCAAGAGATTCAGCGAGCACGCCGCTGGCTGCCCGCCCCCCCCAGATTTCACATCCAGGTTTTCACGAGTTTGACTTCTGGTTAGGACAGCTTCCCTTTGCCTCTTTTCTGCTCCGTTTTATCATTTATTTTTCAAAAAATTAGACCTTTTTATTGGTTTGTTGAGTGTTTTTTCTTGTTTAGATCAACAAATATCAGCTGTTTTAATTAATGGTGTTTTAAATTTACAGAATACTCCAAAACAATACATCATATTTTGATAAAAATCCATACAGCTCATAACAACTACTGGTGTTCTAGAAAAGTACATTACATTGAGATATGATTTTAGTTCATACGCATAGGTATGAACTATTCACCTTCATTTAGATAACTTTCATAAACTGATACAAAACACTGAATAATTTTAATGCCTTACTTTGTAGGAGGTGGAGACTAACAGATGGGCGATATTCTGAACTGCTCCGTGATTAAACAAGATTGTTTGGTGATCTGGACCCTAAAAAGGAAGAGGCATTTATTGATTTATAAGAACACATGAAGTTTCTACTAACTGCAATTTTTCTAAGTATTAAAACATAGATTTACTAACAATTACTTTTTTAATCAGTTGGTATTTTTTTTTTTTTTTTAAAAAAAGGTCCAACTATGTTATTTTATAGCATGTGCCATTTTCTGGTAACCATTTTCATTTTATTTCCTCAATAGGAAACTACGCACTAGGAGTATGCATATCAGAAATAGAATGAGTGAAATTATTTTTCACAAATGAAGGAGCACTGATAGACTGCTTAAGTTCCTATTCTTCATATTAGAAGTAATTACTGGGAAAGTCCTGATTTTCTCTGCAAATCATATAAAAAATGTCCAGTGATTTTTACATCTTTTTCACTGGTAATATTAAGCATTTTCAACAATTCTAGCTCCAGAAAAGAGAATTAATTCTAAAACTGTTTCCAGACAGAATGTGACAGTGCTTTGAGAACAGATTCACATTTTCCTCCTACAGAGCAGTTTAGTTTCAAATATACTTAACCACAAATCTAGTCAGCCATCACCCATTTATTGACTTTAAGATTTATTAAAACAATGAAACATCAGTATTTTTCCAAAAAAAGCATTTGGAATCAACACAAATACTGAATTTTGCAGAAGAAAGGTCTCAGAGCTTCTACAGTATGACAAGGCTCCACAAGGTCAGGAAAAAAACAGGAAATCCCAACGGGCCCTGCAACCCTCAACAGACTTTTATGAGATCTGATCTTACTTACAAACATCTCTTTAGAAGTAGATTCAGGACTCTAGTCCTACTGGCATTAAAATATGGGCCACCTGCAGTCTCTAAATTCAGCTTTCAGAACGCCACAGCATTAACTGCACCTTGATACACTTGCTTGAGTAATCTGCAAGTGAAGAAAGTATCTCCACACCTTAATTTTCTACTCAAGCCCAGCTGAGTTTATGGGCAACTCCATACACTCTAGTATACATGAGTGGTATTTTCATATTTCAGAGGTATAGATAAAATCAGATTCCTTTTAAATTCAAAAGAACATTCACAGACCATCCTTCACCTCTACAGGAAAAATAAAAAAGGCATGAAAGTTACTTCTAGATGTAACATATCTGGTGCTTTAAGAGATGCTTCAGCTGCTACTGCCACCAAGAGCTCTCTACCAAAAAAGATGCAGTTAAAATAGCATGGTTGAAGGAGGAAAACAACTTACATTGGCACACAGAAGTGGCTGAGGCAATGATTTAAAGCCGCAGCTATGCCAGTGTTGGAGCTGAAGAATAGATATTAAAATATGTGAAAAAGATGAATAAAATTAAAAAAAAAATCATATTGACCTAGATTGTTTTAGCAACTCACAAATATTACTTATCTAGACATTTGGAGCCTAATCTTCAATGAGATGCAAAGGATATGCTATGTGCAAAGAGCACCAATGCGTGTACAGCGGTGCTACTTGGGTGCACTCATACTGCATAACCAGAGGTACATAAAAATACCCAGTCTGCACACACGGCGCTCGCACACACTGTGTTCACACCTGCAACTCCAGCTTGCCTACTGCATGATCTGATTGAGCACTAACCCCCAAATAGGGATAGCTTCAAATACAAATGTGAAGGCTTAAAAACGTAATGCATCATTCCTTTTCAATCCCAAATATCTCAGACATCAATTTGACAGCAAGGCATTTTGATTTTATTTTCCTTTGGGTATACTGATAGAGTTCTAGGAGCCAGTCTATTACAAGGACCTTTTTCTCCAAAGATGATTGAGAGCTGTCATATTTCAGGAAGAGAAATCACACTTCTTGCAGGATTTTCATCACAAAAAGTTGATTTTCAAGAAAGCAGGAGAACAGACACACATAATAATTCATTCAATAATGAAATTTTCAAAACAGATTTCTAAATACAAATGTACCTTTCTTCAGAGATCCAGCACCAAGCCTAGGATCACATAAGAAAACATTCTCAGAACAGCACTTAGGAGGAAGTGCCTTGATTACAGGCTTTATCCTGAATCTTTCCCAGATAGTAGTTCTTAATCTTCACTTTGTGGTGAAGGTATTAGTTAGGCAGAGATATCACCACATGCAAATATAATACTCAGCACTATCTCTTCAAATTTACAACCATGTGTTTCCAAATGCATACTTCACACTTTTTCTTTGACGATTAAAATAATGAAGTTTACCTACTCACATCCCTTTCTCTGGAAACAAGTGAACTGTGACAGAGAGAATCTTAAAGAGTAAATTTTGACTTGCATTTTAAAATGCATTCTGCATTAACCCCATTACAGTTTACTCAGTTTTGCTTATATGGCAATAGAGTCCTGGCTGGGTATATTAAGAACTGCACCTGCTTCCTCTGTAAATCAACACTTTCCCTTGCTTGGGCACAGACTTTCTCCAGGGTTAACGTTTCCCACCGGTCAATTTTAACTCTAAAAACGCATGAAAAAGCAGTTAGAGCATGCAGTACAAGCAGAAAACAGCAATATGCCAAGAACCTGAATAAAGGATTTCCTAGTTATGGAAAACGGGTTGACTTACTTCAGTGAAATTTGAGCAATAGAAATAGAAAGGGAACCTGAAAGGCCCGACCCAACTGAAACTCAAGCCAGGAAAAGAGAAAGTACATGCACAAGAACCAGGTAGAGAGCAATCTGTAGGAACAAGGAGAGCAGAAGCTATGGCACATCACCATTAGTTTAATGAAAAACCTATTAAGATGAGGGAAAAGAAAATAAAGGCTTTGAAACTTCCTATATGCAAAGGCTCACTTAAAAATGAAAACTTATAAATAATCTGTTGCTTAAGGAAAGAGTTAGAAAGGTTCTCTCAATCAGTCTTTTGAAGACCCAGTCTTCATTAAAAGTGCTGTGAATACAAATACTCCTGAAAGTTTCAGTATGATAAAAATATAGTTTGCCTGTCCATGTAAATCAGAAAATCCCTTGCACATTCTGCTTCACTGTTAGAGGTATTTTGTTTTGTCTGAAGGAACAGCAATTGATCTTTTGTCTCGGTTACCAGATTTGAAATTAAGTAAAATAAAGGAGGGGACATTTGGGGACTTCTCAACAGCTGCATTTGCCTGGAAAAGACAGAAATGAGTTCCTGATCAATTTTGAATTTCTGATATTTACTCAACCTCAAATATTTTCCTTTGCTTTGCTGCTAATACTTATTCTATAAATATGACTATTTTGTATTATTCATACCCATGCAGTTTCCCTTTCCTGTGCATTTGTGCTTCTATCTGTTCACACTACCAATGTTTTTCTCCCCAAAAGTTTGCATTTCTCAAAACTTTCACTGTAAACTTTCTTTGGTGATGGAGGCACTTAAGATAGCATCACAAGTTCGTAAGACCTTCCTTATTTTGCTCTCAATAAGCGAGCAGGCTTCTGTTCTATCACCTACGTATTTCATACACAAGTCAGCAGGAGTTTATGTAGCTACAAGGAAAAAGATGCCATCAGCTCTTTTCAGGTTGGTTGAGTTACCTGAAACAATCCAGCAGTTCTCGTACGGCCGACCTGGTTTACACTGCCGCTGAGCTACCTCCAGTCGTACAGACAGACTTCAAAACCTCTGCAGCCTCAGTCCCACGTCATTTTTTTGTACGCCAATATGGCTCAATTCTTCAACTGTTCAAGCCACCCAGTCCATTATGGGGACTATCAAGGGCCATACAAACATGAACAAATGGTTCTCATCAAGGGATAGAGGCTTATTTTATGCCTGCCATGAGATCCCTGCGTTTGTTGGAAGACAAGTATGATTCACTTGCGTCTCAGAGAAAAGGAACACAAGGGAACCACCAGCCCAAACACCTCACTTGACTGTTTTCCCACTACCTATCAGTTACAACAGATAATGAGACACTGCTTCACTGTCTTAGCAGGTTTATTTTCAACTTAAAAAGGGGTCCTAGAGAAGTAAACAGTGTTTTAATTTAAATATCATTAGCTTTACATTCTTTTATGACAATGTTGTTGGCATGAATTTGCATGAGGGTTGCTGTTTTTTAATTAGAAAAAATTTCCCCCCATATCAGGAGATTTGTGCTATATAGAAGGAATTAACATGTACCTGGACAAACCTGTAGCTGATAGAGTTGGACTGAGAAGTGCATTTTTCTCCCTCTCAGCGTACAATACCTCTCAGAAAACATCCTCTGGATTTATAACAATTGGCTTGAAAGCAGATACAAAAAACATGCCAAGGCACGCTCAAACCATTCTGAGACTTCCAAAGAAAAAAAATTAAGTCTTTCTAAAATTATACTGATAATAGTGAGGATTGATCTTTGCCTAGATTGTTGACTTGGTTTAGCAGCTCAAGACGCATATTCTATACAAAACTAGTCATCTGCACATTTTGCTTTACTGTAGAGAATTCTCTTTTATCCCCAATAAAGCTGTCAGCAAATCCAGGACAATAACAATTCAATCACTGTCTTAATGTTCCAGCTACAAAAGGCAACATCATCTTATACAGTTTCTTATATGCTGGAAACACAAGAAGTCTCATAGAGAACATGCATTCTCTTTCTTACTTTGCAGCAATGTGAGAAGATCTGACAAATGTATTCTTGTGTATATCGAGACCTACTGAGCAGTGCCATGAGGTGGGAGATAACTGTAGCATCCTGGAAACAAGTCAGAAAAGAAAACAGTATTAACACTATATTTCAGCAGAATTTGTTAACAGTTTGTTATTTAAGAGTACTCCTAAGTCCGTGTTCTATATTCTCAGTAGAAAAAGTGTTTCAGAACAAAACATGGAATTTTCTCTTCCACTGAGACTTGCACGGACATCAGACAAAAAGTAGTGCAGGACGGACTTCAGGAAAAAAGTGACAGTTCGGAGACCAACTTTCATGAATATTAAAACAATGCAAGTACAGAACTTCCAGTTTTTACTTGCTTTGTTAGAAAACAAAAATACAAAGAAACACCTACACTAACTGCAAAAGTGGTCATTGAAAGCAATTACTCAAGGAATTCTCTTAGTATTTTCTTACTTGAATTGGGATTTACTTACCTGTTCATTCATCTCAGAGTGGAAGAGACCAGGGAGAGGCGCAAGGTGCCAGATGGCACAGTGCACAGTCTGCCTTGAACCGCCTGGCACTAACTTTCTAGCTGTCAAGTGAAGGGCAAGAGTCTTCCTTGTCTTTAAGTCAAATACATACTATTGCAGTGCGCGACACGAACCATGGAGAATTGAAAATACGCAAGAGCAGGAGAAAGTCATGACACCACATTTCTCACTAAAACATTTCCAGTTACTACTTGAGCACTTTGAGAAGTTAGAAAATGACAATATTTTAAAGCTTTCAGTTACTTTCAACAGTACATTCTAGCAGGGGCAAGGGCAGCGCAAGGAACGAACACTGGCAACTTTATGGAGTCTGGAAAGGCAGACGACCAAATTGCATGGTGCTGAACAGAGAAGATCAAAGACTAAATGATTTTTCCTTTCCAAAAAGCTTATGCTATACCAACCCTACAGAAGTAAACTAAACTGTTCAACCTGCAGGCGAGTGGACTGATGAATCGCAACCCTCTTCTGTGGGGAGGTGGCTACCTTCAAGGGTAGTGAAAGCAACAGTAGCCAGAGAGATGGTCGTATTGACTACAGCTTCAGTGGTATGCAGCTTGTAATGAAAAATTGTATTTCCCCAATTAAAACATCACACTTTTTATCCAAACAAAATAAACATATGTATAAATCCTTCCTGGTCTATTTGCATCACTACATATAATACTTCAGATTAAGCAAAATTGTTAATCTTTACGAATATCTATGTTTGGCACACAGCAGATGTACTTTAGAAGACTTTGGTGCCAGCAAGCCAGGCTTGTCCTTCTCGACAGAAAACAGAAGAGCCACAGAGCCAAGAATCACACTGAGAATTAAAAGCAACGTCTGTTTCTACTGTTCATTTTTCAATAGCTGGAAAGGATCAACATGGAACATATTCAATTGCCATTTCAGAAGCTTATAGAGAGAAAGTTACTAGAAATGGGAATTTTTTCCAGCTACACTGGCCATATGGTACACACACACACTGCATGCCAATGTGCACGGGGAAAGCAGGGCTCAGAGACTGTATCTTAAGCAGTTCCCTTAGTGTCTGGTCTGCAGGAGCTCAGATTTGTGCCTTTACACGTGGCGTACGTACAAGTCCATCAATTTGTTTGCAAGCCCAGAAATCCAACAGCCTACAATGGATTGGTTTGGTTGTAGAGCAATATTAGACATTAAATCCTCAAGTACATTGTAGTAGTGCTCATGGCCATAATGATAATGAAGGGTCACTGCATTCTCTATGACAGAGGGAAAGCTTGCAGCGCTGGGTATTAAATCCCACGAGAAGCCAAACAGAAGCAGTTAACAGGCCAACGTTGCTCAGGAGAAACATTTGTCACAACCCTAAAAATCTTGTAACAGCTCGCCAAAACTTCTAAGTGTTTCCCACCTTAAGTTAAGGCAAAACAAGCCACAGTAGTGCTCAACACAGCATACGTATACTGTGTGCTACGGGGCTTTTCAGTGATAAAGGACATCTTGGAGAAAACAGCCAAGAAGGTTTGGAGGGCTGGGGAGGATGGTGTGGGGCAAGCGCTTCGGGAGGAGGCAGTACAGCTTAAACCAAGCAAAGTTTCCAAACAAAAGATGCAAAACCTGAAGCCTCCTGCGGGAAGATCACTGGCCAGATAATCTGGTTTGTTTTTAAAACTGCAGCTAAAAGGATGTGAATATTAGTCTAGAAGCTAAAAAGTTGAATTACATCGATAGAGACATTGCTCCTGCCAGAGATGGAGGTAAAGGAATTTGCAGCTGAAGGAGGGGGAAGAAGCTGAAAGGAAAATATCTGTATCTGTCATCTTAACAGACAGAGGTGGGGAGTAAGAGTACTCTATTTTTGTAAAATTCTCAGAGAGAAACACAGATACCAGTCTTCCAAATAAGTGCTAACCATTCTCAAAACTTAACTTACAGAATTATCAAATATTAACATCCAGCTCCCATAAAGCAATCAGGTGTTACCCATTTTGCAATTCTATTTGCAATGAAATGCCACAAGTTACACAATCTGTTTGCATTTCCTTTTAATTTGGGGGTACATTATATACATATATATGAGACTGATGCTTACCTTGTGAGATAAACTGGCTCCATCCCCAATCAGAACTCATAAACCCCCTGAATAATCTGAGTTTTATTTCCCTTCTGCAATAAGCACAGACGATGCACAAGCCAGTATCAAGCCTGGCACCCAACATACCAGAAGAGATAGTAAAGACTGAAACAGAAAGGATACTGCACCTGTACAGGAATCCCTAGACAGGGGGAATAATACAAACTTTTGGGGACTACAAGTCTGCAAGCAGAAAAGCTAGATTTGAGTTTTCTGGTTTTTTCATTTGTCCCTCCCCCTAGACATCTGGGGTTCTAACTCAGAAGTACCCACTCTCATATACTGCTTTCTAACCATATTTTGCCGTTACCTTAAACTTGGTTTTCTTTCTGCTAACCAGGAAATTTTATGCAAGAACTTACAGATCTGAGCATCCTTTCAGGTTCTTTACTCTGCATGCTGTATATAATAAAAATATATTGCTTTGTGGCTTCAAAAATGCTTCTCCTCTTTCAATGAGAGAATTACCCAGCTAAACTCTTAGCTCATGAAGCTGAACGTGTAGCATCATCCCTCGACTTGCATCTAACATTAGCAAAGGCATTACCATAAGCTTTCATTTCGTATCCTAGACTGCGACCTAGCAATTCGGTAGTTCTGCTTTAGCTGAACTTTGGCAATATAGACAACATGAGCATTTTCCCCTATAGTTTGGTAGGGTGGGAAGTTTTGGTAGGAATGCAAGGAGTCAGAAATTAAGCCCCTAACCAGAAGCTCTACTATAGTGTAAAAGAAATGGATATAGTATGAAACACATAATGATGCTGTCCCCTACAGCACCATGGCCCAGTGACAGGTTCTTGGATAGAAGTGATTTTTCATCATAGTAGATGAAGAGAAACATTTTAATCAGCATTTCTGAGACACTGCTGTTCCGATACGAAGCACTGACAAGGCATTTGTACCATCATGATCACCCTCGATCCTGCCAAAATGCATCTGTGGCTTCTATAGTAATTTTTGTGTGCTCACTAGAATCTAGAAAGAATATGATTATCTGCGGGTATTACGGACCCTAATTAAATGCTAATACTAACTGCATACGTCAGTGTAGGTCTATATCATTTCACACTTTATATGCATGTATTTTTGTTTATCTTTGTGTATATATACACACACATACATGTAAGTAACGTAGAGATCTTTCTAGCAACCCTAATAAGCCACATTATGAAGTTTAAACCCATAACTTGCAGTTAAAACAACTAAAGAACCACAAATCCATTAAAGTGATGTCTATTTAGTAACAAGACATGTTCAAGACAAATTTATGACAAATATCTACACCATGTTACACATACTATAACAAAGTTACCACTCATCCAAACAGACTTCAGAAGGAAAGAATTAAGAAAGGGAGCTGCATCCATCTACATTACCCCTTTGTAATCCGCCTGTTTCTAACAGCAACTCTTTGCAGCACTACTCTCAAAGTGACAGTGACAGTCCAAGAAAATGAGATCTGTTAAATTAAGAATGCACTTAGATCCCAGCACTTATCTATTTTCCTCCTATTCCTTTTTAACACTCAAATGAAGTCTGCAAGATCTATTCTTAAGACATCTTTTTAACAGGGGATTATATTCATTTTTCCAAGCTGGAATAGATATAAAGATATCAGCTCTCTAACTAACAACATCAATTCCCACCCAAGATCAAAGACTTCCTCTGTGAGTGTTATTCCTTCAAGGCATTTGCAATATTTCTCCCAATTTTAACAAGTTAATGGTCACTGTGCATACAATCTGTTTCTTTTCCATTCCCAAGAGACTGCATTACATTTACAGCTACATAGATCACAGCTTTCTGGTACTATACAGTCACTCAATCTTTCTATTTTTCTGGGTATTCCTTAAAAACAATTTTTTTTCTCTCCTCTGTTCTTGTTTTATTTCTAACCAGTCCTCTTCAAGTCTCAAATTGCTCTTTACATTTCAGACCTAGCTGCAATTACTTTTTTTTTTTTCTAATTTGTTCATCCAAATGTTCCAGTGCTGCAACCCATTTCTCAAATAAATTAATTACACACTGACTTGTTGGGAGAAGATGAAACTAGAAAAATAATTCTAGAGGAACTTTTATTTCTTGCTACTAAAAAGCAACAACCTTTTTAAAGCAATCATCAGGAATAAATTTTAGTAAAATAGAAGTCCTGTGCAACCTACAGTAGTTCCCAAATATTTTATAGAAACCTCACTAAAGTAAAGAAAGCATCACTGCTCACTGCATGTCCACCCAAAACTTTCTAATAAAATGGGATTTGTCATTTTACAGTTCTCATTTCTAAGGGACAGCTGGGATTAGAGAATGTTTAAGGTTAGCTGTAAGGGCTCAGCCATCACTAACAGTTACAAGGAATGGAAGAGGGCCCAAGGTGTCAGAAAACAACCTGGATTCCCCCCTTAGGAAGCGCATACCAGTGAGCCATGGTGAAATATGCCTATTCCACAATGCAGTTTTATTCAGCGTTACATAACTGCAGTTACTAATCTCTATAACATACCCTGCTCCATCCCGCTAACCTTGTCCTCCAATTTGGTCCTCCTCCCCTTCATCAAGCCTAGTCAATCACCAGGTGACAGAGGTCTCTCTAAAGCAACTAGTTGCCATCTCAAACCTGAGTAGTAAGGGGGAAATACCTTTCACTAGCCTGTGGAAGCTGGAAAAAGCAACACTTTCCACAAAAAGTGGCCACTGCCAACAGTTTCTGAATAGATTCATACATGGGTCTCACTGAAGAAGGAAAACGGGATCACAACTGAGAACATTGTAAGGAAACAGCAAGGAAATGCTTTCAAAGGCTGGAGAGAGTTTCTGTCACTAAATCCATTCTCTTGCTTTAAACAGAAGAACAAGAGCTGAAGCAACAGGTCATGAGTCAGACTAGATTTACTGTGGCACCTGAATCTACTCAGCAAGCCAAAACACACCTCGCTACACTGAGCTGTGAGCTGAGCTGTGCAGAACACTGCCAAGAACACTTTTACAAAATTTTTTAAAATCAAGTCTGCAACTAAATTTAGTATCTTCCTCCTGACAACTTTTATTCCCATTACCTCTGTAATACTAGACAAAAAAACAAACAGGATCTTAAGGAGACTAGAAGTCATCACTAACTACCCAACAGCTATATAAAGAAATCAGCAATTAGTTATACAGCTCAAAGACACATTCAGTACAAACATTCCTACCATGCATATACATACGATCTGTGGTGTAAGCTAGAAGAACTTCCCAAGGTAAAATGGTAAGACCCAGCTCATCTACAGAGGACGCCTGGATATCCAAGAAGGTTTCTACCACCACTGTGCCAGCTTTCTGCTCTTTCTGCTATCTGTCAAATTCCCACAGGCAAATATTCTAGATAGGACACTGAGGAAAACTGGAAGAAAGCTGGAACTAATTTCATGTGCACATCAGCTGTATTTTTCAAAGAACTCGAGTTGCTAGGAAGCAGCTTTCTGTTTTTGCCAATCACTCAAGTATATTCAACAGTAGATGGAAGCAAGCAGCAACTGCACCAACTGACATTTGCTTAGAGGCAGATCTTGGTGCTTCATGCACCAATGGTGGGTGTCAAGATACTGGCTTTGAAACTGAAGATTGATTTGGTCAAGCCAACTTTCTGTCACTAAGTACTTCCTCTCAACACATAGATACATAATAGACAGACATATACCTATGTCTGCACACGTGCCTGTGTCTCAACAGATCTACCAGCCTGGGACTCCATGCCATCTCCTGTTGCAGAATTGCCACTAAACCGCTCTTGGTGCTAAAGCCTGCTCCCTTTCAGCAAAAACTTATTTGTTTATTCTCCTCCAAACCTGATACAAACAGAAAGGAATATTCTCAAGGTCCTTTACATAGCTCTCTTTAAAGCCCTTGTGTATCCTAGAACTTAAAGAGTTTCTCTGAAATCCCAGACCCTCCACAGCTACTGTAATGTCCTTGGAGACACTGAGATAAGTCATAACATCATCTTCTGGAAACAGCCCTGGCCAAAGTTTGAGACACAGCATCCTCTATATGAAGGTCAGACTGCAAAAAAAATCTAGCAGAAAAGTTTCTCTCTAACATACAACTTAGGAGCCAGCTTTTCAGAAGTCTTCTCCAGAACTGCTAGACAAAAATGAAAAGCCATTGACAATCTTATGCTCTCACCTTTCAAACAGAACAAGATAGGGCACTGAGTAAGCTCTTTCATTCATTCAAGAAGCATCTGAAAATGCTGGAGAGTCTCCCTGGAGCTGTTGTGACTAGAAGCAAAGAGGCTAAACAAGAACTCTTAAGTTCTTCCTACTACTCTCAATGCTGGAAGAGTGGAGAGTCTGCCATAATTATGGGCCTAATGAACACTATTTCATTGATTGCAAACACGATTCTTCAACTGCTGCCTTAGGAACCATATTACAGCAGTAAAGCTTATGACTGGTACCTCCCAAGGGATATAAAGAAAAATATATTCTTTCTTTTCAAAGGACCTGTATTCATCACTTTTCAAAGCACAGGTTTCAATATTCCCACAAGAGAAGCAAAAAGGAAACATTCGCAAAACAATGACACAGTCACAAAATATTTAACTTGCAGGTGTCTAATTGGAGTGGGAGACAGGAAAATGGGTATTATACAGTTGAAATTAATGAAGGGCACTCTCCTACACCAGATGAGGTTCTAGCTATGGTTAACTAAGGGCTATGACATTTGCCTGGATAAGCAGAGGGCATGGCAAAGTTCTGTTCAGTGTAACAAAGTAAGGCAAAGTAAAGGATGAAACAAAGAATCCAGTATCTTAAGCAGACTATTCCTGTGCACTTTCCACGTGCTACATTGTAACTAGGACCACCTCATCTCAAAAAACACTATAAACATTATAGGACCCAGATGCCTTAAACTCAGGTGAGAAACGCTCACACTGTTGGTCAAGCAAGCCCTCCTTACCACTGCTAACTGACAGCAGGCCTTTCACTCCCACCCAATCTATAGGTTCTACTACCTGAACAGCAGTACAAATGAAAGGACAGAATGATCTGCTTACAACTTACTGTGTATAGCAGATCCTCTGGAGTTACAGGACTGATGAAGATGGTACGGAGACATCTGAGGCAAGCTTCGATAAACTTCAAATCTGGCGAAAGTAACCCTATGAATTTATACAAAAAATACTATTCAGTTTTGTTATCTTTGCTTATTTGCTTATTTTAGAAAATTTACTAAAATCAACTGCAATAAGTGAGAAGTACCTTGCAACAAGGCAGGGATGATATGGCAGTCTAGCAGGGATTTGACATTGTTCTCTGTACCCATTGCCAGGCTTCCAAGGACCACTGCGCACTCTGTTCTCAGTTCTGTGCTGGAGGTTTCTTGCTGAAGTAAATATAGCAACCTGGAAACAGAATTATTTTTAGAAGAAAATTCAAATGGAGGAAAACCTGTAAGCAAAATAAAGTAACCTTAACCCTGCTATGTAAAGAGAATGAAGTCCTTAACAGGACAGAGCCCAAACAAGAGAGCAGGATGAACATATTTTCCATAAGAACATGACTACACTGGTTTTACTTACCATCACGGTAAAAAAAATGCATTTCTTTTTGTGGAAATGTAATATAACATTGCTGATATCAGGGAAGATGCCTTTCAGGATACCAGGAAGATCCCAAATTTAAATTAAAGGAAATGAGCCTGCAGTTTGATGTCAAAGGGAAAGGGAACCTCATGCATCTCCCCTAGCACCTAAGGACATGATTACCACTTTGTGATTGCTGTTATCCTTGGCAGTGACGACTTCTGCATCAAAATTGCAAAATAATTCCATCACCAAGCACAAACGTAGGGCTGAGGATGATCTAAGTTTTGAACACTGAGAAATAACTGTACACTAACACAAAACAGGTCCAGATAAGTTTTATGTGCAGGAAGGTACCTGACTCGTAACTAAACAGGATAATTTCAAGCCTAAAAGAGGAAAAGTCTTGACAAATGCATGTCTTAGGTCTCAAAATTGATTCTTTATCCAATATCGAGATACCTTGAAACCCTTTCCGAAAACACCTTAGATTACACCAGTAGCACCTGAATCACAGCAGATGTCAAAATTTTTCAGTCTAAACTTGGGTCAGAGAGCCCAGAGAGGAACCAAACTCCTAACTCCTACCAGTACAGAAGGTAATCACTTGAAAACTGGTATAGTTTATAACCTTAAGATGACAACCACTTAACTAAGGGTTCCCTAGCTAGAAGTCTCAGCAAAACCAGAACAGGTAAGATGACTTGGACATTGAGAAACAATTCTCATGGATCTATGCAACATACACTTTTTTCTAGATTTTATTGAGCTGAAGTAGAAATACTGTCAATTTAGTATTGCATTATTCCATCTAATTTAAACAGGTCTCTTTGAAAACCAGTCAATATACTCAAACCTTCTCTAGGAAGAATAGCCAAAATTCAGTATCTATCCCAAACCTGCAGGGGAGAGAAGTTACTCAGACGAGCAGACCACTGAAAAGGTTCACTTGATCAAAGGTAAGTGGAAAAACAACATGAAGTGCAGGAGAGCCTAACACAATTTAGAAACATGGAAGTGGTCAAAAGCCTCCAGAGGAAGTGCAAGGAGCCCCACCAAGCAGTAACACGGAAGAGTACATGTAACGCACTCCAAATGCTTCCTGCTTATGCTTAGCATCCCGTAAGCTTGAAGCCTAAAAGGCCAATAGGCTTAACGACAGCATGCCAGAGGAAGAGAGCTGTGAGATCAAAGACCTCTTCAATACCTATAAGCAGGACATTCATTAAATGAAACACACAGATTACCCCAGAAAGATTATCACGTCCTGAGCTCTGGGAGAAGGGCAAAATAACCCCTCAATATTCCTTATCAATATATTTCAATGAAAAATTACTAGATTTGCAATAAAAAAGAAAGGAATGTGTTGTGCTGTAAACGCAGGACAGATAGCAACTAGACCCTTGACACATTCCAATGTCACCAGAAGCACAAGTTCTCCCCTTTCAGATGTAGCTAATCTTCATGGTTGGAAAAAAGTTCCAAAAGATAAACAAATACTACGGAGATAAAGAAATAATTCCTTCCTAAATGCAAAACTGGTGAAGTCCTCCTGCACGAAATAAGAGTGTGACACACAAGTTAATACAAAAGGAATGGTCATCATCCCTCCTTTCAACTTCCTTAGTCTTCAAAGGATCAGCATGTTGACTAGTGCAGCTTTTCAGAATAATCTCCATTCTCTTAAACCACTCCTTCCACAAATGTATCAGGTATAGGGGCTCATAGGTTTCTTCTCCCTACTGTTTCATCTGAAAGGCCATTTTAGAACTTCACTCCTCTGATGTTTAGAAATTAACTTCTAATACAGATCTATTCCCGACTCATTTATATCACATGGTCACATATACATATTATCCTTCAATTTACATAAACCATCTCATTTCTTACAGTGACCACCTCACAGTCACTTCTGCTGAGGTATTCTGGTCCAGACTGTCCACATAGCTCACTGGAGCCAACCTGCCACCGGCCTTTTACTTTACTGCAGGCCCCTTTAATGTTGATGGAATAGGGTATATTTAAAAAAAAAAAAAAAAAAAAAAAAAGGCTTGTACTACTAGTTGTTCCACAAAAGCATACTTCACACATCACTTGTGCAAAAATCAAGACTAATTGTACTACATGATCTGCTTCTGGAAAAGAATTAAAAATATACTTAAGGCAATTAAATTACATATTTCTAAAGCTATAAATTCTGCTAGTGTCTTCTTTGAAGTGTCAGCTGCACTATGTTCAAGGTGAAGATTAGTGCTGTTTCTAAAAGACTACAAAGGAAGCAAAATACAATCAGTGTTAAGCAAAATTATCGGGGAAAAAAAAAGCATTTTCAAGTGTAATGGGACAGAATAATCTTCCATTACCATTACTTATCTATAGAGAGCTGCTTTTGTTCTCTGCCTTCTAGACCAAGCAAGAAGGGACACAAAGCAGAAGCTTCTTCAGTAAAGTACAAACGGATCAAGCTAAAGTTCATCCTTGAAAAGATGTTAGGCTTGATTTTTTTTGGATGCTGGGCTGCTATCCCAGCAATCCCACTTGAAAACAGTCACAAAAAATCTCTGAAGTTCTCAACATACTTAAGAAGAGGGACAGTGAAACTCAGCTGTTAATAATAAAAAACAGAACATTTTCAGGACTTCATCAAGCCCCATAATCAGGCAGGGCAAAAATACACCTCAGGGTAACTGTTCGAAGTACAGTACCTTGTATTTTGAGATCTTTTATTTCAAGTAACTGTTTACAACCTAGACTATTTCTGGTGAAGTGTCACTTCGGTACCTTCTTAATATTATCCTTGCAGATGCCTGGCTTCCACAAATGCTCATGATTATTCTGTCTTCGCTCAGAAGCCGAAGAGTCATCTCATCCCACTTGATGATCTATCATTGCTCCATCTCAATTACAGATTGCTTGGACCCCCTTCACAAAATACCCCATAAGATAAAAACACTAAAGATGAGATTTTTGCTCCTACCTGCAAGTCAGCCAGCATTGTAAGGCTACTGCAATGAATAAGGAAAGCAAAGCTTAAAAATTGTACAATTGGCTATAACCTGTTCAAAGGTTAAACACTGATACGTACAAAGGTACATAAATAGATAAGAGCTTTAATCATAAATATTCAGCTAATCTTAATTCGGATAATCTCCAATAAACAGATGGATGCATTGCTTGCTGGAATTATCACAACTACTTATTTGACCTTGGAAGACACTTGTCTTCCAGACCATTGCAAGCAGACCTGATAACAATGCCATGAAATCACACGTAATGTATATACAGAGGAAGGTGTTACTAAGACACAATATTTACTCTTTGCTTGCACAATACTGAATAATTAATGCATTTGTAGAGGTTCACATCTGAACACGTGAAAAGTCCCAGGGAGCATCAGCCCCAAATTCTGCACTGAATTAAATTACAAGAATAGATGAAACAAGGTAGAACAACATACAAAATACTAAAAACAAAAAATACAACAAAAGCACAGCTTTCCAAGTGAAAAAACACCATGGAGCACTGGCAGAAACTAGCAGAATGCATATCCAGGTGCTTCTCCTTCCTCCAAGAGCCCAGAAACTGGCAGCTATTGCCACAGCACATCCCGAAGCCAACACCACATCCCAGTCAGAAAAATATCAAAGCCACTACACTTTCACGGCTATAACATGCCCTCTTCATTGCCTAGACAGTAGCCACATCTACTACATCTGAATGCAAAGTCAGACTGACAAGTCTGAATGTTATGTTGAAATATAAGTTTTCTGCTATCTTTTGAAACACTATTATAGGCCTAAGAACTGCATATTCATCTTGTAAACCCGAACCAGTAATACTTTTCAAACTGCATAACAGAAAATAATCACTGACCACAGATTTTTTCCAAGGAGAAGACTAAGTAGCAATTCTAAAAGTACATAAAATAACTTCAGTAAAATGTCTGAAGTGACAAATGCAGTTAAATATTTTTAGATTCTTACACATAATGACTCAAAAGCACGAGCAATTTTTATGACTTTAGTCAAAGAAATTAATAGTGAAAACAACCTCTAAAAAAAACCCTCAACCAGTAAGGAAATTGTCAGCCCAGCTACATTCCAAGTTAGGTCAAGTCACTCAGGGCCTTGTCCAGCTGAACTCTGAACACCTCCAAGGACGGAGACTTCTCAGCCTCTCTGGGTACCCGACCCAGGACTACACCACTTGCATATGGAAGAATTTCTTCCTCATGCTCAGTAGGAAATCTTCTTGTTGCAACTTGTGCCTGTGACCTGTTGTCCTTTCACCACACACCTCTGAAAAGAGCTTGCTTCCATCTTCCTTATCGCCCCACCACCACCACCTTTAGGAAACAGGAGACTGCAATTAGATGCTCTCTCAGTCTTCTATTTTCCAGACTAAAATAGACTGATAGCCTTCTTCATCAATTATTCTGTTGTCTGATATTCTGATGTCTCAATCTTACTTCTGAAAAAAATCAGATTCAGGAACGTTATTCTAGTTTTGTTATTCTATCCCTTAAAACAATAAATAAGCTTTAAGCATCACAAAATAAAGCACAGATTTCAAGGATCCTCCTCTTATTCTCTTACCTAGCATATTAGCCAAATTTAAACTGCTGCTTGATTTGAATTGATAAAATTCCTGATCGATAACCAATGTAAACCTGCAAAAAACATTTACAGTTTAAGTTATACCCTTAAAATGCACATGTAGCCTAAACCGAGATGTCACCATCTCCCTTCTGGAAGTGACATGTTAATTCACAAACTTGAACACTAGTAGCCTGTGCTAAGACCACTACCAAGCCGAAACACTACAAAGAAAAGACACAGCTTCTGAAAACGTCACATAGCAAACAGCACTCACGCGAGCATAAATGAGGACCAGAATCAAGTTATTCTCACTCCTTTCATTAACGATCTCTTGCATTTTAAAAATGATTCTTGCTACTCTATGCCAAGGCATGGCTTTTCTAATTCACCTTTTTGGGCCACTTAAGGTGGGCAGCTAAATCTCTTCCCCGTTCTTATCCCAAGATGGTACCAGTTCTCTACTATCGTTCAGGTACAAGAATATCCCAAGTTATTCTAAAACAAATGCCAGTTGCTATAACATGAGCTCTCCTCTTCGTTTCAAGATAAAAAGCTTATGTTCAAGGGCATTAGCACTTCAAATCTGCAGTTTGCCTGAGCCAAGTTTACTCTGCGGCTCCTTTTGTTTTTTTCTTTCTTTTTTTCTTCTCTCTTCTTCTCCTCCTCTCTCTCTCCTAAGATCACCCTACAAGCCATTTATCAAAAAAATAACTCCATCCTTTCTCTACAATTGTTTTATCATTTTAATGTTAGAAAATGGGAGCTCAACACACAACTCTTGAAGCCCTGTACAGGCAAATTTATACTAAGGAAACTTGAAACTTTTTAACTTGCAGAGCAAATTACATCAATTCAATCTAATATTATTTTTAATGCACAGCACAAGCTCAAATATTTTACAGGACTAGGTCAGTTGCTTTTATCAAAGCAATACAATCTTTATGTGATAAAACAAGCTTTTTTTGTTTTATAAAAATCATGTTAATAGGCATTATATAAGCGAGTGCCACCTCCAGGTTTGCTTTAAACACTTTACTGCTTTGCCCGGTATCTGCACGTCTTCCATGTGAAAAATGCTCTCAAGAATATGTTTCTGAATACTCTTTACAGCTTGCGACTCTTGCAGTTCCTTAGGAATAGATACTTTGAAATATCATAAAGCT
Organism: Rhea americana; assembly: GCF_003343005.1. Taxonomy (NCBI): domain Eukaryota; kingdom Metazoa; phylum Chordata; class Aves; order Rheiformes; family Rheidae; genus Rhea; species Rhea americana. Next base: position 1,289,823 of record NW_028186151.1, read on the forward strand.
ATCTTCTGCATGGCTTTTTTAAATTGGAACTTACAGTTTCAATTAAGAGCACAACTCAAAGGGTGGCATGGGAGGTACATCCCACATTTACACATTTTGTTGCTGTGCTTCAGAGACAGGAGGCAGTACAGCCTTTAAACAAAAGTTGCTCTAATACAGTTCTGCTGAGTATGAAAATTCGCCTTGACTCACGCGTGCATCAAAGCAGGGTTAGCAGAATACCTAGTTCCAGTAACACATAATCCTCAGTGTTTCACAGGGAGAATGCAATTATTTAGGCAGGCCCTGATTCCTGAATTGCTCTGAAAAGAAAGCAAGGACATCAGTAGGAACCCTGCTGGGGCCTCTGCTCTCCACCCCTTTCACCACCCTGAGCAGAGGGCAGCTTTGCAAATACCAGCATCACGGCTGAAGCTCCTTCCCCCGCGCACGAATCGCTAGCACTGGGCACAGTTCCCACCCCGAGTCCTCCACATGGGGCGCGTAACACACGAACCTTCAGCACAACACACAACCAAGAACAGAGGAAGCAAACTGGAAACAACAGTTGCTCTTGTAAGGGTGTCCAAGAAGATCGGACAAAACCCCTTATTAACGTACCGAACAGACCTAGTAATAATACAGCCAACGTACTGCTCGAGTCTTGGAAAAAACCTGGTAACACACCAGAGCTCATGAACGTTGTAAAAAATATGCCGGACTGATGCTTAGTACACTTAATATTACCACTACCACCAGCGCTCACACGGCGCGGGTTGATCCGAACACCTTACAGCTTCGGCACAGCCGGGCTGCCGGGAGCGCCGGGGGATCGCCTGCTCACTGCCCTTGCTCCAAGGCAAGATTGCCGACTGTTAGAGCACCTGAAAGTTGCTATCTTGCCTCTTTTTTGAGAGCTTTGTTAGGGGAGACTCAGACTGCCACCCATAGCGTGCCTCCAGCCCCGAAAAGCGCAGCTACGCAGTACGTTACTGCCATGGGGCAGCCTTGCTCTCTCCCATGCCCACGCTCATCCATCGCTCAACGAAACGATACCTGCTTTTCGTGAAGGGTAGTTTTCCTGCGATTAGTGAGCTGAAGCAGCTTCCTGCGCAGTGGCACGAACAGCAGTGCAAGAGAAGCGGACGTAGGACGTGAGCAGAAGCACAGAGGGTTGGTTCTGGTGAAAAACTCTTTCAGTGGCCGGGACCTGTTAGGCCAGCTCAGCTTGCACAGCTGCCCCCTCAGATATCCTGCCAGGGTCAAAGCCTCCAAAGACACTTTCATTAGTACAATCAAGTCCCATTCCCCAGGCAACAGAGGAAGGAGATGCAAGACACGAAACCTGCGCTTTCATTGACCAAGGGGTTTTTGCACAAAGGATGAGGGAGAAAAAAAAAGTTGCAACTCAGTGCTGAGGAAATAGGGGCAAGGCTATTCCACAATTTCAGAGAAGAAAAATGCCAGGCAAAAAATAAGAAAGAGAAGCCCAGGACACATGCAGGAAGCACAAAGGCTCATTTGAACCCAAGCCATCACCTCAGTAGACTATGTTCAAACTGGAGGCAGAATCGGGACGACAAGGGGCTGGCACGTTCTCTGGACCCCAGCACCGTAACGGCCTGCTAGCCAGTTCCAGCGTGGAGCAAAGCAGACAGCTAAAATCACACCCGTTTGTTAGCTAAACCAGGACTGCAAATTGGAAAAATGCAATCATGCAGCGACATACCTCTAAATATGCTTTATGCGTCTCCTAGCTCTCGTAAAAAAATTAATAAGGTGCAACTTATGACATTTGCCTCCTAATTACACACCTCTACAGACGCAGCAGATTCACATGAAGCAGTATTGCAGGCAGTCCAAAATGCTTAAGGAACCACAGAGGATAGCAAAATGCTTCTTGTCAAGTTGCTGCAGGTCAACACGCGGGAGCAGGATAGCAAACGCTGCGTGCTGAGGAAGAGATTCCTCCTGTAGCCCTGTTAGCAGCCCTTCTCTAAGGAAGCAGCCAACAAAAAACCCTCAACGCCAACTCTGCGCACACTTCCTGATACAAATCACTTTTACGTCAGGTATCCAAATGGTTCCCCACTAAACCAAGGCAACTTTAAGAGGTATCAACATTGGATTGCAAATTGGAGATCAGTACTTGAGTAGATGTTAGTATTTCCTAGCTTTAGACATGCTCTTGCCATAAATTACTTTATAAACGATGTAACAAGATAAAGGATCATAAATATTTTGTGCATCACTAACCAAACCAGGTCTCTCTTCCAAAAAAAAATATGCACATTACACTTAAATCAGCCTTTTTTTTTTGAGCTCAAGTTATTTAGCTCAGGAGCTAAATTTAGGAGCTTAAAAGTATTTAAATTTCTAAAATTTCATCTTTTCTTCCTCAGCTTGAGTTCTTATCTCTGTTCATTCCTGCTAGAAACAAAGATCCTATTAGACATATTAATCTGGTTATCTGGTGTAGGAAGGTCTAATTTATCACTCAAAAAATATTAATATTGCCACGTTCAAATCTGTTGTTTCACTAACATTTCTGGAGTTAGTCTTTCTCTAGGCCTCCAACTGGTAATCTTTCTTCCTAGGTCTTCAGAAGAGACTTGCAGGCACACAGTACGCCCTCACACCCAAGAAGAGTTCAGGGTTTTGTGGGGGTTTTTTTGTTTGTTTGTTCTTAAACAAATGGTGCTGCATAACAAAATAGGTGAGAAGGAGACGCAGTGTCTCTTTTCCATAAACGGAGTAAATCTTCGCTGCTGAGATTTCTCCTCCCTCTTCCATCTCCTGAAAGTAACTGGCTGCTCAAAGTGGGAAGGAAAAAAAAAATCCAGAAATCCCCCAAAGATGCATTTCTTCACAGCTTTGCAAATGTATTGCATGTTAATACGGATAATATTAATGAGAACTGGCAATCCTGCAACATTCTTCATCATTTGGCAAAGAACACACTCCCCAACTAACAAGGATTTTACTTTCTTTTTCTTTTTTTGTAATTCTTTATCAAAGAATTTGAGAATATAAACTGTCAGACACAAAAAAGTAGTCAACAGCATTTGATACTATTCACCAAAAAAAAAGTTTAATTATTCCCTATATCATTTTCCATCATTCATTGGTTCTTTCCACTTTATAATACCAGAACTTTTCCAGTGAAAGAACTCCCCCCCCCCCCCCCGCCCCATGGCTAATTTAAGATTAGAAACTAGAAAATATTTTTAAAAATTAGCTGCCAACATTGTTAAACCTACTTGCCTAAATCAAAACTCTAAAATCCCCCGGCAATCCAACCTTAGACTATACTGAAAACTGAAGGCTAAGTTTGTTCTCTGAAGTAGTTCAATGGTTTTACTGCCTTAGCTGTATAGAAGAAAAAGTTATGTCAGAACTATGCAAGTTAATTCCTAAACCTCTTTGCTGTGTAATAAAGCTGTGCTTTCCCTTCTTTACCGAAATTTAGCAGTATTGGGTTCATGGATCACAGCATACCTCAAAAAACGGTGTAGAGAACCTCCATCTAAAATCATTTTGGGATAGTACACTGTTCAATACTTCTGTGCCTAATCCGAATAAGCCAATAATTAAAGAGATCTGTGTGAAGAACCACCAAACACAACATATATTTGCATAAATGCCTATTTCATTTACAATTTCAGCATCTAAAATTGTGAATTAAGGAATTAAGACTTCTACTGAAGCTATATGCATCACTCAGGAGAGAATGTTTCCTTATATTAGCTAACGATAGGTTTAGAGCTGAATACTCTGGCAAGTGCTAACATGTCCTGTCTGGGCAGCAGATGCTTCTGTCAAGCAGACATTGGCATTCCTAAAATTAAGGGATGGCCAGTTCTTTAGGAATCACGTTATTAGAAAAAACAATTAGAACAACTCCTAGAGTGAGCACCTGAATTCAAGGATAACCCCAAGGAAAGAACAAATATAAGAGGCAGTTCAACATGAAATCATATTGCAGAATAACAGAACAGTTGAGGTTGGAAGGAACTTCTGGAGATCATCTGGTTTAACGCCCTGCTCAAATCAGGGTCAACGTAAGCAGGTTGCTCTGTTCCAGCCGCGAGGTCAAGCTGTCTAGGATGCTAACGGACACTTTGTTGATGCGAAACTAAAATAATAGTTGCTGTAAGCACAAATCTTATCTATGCATACTAAGTTTGCTGTTGATCTTCCACTCAAACAGTAAACTACCTGACTTGAAACATTATCTGACATTTTCTGAGCAACTCCGAGGCAAGCGGTGAGCCACAGAACCTTCTCTCGCTACACTGCTGTGCGACTGCTCTCACCATGCTCGGCATCCCAGGACAGAAGTACTCGAGACGCAGAGGGCGTTCTCATGGTCGTGGGTCACCTACAGATTTGTAACAACATGCTTCTAAAGAACTGATCAAGATACTCGTGTGAACCATGCAAAAGCATCCTGCCTGAATTTTATTTTAAATGTTGAAACTGAGGGCAAGGAGGAATGATCTCTTAAAGGCGTCAAATGCTATCACAGATTTATGATTTTCTGTACTTAAATTTATCAGTTCAATTCTAATTTTCCAGCATTTGCCAGCTCCTACCACATACAAAATCATTTTCCAGATACTTTGCTTACGTTTCTTTGCTTACAGACTTTGGGATGTAACGATTTTTAAAATTGTTAAGTATGTGTTACTAGGTTACACAATTATCAAAAGAAGCAGTCTTAGTTTTTGCAAACCCCAGAAGAACATTGCCCAAGCTGATGGACCTTGATTATTATTTAGCAATAAATTGAACAAAATGTCATACGTGTCTGTCTATATTGGTGTGTTCACAGCCCGAGAAAAGAGTTATAAACCCAATGAGTTCTTACTAGTTATCACTTCCACAGACAATCTAACAATGTTCTTTGCAGAGCTCACAAATTTAAATTAGTGGAATGGATAAAAAATCATTAGCTGTCCAGACAGCATATAAATGTCCCCCAAAGAAATTTTTAAAATCAACATTTAACTAGAATCCTGAATAAATGAGTTAGGGAAAGGTTAAGAAGAACTGTATGAAGTTATTTGAGGTGGACCTACCTAGAGATAGACCTTTAGCTTCTGAAAAAAGTATACTACCATATTACAGCTCCAAGCAAGTGCTTTCCACCACAAGACTCTGGAGAGCAACAGCGAGCTGGAAATTAGATCATTTTTGGTATGTGAAGAGAATTATTTAGTGTTTTCATTATCATTTCAGAATGATTAGGTTTAAGATTTGACTTTAAAAATTCTGTCTTCTCTAATGGAATGACTGAACTTAGTGAGGAACTAGCTCTGAAGTTTAATATATTTTAAATATTAAACATTCAGTAATGATTAAATAAACAATAATTTGATTCAGATAATACTTTCAACAAAAATAGTATAGGCCAGGGCTTTAATATATAGCTAAAAGGTGCTGGAAGACACAGCTACAGTCATGACTACCTTCTCTTCCCTCCGCCACCTAGCAGAAGAAAGAAGAGGAGAAAACGTTATCACCGACTTGGAAGGTCCAATTATTAATTGGATTCCAAATCACTGAATATCTTATCTTTCAGGGTATCGGAGTTTTACTGCCCATTTCCTGTAAGTCAAAACAAAAAAAATGCACATGATCTTCTGCAGTACAGTGAAGAGAACTGAGATTTGCAAATCTCTGGACATCAAAACAACCTATTTTTGCGATCATTTCTTTGAATGTTTTACCCAAATCCATCTCTGTATGCCACAGAGCTTAGATTCTTTACTGTGGAATTCAGACACAGCTTAAGAGTGAGATCTTCCACCTACAACAGTACCCTAACCTATTCATTAATTCAGTGGCCTTAAATGTAGCTGCTATCTAGTTTGTGGGCAAGTATATTAGGAAAGCCATAACCTGCCACAGAGGCGAGAGGGAAAGACTACTCAGCTTCCAAAGGTAGGTCAAAGAACAGCAAGAGATTTGGATGGCCCTGTTAACCCACTTCAGAGCACCTCTTTAGTTTCCCTATGCCTCAAGTTTCATCAAAGTGGCAATGAATATGGGGACGGATTATCAGCCTGGATTACGCTGGAAGCTAACTTCCTTGCCCAGCCTTTTAACTCCACCAGAAATGGGCTTTGATTGCCGTTGATATAATGGGGGCCAGCACACACTACAGGCTCAGTGCTACCAAGTGATTACTGCTTCACTGAAAGTCAAACGCAGCATCAAGATAACTTGCAAAAAAAAAAAAAAAAAAAAAAAAAAAAAAAAAAAAAAAAAAAAAAAAAAAAAAAAAAAAAAAACCCACACATTTGAAAATTGGGATTTAAACTTACTTTCTGTGAAGTAAGGAGACAAAAGCAGCTGACAAAATACTTTAATAGAGAATTACGATCCCGAAGAGGTGCCCGACATGCTGATGGGCACACAAGCTGAGGTACTCGTTTTTGTAAAATCGTTAAGGAGGAGCACACCAACAACTGCCACAAACTTCCTTAGGCTCTGCTGGCATTTACGTAGGGTAGAAGAATAAAGAAAGTTATAACAATTGAAGGCCAGTACAAGAAATGAACAAATTTTAGGCAAAGCTGGCTTTTTCTTTTGTTTTTAACTCAGCCTGGACAAACTTGATCTCGTGGCATTAAAACATACTTTGCTAAGTACACTCAAAACAGAGGATGCTTACTTTTGTTCTTACGGGGGGAAAGGTTTGACACTGCAAAATGAAATTACAAAGTTTCCTGTACTCCTGAGGTTTCAGGGGCCATTTCATGAAGTAGAAGGTATGTCCAGAAAGCCACAGAATTCCCACCAGCTTGCTAGAGAACAAGAGAAGTTTTCAAATAGATTACAGACCAGTTATATTGAAGTCCATTTGCAGGAATTCTGATGAAACTCTACAGCATCCACAAAAGCACCAATGGGCATATGATGCTATTTAAGATTTAGTCAGTGAGAATTGTCTTTTCTTACAATATCCCAGTCAATTTACCTACATCTGGTCTGAAAAGCATTGGGGATAACTTGTATCGAGGGCAAGCACGAGCATTTCCCTTTCAAGATTTTCCCCCATGCACTGATTTCTTTGCAGTTATGGGCTAGTCGTATAATTTACTCAGACAGCCAGAAGGTATTAACAGCAGGGGGGGAAAAAAAAGGAATTCTCACAACTGGGCACAGAACAAGTAACAGCAGAAAGCAGGAAGAATGAAGGAACATAGAGTTCTACAGAATTTCAGAAAAAGTAGCATCAAGTTTTGGAAGTTAGAGATTCTCTGGCACTTTCAAAATGTGAATCACAAGGATCAATGGGAGTCACAGGAATCCCTTGTGGCCTCCTACAAAAAGAAAATCTTAAATTTTGCATGAAATTCAGCAAATGTCCACTTCAATCTTTCAGTCTTTACTGAGGTCTTCTCTTTGTCCTGCTTACATTTGGTCAGAAGAGAAGATAATCCATCCGATTTTGAAGGGTTTCTCCTGTCCCCAGCTAATCCCTAGGGAAATTAGGAGATTAGCCTTGACAGAGAGCTCAGGCTACCAATGAAAAGAAGATATAGCCTGCAAACAAAACGTGTTTCTTGACAAGCCAGTAGAAGCTGCCCTCAGGCAGGACAATTTGGGACCAAGTTGCCATGTAAGCAAAAGGATCAGAGAAGGGTCCCATACTGCTCATACAAGTAATGTTCAATGTTTTACTTTCTCCCTTGCTGCGAACTGTGGCTGAAAGGAAACTGTAGAAGAGGGGTGAAATGAAAGCTTTAGTAAGCAATCCAGTAGCTATAGTTACCTGTAGAATTTGTACTAGTGGAACCAGGATCCAGGAAATATTAACATCAGCTGAAGGAGTAATTCAGCAATAAAGTATGACCAATGATTTTTATCTTCTGAAGCAGGTGGAGAAGAGAAGCAAATTATCTCAGATGTTTATTATTATTTTCAAATTAAACTTTTAACATAACCTTAAACATTTGCACATGTGAACTCACCAGGTAATTGGCTAGAGAACAGGATTAAGATACAAGCACTTCCATCCATCATTAATACTGGCAATGTTGAAAAATAGATTTCATTCCTGGGCTCATTAAGTTTAATAAAAATCACCAAGACTACTTTAGAGAATTCCATGAAATTCCAAATTAAAAGCATTGCTTAACAGCCTGTTCTGTAATATATGAGTTTAACAGATATTTCAAGTCTCTCAGTTACATTAAAGAAAGTATGCAGTAAACTATAATCGTCAAAGATAAAACAGAAAAGTGCCTGTGATCTATGGATCGTTATTCCAGATCTGTAGTGAATCAGTGAAAAGGAGAGTAGCAAAGGACATACCTTGGAACTGCTCCCAAAACAATCAAGTTGGCTTTTTGTTTGTTGTTTCCAATTACAGCATTTTTCATATCTCTGTAAATCCAGAAAGAAAAACAAACCCTGGTAAATTATGCTGAGGTACTGAGGGCTTAAACTATAGAATTTACTATTTCCATGAAGGCTTATCAAGTAGTCTTTCACATCTCCATGCTCCACCTACAGGACTGAATATTGCTTCAGGGCACAGTTTCCACAGTCCACGGTTAAATACCCCACAGCTTCTGGGCTTCCATTATGCCCCAGCTTATTCAAGTAAGCAAAACCCCAAGCTCTCTCACATGCACACTAGACACAAAGAAGTCTCACTACTGAGGAAAAGCAGACAGACTGGTTCATTATGCCCATATATTCACTAGACCTCTAAAAGGAGAAAAAAAAATCAATTGGTTTGGGAATCAAACGCTGACAGTACAAGGTATTAACTGAATACTCTACTGGGCGCAGGAAAAGACAAGTTAAAAGATAAAGAAGGAACAAGGAATTTTCTCCAGTCTCCAGAGACCAGGTATTCACTCTCTTCTTCACCACAGACTTCCTTTGTGATTCCAGGCAGGACACCAAAGCAGCTGTATCTCAGACACCCAAGAATTAAGTGGGAACAAAGGCGTCTTCCTATCTCAGAGGCACTGTAAGGGGTAAATACATTAAAGGCATTCATACTCCGGTAACTGAATGAGGGGAGCATTTTGCATTTTGGAGAGAGAGCAACGGGTTCTGCGTATCACCTATTGAAATGCATGGTTTGCAATCTTATTGCTCATAAAATTGCTGCTGTATGCTAAAAAGCACCACCTTGCTTTTCTTTTTTTCTTTTCTTTCCTTTTTTTTTTTTTTTTAATCTCGATCATATTGAACACATATGAGTAACCAGAAAATCTGAAAGAAAACCAACAACTTTCAGAAAGTCAAGATGACATACTTTTAGGAAAAGCTCCAAGCTGTGACAACCTTTATAAATCCAAAGAACAAAGCTAGTCTAACTCAGATCACTTTTACAAACAAACAACAGAAATACATGACCCTAATGAAATTACTAATTTCACAACTATCAATAGTATGAACATTGGCTGCGTACTTATTTTCTTCAAATCATTTGGGAACCGCAGTGATTGCTTCAGCTGGTGTATTTTCCAATAACCATATGCAACTTGCCACTACACTGCTTTCATCTGCTGTCTGCTTTTTCAAAGGCTCCCTTCATATCTAAAGTTACCTCTTAAAAAGGTACGAACTGGGGATAAGATTCAGCTGCCTAAACATAAGTTTAGTAGCACCTCAGTTGCCCTGAGGTATCTGAGGGATTTGCGAAGAGTTAGCACATATGATACAGGACCTACGGAGCAGCTGCTGGAGACCAGATGCTGTACCATAGGGAATTCAAAACACTACTAAATGCTTATTTTAGGCAACTGAATTACACCCTAAATACTGAATTCTAATGAAAGATTGGTCTTAACAAAGACAAGCATCTAAAGTACAGCTCTAGATGCACTTCTTTGCCCATATGCAATACAAAATTTCCACTAAACTAGAGTTACAACATAATCCAATTAACTTCCCTAATTAAGAACATTGATTTCTATTCTTCTCTACCAAGTAATTCAAGCAAATTGAGATTGATGTTCATGTATCCTCTCTCCTTCATTTACCTCTCTCTCGTTGAGACAGAGGAGAAAAAGTTCGGAGCTCAGCTACCAGCTCCGCTTACAAGTAAGGCTGCCTAACACTTTCCATAAGAAGATTTGGGGTTATTTTTTGTCAAACTATTCAGCTGGTAGGATATTAAAAAAAAAAAAAAAAAAAAAAAAAAAAAAAAAATTAACAGTTTGGAAATCACCTAGAATTGATTAGCAATTTTTCAGAGCATAATGGAAATTAAACAGCACTAGCACTTCTACACTAATGCAGAAACTTGAAGTTCTAGCGTTCCTACCTTGGCCAACGTTGCATCTTACTTTTCTTGTGAAAGCCCACCCAAGCTAGTTACCTATGAGCAAAAAGGAGATTCAGTCTAGCTGCGCTGTTCTTTAAGACCCACCTACCCTGCATAAACATAATACTACAATTCTTATGCACTATTGAATGCATGAACTCCACCGTAGCAAGCAGTTGACCTGTTTGACTCGCTTCGCTCCAGTTAAGTAAATTTCTTAGGCAAGAAGGTATGCAATACCCGGACTGAGGCAGACCAGAACCTTCATAAACCTCAATTAGTAAAAGGTACTTGCCAGTTCTTCCTTAAGTATTTCTCCATGTGACTCACCCTCCTGTTGCACGCAGTCACCTAGCCACAGAAGGGTATTCTAGGGATTTTAACTCAATAGAGCCTGGCTTATTTTACCAGCTTGGGTACAGATCTCGGAGCTCCAAAAGGGGAGCACCATTTAAAGCAGACTGAACCCCAAGCAGTAGTTCTGTGGATCTCTTAAAACAGGCAGAGTCAGGAAGCCGCTTGACTTGTCAAGTGAACCACTACTTGACTGGAATCTGCCTACCTAGCTCAGCAGTTTTAACAGCTGTATAGCAGTAGAAAATGTGAGACCATCCTGTTATGTCTCCCCTAATTTTGGTGACATTATATAGACAGCACAAGACAGGATTTAGATGAAAAAAATAAGGTCAAAAGACTGGCTAGGCTGGAAATCCAAGAAAATTTAAGGAATGGTCTTAAAGGTTTCATTAAACTCAAAAATTGTACTCTAGTGGTTTCTACACTGAAGACTTGATACAAGAATATCCCAGAAGTTTTAGAAGCCTTGCAAAATACAAGAGTCAGTCCAAAACAAGGGCTGAAAAAATCTCTGGACATTTCAAAGAAAGGGAAACTGTACCAACAGATGAGCTAGGCTCAGGCTACTCCAGGACCCATAAAAGGCTACCTCTCTTATCCTCCGACTCCAGCTCTCAAAGTCATCAGAAAGGCTACACCACATACCCACGAAGGTAAAGTGGCATCTGATCAGAGTTCAGCCTCATACCTCTCGAGATACAAAAGAGGAAGCACTTGCAAAGCACACTGAAGAATTAATGAATTGTTTATGGTCATGTTTTAATGCTCTGCTCAGGTGATTTTACACATTCAGACATCAGAAGAACCTTTTGTGCCACTCAAAGCAACTCTACAATAAAATGGCTTGCTAACTTTATACTCTTTTAATATGTAACAAAGTACTGTCTATTAGAATTTGATTTAAAGATCCTTTCAGAAGTGGTAAAAGCACAGTGAAGTTCCATAATACTCGAGCTGAGTGGCTTAGCAAGGTCATGGCCCTGATCTGGAAGTGATTCAGATGAGAATTCTCGTATTTCATAAAGTTCCTCAGAAAGATCATGCTGTGAACAATGGTGGCTTGCAAGCTTGAGATATTTGACAAAATCCAACAGAGATAAGTTCAAGCCATTTAACTTAAAAGTCAATAAAATACCCTCAAATTGGTAAGCTGATCCGAGATGGTCAGGCAGAGGACTCAGCAAGGATATTTGTATAAATTATCAGTCGTGATACCCCACAGGCTCTGTACCAGGGTTATCTAGTTCAATTCGCTGCATTGAACAGATTCTTGTCTGTTAGTAAAGGACACAAGAGGATGTGGAAACCAAGAGTACCCCTGAAATTCTGCACTCCAAAATTGAATAATACTAGCTTTTTAGGGGGTTATTATGAAGCACTTGACAAACAACAGAAAAAGTCTAGCGATTACACACCAAATCTTATTGAAATTTTCCTAATCAGCAAGCTTATGTCCATAAAAAGTAGTGCCAGGTGATGTCCTAGGCTATCAGGACCCTGGTGAATGGTATACACAGGAAAAACAGAGGGCAACTCCCTTATTTGAAAGCATCATTTCCCACAGTAAGTTCATGCCTGAGGGATTTCAGATTGAGGAAGACATGAGCTGCCCAAGGAGGAAAATCAGTAAGGATCATTATTTTGAACAAGAGGTATAAACATCACAAGAGTTTAGTCCAAAAGCATAGTCCCTTTTACCTCTGGGGATCATACCCACAGCTCTCATTTTCCACAGTGAAAAAGAGTCCTTGAAATGAGGAAGAAGAAAACAGCAGCAAAAACACAATTAGGAAGTGATGAGAACTTCAAAAGAACCGGTCTACCAGAACCAGAGATTACAGGCCTGATCTCCCAAAGGACAGCAATTCCAGAAGAGGGAGAAGCATGGGTTTAGTTTTTCAACAATCAGTCCCAAGCTCTCAGTCAGGTTGTCAATCCTACTGCTGAGCAACGGTGCGGCGTAAACATCTTCAGAAGAAAAATTTGGATCTTGCACAGCTATTTAGTACATTCTAGTGCTACCTGTTTTCTCAGTCTCATAAACGAAGCTTTCTACACAGCCAGACAACAAACCACAAAGCTCCATACAGAGAGAACTCTTAAGATGTTTTTTTGTTTTCTTTTAGTAGACAAGCAACACCCCATGTATTAAGATGTCATAGGTCAGATTCTAATTAAATTCAAAGAAACTTAATGAAATAACTTGAATTACTATTCTTAATGCACCGAATCAAAATCTGATAACTAATATTTATGCCTACAATTGCAGTAATGCAATAAAATTATTTATGTAACAAACACTCAAGCAGGATGTGCAGGCTGCCAACAATGAAAAATAGAGAAGATCTCCTAATGGAGCACCTGGAAATGCAGTTTCCTGAAGTGCTAAGCCAGCTTTTTCCCACCTCTTGCTGTTTACTGAAGAAATAAAAATATAGTCTCATTAGTTTAACCCTGTGACCATTCAGTTTAAAGTTATGAAACTCACTAGAAACCAGAAACGCACAAAGATTTATTTTCTTCTACCAGACTTTAGTGGGGGTGGAGAGAGAGTGCAGAGGGAAGTTATGAGCAGGTGAGGTTTACTAGCTATAACAATCTTTTGGAACACAGCAACACAGAAGCAATTAATTATATTATTTAGATATAAATAATGCTTTTTAAATGCAAAGCATGCTAGTTTTGTTAAGAGTATTAACACTATACAGATGTTTAAGTGAAAATATTTTAGAAGTACACTTGCAAGCAAATGTAGATGGACTAAAGTTAAGACCATCTAATCCACCAACTTTTTTTTTTTTTTTTACAAAGTTAATATGCTTTTATTCTGACTATTTGCATATATTTGTTTAAAAACACCAGAAACAGCTCACTCCAGATAAGCAAGAAACAATATGAAATACAACAATTTGCAGGTAAAAGACAGTCTAAGTCCTAGCCAATGAAAATGAATATTGCGAAAAGTAGTACTGAGAAAATGAGCATTCTTGTCTGTCAATGTAAATTATTGTAGAAGCAATTTAAGTTGCCAACCATGCCATAAGCTGAAAATCAAGTTCAATAAAACTCTTCACAGAGTTTATCCTGAGTTTGGGATTCCCCCACAAACACACTAGCGGTGCCTAGCAGTGAGTGTGCAGATCTCTGTACTGGCGTGCGTTAGCCTCGCAGCTGAGAAACGGCAGACACCTAAAGCACTCCTAGCACACCCTGATATCTGCATCCCTTCTGCAGAGCAGATCCTGAGAAAGCACCATGGATACACACACTCCACAGTGAGATTCTGGTTTTATCCACCCCCCTTTTTTTTAAAATACTGTAAACCAAGCACCAATATAAGAAATTTGAGAAATCTGATCAGAAGGATGAGAGTTTTTCTAAGTCTTGTTCCAGCAGTGCACCACAGAAGATCATGGCACAAGACAGAGTGACTTGATGAAGAAGCAGCAGTAGGAATTACACAGAAGAGGAATGAACAGCCTATATGGCATTTTCTGATCTCACACCTTTTGAAAACAGAACAGGCAATGCATTTAAGAGATTGCTACACACAGAAGATGATCAAATATGAGATGAACAATCACATGAGGAAAAGTAGTCCCAGACATGTTAGGCCAGTTCTTTGACTTAGTAAGCCATAGTCGCAAAAGACTATGAGAGACTTAAGTACACAGAATAAGCATCCAAAAAATGAATTGTCAGACTAGAACATTTATCTGTCAGAGACTGACAAAAATACAAGCAAGAGAACAAGGTAAAGGTTCTCTCTAGAAAGGCTTTTAAAACCCAAATGCAAGCATCTGAGGTAGCAATGACTGATGCAAGGGCATAGCTAAAACAAAAACTGCTTGTCACAACTTTAGAAGAGTTTCTAAGTTTCAGTACCATATAAGCAAATGGTACCTGGAATGGCTGGACTTGAGTCAGAAGCTGATCGCACGCTGAGGATTTGGCAACTATGCTTTCTATAGCTTTGGTCTCTTCTTCCTTCTTCCCTATTCTCCCTCTCCTGTTTTGAATGAGTAGACGAAAAACAAAGCACAATGGGATTTAACTGAAATTTTACATGTTAAAATATCTCCTTCGTTATTTTGACAGAATAAGCATCTTATGTGGACACTAATGTAGCTTGCATACATATTAATTACTCAATATAGGAGTTGTTTTCTACCCTGTTAGCAGGAAATATTTGTACTAATATGATTACTAATGATGTTCTAATATGATTCACCAAGTGAATGAAATGTTAAAATTTTTTTTTCCAGCTCAGGCAAATCATAGAAATAATAAATCAGATTGTTATTAATCATTGGATTTGGAAGAAAAGTTTCAAGACTTCTAGTCATCCCATTCAAGAAATCAGTGGACAAAGGTAATTCTACAGATAAGAAAAAAGTAACAGATACTGTATTGCTACTCAACTTGTTTGAGCTTTAACACTTACAAACTGTTGCAAAATTAAGATACAGTGTCAACTAAAACAACCCCAACATATCAACAAGGAGACTCCAAATCCATGGTGGTTCCCCATCTTACTTCTGCTGTCCCCCCACTTCATTTTTTGCATAAAATGAAAGTGCTGTAGAAAAATAGCATAAGATTACATGATTACAGCTATGCAACACAGTAGAATTTAATGCAGATAACACTGAAAGTTATCATTCAATCTAACCTCCTCTGTATTGCAATGCCACAAGAACTCCTTGAACTCCTATCTGAACTTAAATAGCCCATTTGGAAAGGCAGCCTTCCTTGTCATACGATTTCTTGCCAAGGAAAGTCTACCAAACAGAAAGGTAAGCTGTTTCAAAGATCTATACCCTTCGTTAGAAATACTCATACCTTATTCCTACCCTGAACCTGTCTTCAGTTTCCAGCACTGATCTTGGTACATTTGCATGCAACAGAAGGAAGTCTCCTCTCTATCAAATCTTTATTTCTATAGAGGTGTTTAAATCAGTCAATTCACATGCTAGCCTTCTATATTAAGCTTATATTAACAACTTATGCTCTTAGTCTTTGGTTGCAGATTTAACTCTTGCTCCTTTCAATTCTCTTACAGTTTACTGACCAAGTGTGAGGTACTGCTCTTCCCACCTATCTCAAGTACCTTTTCTTTCTCCTTTACACAGGGTCTGGCAATTGTGCTATGAGTTAGATGCAGTCACTAATCAGCAGAAAAATAGCCTACAGAACCTTAGGAACGAAGCTCCCAAATTTCAGATGCTTGAACTCAGCAGAGTATGGGAGTTTAGCTACTTTTATTAGGTAAACACTTGAAATTAAAAAGTTAGAGCTCTGCATCATCAGCATTTCAGCCTCAATCTCCACTACTTAAATAATATTAGATCATAACAGGAATTAATTATTCAGAGGTACGGGAAAACTACTATGAAATCTGACTGCTCAGTGGAACTCTTGGAAATCAAGAGATTTCTTATGAAGGAACAACAATTACTTTTATCACAACTATTCTAAAGCACCCAGGTTATACAAAAAGAATAGACTGTCAGTGTTGCTTCAGACAAATGACCCAAACCAAGTGCATGTATTTATGTCATTCCTTTTTGGTCATTATCTTCCCTTCAAGTATTTTTTTTTCCCCAGGATGAAGTAGTATCTTCAGTTTTTAGCAGCATCCCCCACAATCTTGGCTTAAGGAGATTCCATTTACTTTTTGCTAAGAGGTATTTTGCAGCACTGCATCCTTCTAGCACCATTTTTCACTCATTGTCTCTGAATTCTAGTTATTAGTTCTAGTCCACTCTCCCATTTTAAACTCTCCACTCGTTACCAAAAGCATTTTGTCCACATGTCACACAGAGAAACGTTAAGTTTCATTTAGTGCAGGAAAACCCCTTTGAAAGGCCTTCCAGCAGCTGCTTTGCTGTTCTCTGATGTGAACTCATATTATACGGCACTCTGTCCGCACCAGCTTGGGCCAGCAATCACTGAAGGATCACCAAAAGCTGTTTATTTGACATAGCTCCTACATATTAGGTTACAAAGTTTTCTCTACATGGAAGTAGAGTCTCAGATTTTCAGCTCCGAATAACTATCAGCTGAGATGATGCAGTGGCCTCTATACTCCATAGCCACACCTAAATGTCCTTATTCAGTGTGTTTGGCAGGACAAACTCCATAATTTATCAAGAGTCAAATCAACTCTCCTGTTCTCTATATGGGAGAGAGTTATTGAAGATTTTAGACAATGCACATTTGAAGTATTTTTTAGTGAGTAATTTAACCAGCTAGCCCTCCTGTTACCTTCCCATTCCCATGGGCAAAAAAAACAGACTGTTTCTGAAATAATCATAGCAGCAGTATGACTGCTCTGAAGTTGGCACCAGAACAGGTTTTTCAGAGAAAAGTAACTTCACACCCTCCTGAAAAGATGCACTGATAAACAATTAATTGCCAAACCTCTGACTGCCATAGGCTCAGAGGGGCAACTGCAAGGTTTGAAGTATTAAACAACCATATTAGCCTGAAGACTTCTAGCCAAACGTAATAGCTATGCCTTATTTCCTAAAAGCTTCGTCTCACCTCTAAATTTTAGTACAGTACATAACCCCAAAACAGTATTATGCATTTGTACCTTTTGCTACATTATAAAGAAAGGAGAAAAAAAGAGAGAAATTCTGATTCTGTAACAGGAGTACATATTTCTTGCTCTTCCCTCTGTTTCTACTCGCTTCTACCTCATACTACAAGATCTATTATAATGAAAAGCACTCTTTACAGAGCAGTACTTGATGCAGTAATGATGTCTGAGCCCCCTAAATTTCACCTTCATCCTCTACCATTCTGAAAGACTTGTCTAGCTATTATGTTCCTCAGCTTATCTCTTGAAAGGAAAAAAATCTCGCAGAGCACTGCTCCCAGCTCCCTCTCAGCTTCACCTAAACCCGCTCAGACTCCTCTGTTGGATTGTCCAATCTAAAGAAACGGCTTTCACTTTACAAGCCACAACACATGAATGATAGTACATAAAAACAACACTTTAATAAAAGACATCACTTCTTAGTCAACTAGAACTGGAAATTCCCCATTGCATCTGAAAGATTTCACATTTACTAGAAAGCACCAAGCTTAGGAGGCTTCAGACTAGATCAAAAATATACAAAGTACAACAGCAACAATCCTCTAAAAACTGTTCTGTTTCCACAGGGCCCCTCTGGTGGAAGCTAAGACAAGCTAATATTCTAAGAATAAGGCACGGCTCCCGCAGCAAATTTAGGTCTGGAGGTGTCCATTACAAGACTGATTGTGATTGCATATATTTTGGATGCAGAACGTTCATTATTTAGTCTTAAAGTAGGTTTGTTCGACAGGACAGGAAGAATAAGAGGCAGAAGTAGCCTCTGTGTAACTATCTGAAGGGGGTACCTGTTGCTCCATTAGAACTGAGATGGGAATTTCTTCTCTTCCCACTCCATGAAGCTGCCTCTTACATTTCACGCAGCTTTCCCTGCAGGCATGTGCGGAACACTGCACTGATGCTCTCATTCCAATTGCCATAGCTGAGAAATACAAGATACTATTATACAATCATCTGAACATGGGCCCGGAACATTTTTTTTTCAAATCCAAGAATACACAAATGAAAAAACTGCATGTGACAAATGCACGCAGTTTGAAGTATTCCCAACTAATTTCAAAACAACCAACTATAAAAGAGATATAAGGTAAACTCTGGGAAATCAGTTAACTACTTGAACATGAAAACTTTCTTTTCTGGTTTGTTACTACTCTTCTTGTATCTTCTATTTGAAGAAGACAGAAACCAGCAAGCAGCACAGAACATCCTGAGTCAAATGCAAGTACAAATCCATTGCCCTTTTAAAGAACTTTTAACACATACATAGCTTTACATTCAAAACCTACAAAAGGATATCCTGTGAAGGCCCAGTTGTATCTTAGTTGTACCAAAATATCATTCTCATTTTAAAAAGTCTTCAAAATATTTGAGCATAACCACTGCAGAACTGTCAATCTGAGCCTGCATGGACCCTAAAACAGTAGCTGTCAGATGCAAAATGGTCCACACGTTCTGACCTATATGTCAACTGTTATACTCCTCATATCAACAACATTAATTCTCAAACACTCAAAATCATAGAAAGCACATAAAACATTTTAAGTTTATCATATAGATCTATACTAGTCTTTCCACTACAGTGATGACACGCTCAATGGGAAAATTGGTTCTTCCATGACAAGTGGCATTTCTACAGGCCATATCTTTCATTTTCCTGAAAATGGAAACAGCCCACCCAAGTCTGGAAAATGCTGATCTGGCAACTCCAGCTGACTGGATTAAGCTGATCCAGAAAGGACAGAAGCAGCAGTAGCACGAGAATCCTCAGTGCAGCATGATGCTGACTAATCCAACGTCTTAAAAGATGATACCCTTTGACTGCTGAGGAACAGCACGATGAGAACCAGTTTGGACACTGAGCAAGTCAGATTTGTCTGGAAGAAGGCTCCTTTCAAAAACCACCCCTGAGAGGGAATTACATAGCTCTGTAAAATGACACGTCTCCTCCTCGAAGACACCAGGATAATGGTAAGCATGACGAACTGCCTCTTCAAAGAGCCTTCGACAAGCAAGTAAATTAGCAGGCCAAAATAGGTATCAGTCTTGCATGTAAACAAAGCGGCTCTCAGCTTCAGAGAGTGAAAAGCAAATGACAGAAATGACAGTCTAAAGATCACCACCTAGAATTATTTAGAAAATAAATAAATAAATAATAATAAAAAAAATACTGCTATGCTACAAAGCACAGGATGTTGCTGCAGCAATAATCACAGGATAGATGAAGCTTCTACAACACTAGAGGAATTTACAAAGTTATCCATGTTCTGTTTTTCTGCCAATAATGGCAAAACATATAAGAGAACTTCTGAGACAATGCAGTATTTAATCCCCTACAATACTGGTTTGAGGTAATCTATACACTGTTAACACTGAATATATTCAATAGCTGCCTACCAGACACTATTGCTGACCTAGCAGAATGCAGTCTTAAAAGTGTATTTTGAGAAAATGTGAACTACAGAAGAGTGTGTGGAAGGCAAAAGGTTTACAACCACACTTAGGTAGACACAAAGCAAACTCATAAGACTTCTCCAGCATAAGCATAATGTACTGTTTAGGTTTACAGAAGAAAACTATGTCTGTATCAAACTGGCTCAGTTAAAAGGATAGTAAATAGAAAGATAAATATGCACACTTCCACACAGATGTGGATATGCAGAAATGGCCTTATACATTTTAAACAGCTCTCAATCAGGTACAGTAAAAGCCAGTAGCCATCCTTCTAAGAATCTCAAAATTAATGATTTATTGGAAGGTACAAGCACTTACTTCTTCATGTGTACCTAGTATTAAAGCTCAAATGAATATGACGATAGAAATGATGTGAAAAGTAGTTCTGCAGGAAACTTGGGATTTTGAAATAGAACAGTGGAGCTACATACAGCAATACCAGACAAAAGAGAAATGGTTTCTCAGTTTTCCCATGAGGAGAAAAAGGAAAAAGCTCCTAAGCAGGTAAGACTTCATTGTCTGGAGAAACAAAGAGAAGGAAAGGAAAATAAGAGATTTGATCATTCAGATCCTTTCAGCATATGTAACCAGAAACCTTCTCAAGTTACAAGATGTCAACTGGATTGACATGATTTTCAAGTTTGAAAAATATTTAGCTATATTTTACCTTTATAAAACCTAATTCAGAAGTTGGATTTCCTTAAAATGTACAAGAGTGCAATAAAAGAAAAGCCCTAAACTCAAGTTATTATTCCACATTTCCTTAATACTGGGTGAAGAACAGAATTACTGCACCTGAAGACAATCTGAAGAAACAAACCCTCTCAAGACAGCTGATTCTCTTGTCCTTGATATTCATACAGTTCCATCAATCAAAATAAAAATCTAGGTCATCAGTATTTTCAGTCAGAATGCAGGAAAAACAGTACATCTTGTGATCCAAATATTCTCAGTGAGTGATGCAGAACACTTGGTAAAGCTTCTGACAGACATTTCTGACAGGACTTGAATCCTCTTCTCCCCACCTCCCCCTAGTATCAGTTCATTCCAGGTTCAATACCTTTTTCAGATATACTGAAGTCAAAGGAAGAAGGGAAAAGTTGTTCTTTCCTGCCTGAGGAGAATCTTGGACTGACAGAATTTGTTACAGATGTCATACGCTATTCTAAACTGGACTGTATCACATCCCTCCACCCATATTTGAGAAATAACAAATCCTTCACATGGGATTTGCTTAGTGTCACAGATAAGAGTCTCAGAATTAGGATCTTAACCAGAGTATCACCAACATGGCTTACCACCCAAGTCTGTCCCGTAACTTTTTCCTCCTTTTTCTCTGTACTCTTCACAGGCACAAATCCTGTCAGATCTTTAACTTGAAAAAGTCTAAGTCTAAGGCAATGCATCTTCTTGTGCAACTCCTTCAGCAGTTTCAAAACAGCAGCATCTCTTATTTCAACAACTAGAATAACTCTGATCCACTGTTAAAAAACATCTCCTTCTTCAAATCTGTCCTGACAGATAACCCCTTACAATCTCTCCAAACCTCAGAGCATTTGTTTGAGAAGAAATGGTTCCTCCATAAAGCTCAGCCTCAAAGATACTGCCATGTGGTCTTCATGGTACCAAAATCCAAATGGTAGGAAGAACAGAATCCAAAAGAAGCTGATCCAAAGTGAATCCATAAAGGACATACCCAAGTACCACCGGAAAAGGAGGACCTGAAAAAGCTGCATGATAAAACGACCATAATAGGGACCTACGAAAAATTCATGAGGAAAAGCAGCATAAAGTCTCTTATAATGAAAGGCAGGAATCAAACTGGCAAACATAGAAGAAAGCTATTGTAAAACACGCTGGTATTTTGTTGTCTTTAAAAGATAAGTTTATGATCTCTAAGTGCAGAGACATATTCTGCAGTTACATAGTCACCTCTTATCCATGCATTTTGTTCTTAGATCACAGAAAAACTGAAAGGCAGCTCTAGAATCTATTGACATTAATGGACAATGAGAAGAATTGCAGATGTTAGCTGAGACAAAGAGACTGCCCAAGATGTTTGTTTCTGGGAAAACTCTTCATTTAAACTTCAGAAGATGTGGAAAACAACTCAAAAGGTAAGGAAGGGATTCCCAAGGGATGGGATTCCACAGGTTTTTGAAAAGAAAGGACAGCAGGCATGGAGCACCACCCAGTGCTCAGAGCATCTGCCAAGAAGAAAAGAGGGGGCTCAGGCCACCCCCACACAGGATGAGACACATCCACGCCCCTGGGAATATCCAACTTGCCTTCGTGAGTAGTGGGCTAGGGAGGCCAAGAAGTGGAAATAAAGCCACATTTTTCCATAGAGAATAGTTAAGAACCTGTAAATATTTACACTGGAGGACCAGAAGGCTTTATACAGGTGTAAAATATATATATATATATATATATATATATATATATATATATATTTTACACCTGTATATATATATATATATATATATATATATATTTTACACCTGTAAAATATATATATATATATAAAATCCAAGTGAGTTTTATGCACGTAGGGTTTTTCATGCATTTCAAAGGGACTCTGATATGTTGCCTACTCCTTCCATGGAACACTTATGGGAATCACTTTGCTCATCGGCTACTGGAAACACCTCAGACTGCCCACGAGCAACGAAACCCAACATTATTGGCTTTTTGGTCCATTTGATGCTTAGGTGTTTTCTGGTACTTTGCTAGTTGGCCACAGCTAGCAAGCAAGTTACATGTAAGCCTGAGAAAGCCTGGTTGCACCACTAAAAGTCAGTCCTAGGCAAGGAATTGTGCGCTGCATCCCCGTGAGAATAAAATGGAAAGTAATGTCCAAGCACAGTAAGAAAACAATGAGACCTTTGTAGCAATTTTACTACACATTCACTAGCAGGAGTCTTCTACTGAATCTCAGAACAGAATACTGAGAATGTACTGTTTCTCAGTACAGAAACGTAAGTTATATCTAAATTAATTTCTAAGGAAGCATTTTCTTTCAGCTCTCAATTCCCTTTGATGAGATAGAAGCCACACATCAAAAAATCAACACTCCAGGCACGGCAGCAGGGGAAATAGCTGGAGAGGCAGGTATGTTGACTTGGCAGTGAAATAAGAGAAGAGATTCTCATCAGCTCTGGAAAAGGAGCAAAAGGAAAAGGCCAGAAGGAAGAAAAGTGTCAAAAGTAATTTTGAATGCTCACAGAATGTTTTACCTCATTTCTGGCAAATGGGAGGCTGGGTTACCAACCATATGTACCACAGAGTGATAGTATGCTAAAACAACACTATCATGTTTGCATGAAAATTCACTTAAGTTTTTCAATAGGATTTCTCTAAAAAGATGGGAAGAATCTCTTTCCACTGACATACCACACTACTGGGATTCAAGCAAACCTAGCCTAGGCCCAACAGCAGTTCAAATGCGTTTCATAGGACTTACATGACACCTTGCAGAACTTTCTGGGGATCGAGGTCAAATAATCTATCAACATAGTGGCGGCTACTGGCCGTTACTTCCTGCAGAAAAATAAAAATATCTATTTTTAAAACATAATTTACATCAACTCATACGATAGCAAACAAAGACGAATGACTAAAGCAGCAGCAAGTCTACAGAACCTACCAAACAAGATAGCAGCAAAACCACCAGATCATATTTAAATGTGCAGTATGTTGCTGCTGAGCAACATCCACACAAAGAATTAACCCTGTGTTTAAATGTGATTTAAAGAATAAGCTGCATCTGATGTGGATATCCATGTATTACAAGTCAAAGCAAGTTAACAGAGTACCTCCAGGTGTTTAAACAGTGATGGATATGGCATGCAAGAAGGGGTCTACTTTAGGCATCAGTACTGCCTTCGCTTCAATCTTATTATGTGTAATTACTACACAAAAAAGAAACAGAATTCCCATAACAGAAAAAGCTCTGAAGAACAGTTAATGTTGCTCAAGAAGCACACTCACAAGCAAACCCTCAAAAATAAGGAAGCTCCTATTAGGACATTTTTCTGAAACTTACCTTATTATAACATATTCACACACTTCTGAGACTGTCCTATAAGCTGCCCCACACTGCTACCAACCAGGAGAGCAGCACAAGACTCTCCATAGCATTCCCAGAGCTACTCTATAGCGCAAAGTGAACTAACTCTCCTCTCAGCAACAGGACCATGGTTGTAGGTTAAACATTTATGTGCCAGTGGGTTGTTATTCTCTTTGAGAAGCTGCAAACTCAGAGATTACAAAGCATTCCAAAAAAAGAAGGGTGGGAAAAGGGAAGGGAATTTTCCCTGCAGGTTCTCCTGAACATGTGCCAGAGCACGTTTCCATTATCTCTGTTCTTGTTTCTTTTTGCCTACTCAATCTTCTACTACGCTTTTCCCGTTTTTCCCTCATGAGTTTTCCTTCGAAGAAGCTATAAGGAAACTGCGAATTCCTCTTTGCTCTTGGAAGCATCTACGTTTGGACTAAAGCTGCTCCTGCCTCCCCATCCAGATGCAGGAGGTGCCAGCAGCTCCTCTCGCCTGCAGTCTCACACAAGTCTGAGGGAAAAAGAATCATCTAGAGCCCGCAGGACTCGTCTCCAGGAGCACCACTACGCTACACCAAATAAACTGCACCGCTAAACTTCCGCCAGGTAATCAAGGACGGCGTTTGGGGGCACAGCGGCAGACTTTCATCTACCAGATCTATCTATCTATATATATATATAAAATCTTTTGGACTTCAGACTCCCCGCTGCCTTCTGTTTCTAGAATATCCTGGCTTCCAGCCTGCTGACTGGTAGGTCTGCAGCAGGTCTATCATATTCGGGAAAATAAGTTTCTTTCCCCCCCCCCACCAACAAATTAAGTACCAAAAGCCGTATCCGCGCTACGGCAGCGGCGGGGAGGCCGGGAGCGGCGAGCCGCGGCCGGCGGCGCCGCGGGGCCGGCGGGGC
>NW_028186151.1:1314993-1329480 GCF_003343005.1 Rhea americana
GGCGAGGGGGCGGGGCGCCGCGGCCTCGCGCCCCGCGAATCGGCCGATGCCGAAACCCCGCTACCTTCTGCGAGAACGCGCCGTCGCGCATGCGCCGCCGCGCCGCGGGCACCCGCAGGACGGACGCCTTCCTCCCCCGCCCCCGCCCGCTGCGGCGCGCATGCGCCTGTCACCGCCCGCGGCGGCCCGGAGCCAGGGGGCAAGGTGCGCGTGCGCGGTTCCGCGCGTGGCGGGGCGCCGCTAGCAGCTGGGCGAGGCCGGCAGCGGCCGTTAACGGCCGGACGGGGCGGCGGGCTGGGGGGCCCGAGCGTGGCGCGGTAACGCAGGCGAGGGCACTGCAGTGTTGTCCCAGATCTGGCGCCTGCTTCTGGGCGGGCCGCTGCGCTGCTGCTCGGGCCGCTCTCCGCGGCACGGCGCCGCCGGCCTGGCGCTGGGGCCCAGGCGGCAGCGGCAGCCCGCGTCAGCCTGAGCCGAGCGCCACCCTCGGGAGCTGAGGGCGCTCCTGGGGACGCGGGGATGCGAATTCCGTCACTCCCCTTCCCCGAGCAGCGCTTTAAAGGGGGGGGTGAGGGGAAGGTAAAACAGCACAACCCAGCGGTCACTTCACTCTTCGTTTTTGCTCTTGTAAGGGAGCTGCTAAACACCCGTTTGCCAGCTGTTAGCAGAGAGAGGGCAGAGGCTAAGAGGGAAGCACAATAAACGTTTTAAGATGCTTTCACAAGTTAACTTTAATAGCAGCTGATAGTTGCTTTAATTTGAAAAATACTCCAAGAAAAAAAAAAGTTATATCCCTTTTTTTAAAGTTTGTTCTTTGAGTAGATTAATACAACATGCTTTGACCAAAATACCTGTGTTAGCCTGGAATGAAACAAGGGAATACTTTTCTCAAGCGCTTTACAGATAACACTGAAAAAGTTCTCAAAGCAAACGCAGGCTCCTATACTGAACAATGTGTTTATAAACTGTACCACAGTCCGACAAACATTTTCTAGGTATTTCTCACTAAAATTAAAGAAGTCAGATAATCTTAAAGACTTTAAAAAAGTTTTAAAGAGGGCTAAGGGATCTGGATCTTAAAGCCGATTAAACTTTATCAGCCTTTCCTACTCTTTTACACACTTCTTGGAATATTTAGTTATCTTTATTGGAGAAGCTTCAAATTCAGCACCACAACTGAATTCTACTTGCAGCAGAGAATGCTGCTGACAGGGAAAATCCATAATGGATGAGAGCACAGTAGAGACGGATGCTTTAAATTGCAAAGAGGATGCAAGTAACTGGAAGAAAGAGCACAGTAACTCTATACAGATCAGACAGGGGTTGTACTCAAACATTTTTTGTGGTAAGTATATTGACCATCTGCACCCTGCTCAGTGGGTGCTGAAATACTTCATTAAAAGAAAGGGAAAAAAAATCCTTAAAGATTTAAAAATCAGTATTCTACCTCAGCAAAGCCTTCTGCTTTCTAGAAAGCCAAAGTACATTTATCAAAGACATTTACTTTAAAATCATACAGAATCAAACTAAAATCTATCAAATATAAGCAACATCTTCCAGATTCATACCGTTCAGAATTTACACTTAAAATTTCATCTTTCTGAGGGTGCAAAGAAAAAGTACTTCCTTTATAGTCTTCAGAGCAGCTGAAACATAGGCATAATTAAGATCTTAGCAACAGATCCAGGACTTATAAAGGTCAGCTATCTTCAGTAATCCAGCTGACAGTTCATAGCTATTTTAAATAAACTGAGGGTTATACTAAACTTCCATTTTTTTTTACATCACTTCTTACAACTCTTCAGTGAGCGTTCTGACAGATGAGCAGGTATAAAGAGATACACGAGGAGCATTAGCAATGCCCAGGTAATCATTTAATACACAATACAGGATTTTCTAGGGAAAGAAAAAAAAAAAGGGATGCTAATAGCATCAACTCATACAGCTAAAGCTGGTGATCAAGACTGTGGAGAACTTTAATTTTGGCATTTCCTAGCTTTTGAATACTTACATGCATTTAGGTTTCATAGTAAAGTGCTGACCAGAGAGAAACAGAGGCAAGATGAATGCCACAATCTGAAACTCATTTTGACCCAGAAAAGTTCTAATATTTTCCCTGCTATAGCTCAGTCTCACCAACCCACGACACTTAGTTCCTTGTCCAAATCCGTGTTCCAATAAAGACGCTTTCTTCTCCACAGTGCCTAGGCTTTAGAGGAGTGGAAGAACATGGGAGGTACTTCTGGTCTCAAAAGCATACCTGGCAACACAGTCATGAGGAAGTCCTGCTCTGTCCAGACTCCTAGAAAGCACAGTACAAACTGCACGCTGAACTTGGCTGTAAGGCTAGTAAGTATTATGACTTATTTGCTATAGTTCCTGAAAACCTTGGCATTTTCATGATTCAGTAAGTTTTATCATCTTAACAGCCTTTTAGGCCCAAAGGAGTGCAATTTGCTTGCTAGTATTTTGGGGCAAAAATAGTTTAAAAAAAAAAAAGAACCTGCTTCAGAGAAGACCAGTTTCCTGGCAGCTCCTGTTATCCTCAGCTGAAGTTTATGAAGATGCTTTGGAAGACTCCAGACCAAATTAAAATAATTAGGCAAATTACACACTAGAGAAAAGAAGCATTAAGTCAAACCCCAGGCTTATGGTATCCATTGCTGTCTCGAGCAATTTATAAACGTCAATCCTTTCATATGAAGATGGAACATTGCCCTGCTTAGTAAGGACTGAGACAACGATGGTGTTCACATGTAAGAAGCTGTTCATCCTAACTAGTTACATTTTAGTTCTGAGAGATGTTTCTAAAGTTTTGAGAAACAGCACACAAGTGAGTTTAAGAGATGCTCTCTTCCATGTTCCTAATTAAACTGTCATGCTTGGAATTAAGAGGTTGGGCTTTCTATCAGAACTATAATTAAAAGCCAATATTGGATATACACTGTCATTTATGCCATAGAAATACTTACTAATCATATGGAATATCACCAGCTCCAGAGACAAAAAAAAAATCTTCACTCTTCTTCTACTGCCATTTTATCATCCCAATAACGCTACCTCTAAATTTAGTTCAGAGTCATTGCTTACGCTAACTTTGTATTAAAATTTTGGTGTAAAACAAAAACAAAGGCAATAAAATCAGACTATTCAGTCTCGTAAGTTAGACATCCTCTCACTTTCAACTTGACTTACAGTTTAAAAGTTTTCTTCTTGTTAAAGCAGCATGATAAATATTGGATAGCAGAAGTAGCAGTGTACACCAATAACCAAGAACAGAAGCAAAATCAACTGATTATACACAAGCTTTAAACCCTTTGACAAGGTACTTTGTTGGAAAAGTTTGCTTCTGGCTTAGATGTTTCATCCAGCTAGGTATTCCTCCTTGTGAGAGGTACATACAGCTCATTGCAGCTTAAAGTAATGTGATTAAGATAAAATACTCTTAAAATCATAAGAAGTTCACTACAGCTCTCACCACCTTCCTATAAAAGGGTAGGGAGAGAACTTAAGTTATTCATCATATGAATTATTCTGTTTTATCTTCATCCTCTGCAGCATAGATAGCTTGATTCCTTCTCTTAATTTTTTTCATGCCACTGTTCCCATTTTCATTACAACCAATGCGCTTTAAAGATCTTTCATTCAAGCTCTTCTCTTCAGTCTGCTTACTCGCCCCAGATTTCTCCAGTTCCTCGTTATTGGAGTCCATAGCATCATCCGATGATACCACCATGGAATCTGGCATGATTCTGATGTCAGAAAAACTTGCAGAGAAGTCAGGAGGATGATCAGGGGAAGGATCTACAGAACACGTACTCAAGTCCTCATCACCACCTTCTTCATCCAGCATTATTTCATCTGGGTTAATGGATGAAAGCCCAGAATTATCTGTATTATATTCACTGGGTTCCTCTGCTGACCCAGCACTGTCCATCTCCTCTTCCTCCTCCTCCTCTTCATATTCTCCACGTACTGAGTCCTCTTCTTTAGCTTGCTGGATCTTGTCATTGATGTCAGTGAGGCCAAACAGGGCACAAAATTCAGTGGTCTGTGGATTGATGGTATGAACTGGTTCTATGTGTTTTTGGGGCTTGCTGGGATCATAACAAGCAGCTGTCAATGTGAAGTTACAGGGAATTTTGAGGTTATGATTCAGCTCTTCTAACACTTCTTTGATGGCTTCTTCTGTAACACTGTAATCCCACCTAAATAAGTGTATAAAGTTACCACAAGCGCAGCTGGTGAGTATTTTCTGTTCCTACTGCAAAGAAAACTCTTAAAATAATTAATTCATCTAACCACAGATACCAGACTCCTCAAATGCTTCTTCAGAAACATATATTACCTTTGGTTAATACTGACATTACCCTCTCCCTCAAGGATTTGTATATTATGTCGCACACCCAATAAGCATTTACTATCCTAATCTAGGAATCCAGCCAAATTTTCAAGATCATAAGCGACCCCCCGCAATGGTCATATCCAAGATTAAAAAAAAAAAAAGTAACTGCCCATACAGAGCAGTAAAGAAATTTTATTCTCCAGAGCACAGCTCGTCACCAGCCCCTTTGTTTTCGAAGGCATTTGTATAGTCCTGAAAAACAGGCTGCAGAACAGACAAATATAAGATAAGCATATTTCCAGTTCAAGAAAAAGCACACTCCACTCTCTACTTCGTCTGCTACTTACTTTGCATGGAGGCCATTATTTTCAGGCATATTCCATGAACTCTGAGTCACATTAACAAGACTGTTGGTAGCCTTGAGGACTGCAATCCACTCAGCATCATATTCCAGGGACTCACTTGCATTAGGATCATGTTCTATGTCTATTATCTTTAAGAAGAAAAATGGCAAAACAGATGAATTATTTCTCGACAGAAATAAAGTTAGAAGTGTTACTTCAAATCTATTCAGATTAGCCACAACTGAGCTAGTCAGCTCTGATTTTAAGTGATCTGTAAACCAATTCAACCTTTTAAAGTAGGTTTAAAATTGTCCCAGACAGTTTAAGCCAGAGCTGCACACAGTTGGATCACCAGGCTGGTGGAAGGAAGGCAGGCAGGCAGCAATCCTCCAGGCCAGATTTGCTATAGGAATTTAAATGCAGACTAGCACCCCAGCATATATTTTCATAGCAAAAGCCTACCCTCAGACTCTCTCCCAACTCCAACGACATCTAGGGCAAATGGATCCTACTACACATCCCAAGAACAGGTAATGAATCATCTTTCTTTTAAGTTGACAAAAAAAAAAAAAAAAAAAAAAAAAAAAAAAAGCTACTTTATGGGAAGACTACTAAAATGCTCAACTGTCTTTGAAGAATATGCTGTAGGCAGCTCCCTCTCAAAGCAAAGGAAGTTAATTTAAGCAGCTTTACAGATGTGAGTGCAGGCAGCACATGCAGGCCATGCACATCAACATTGCTCTGCTCTTGGCAAGTTGTCTCCTATGCCAGTTGTAGCCTTGGTTCACGTTTGTGACATAGCCTTGCACAGAGCGCATTCAAATAGCCTAACCTTGAAGCAAAGGCACAGCTGGTATACAACTGGCACATCTCAAAGGCCAGGCATCAACAGTAAGATATTTTTGAATCACTGCTGGTGTCAATCTTTCAATACCGAGACAAAAAGCTGTAGATAAACTGACCTATGTTTTGGGGTTACCATAATCCATACTAATTTCACCCTCAGAAGGCAGGAGCATAAAACTGCCTGGGAGTTTATGGGTTGTTGAATGCAAACCTTGCCACCACAGGCATTGTTTGAGCTAATGGACTGGGCTGCGGGAAAAACTTTGCCACTTTACTGTTTCCAAACAATATTCTTTACTGATTAGGACCTTTGTGTAACCTCCAGGCTAAAACCTCATTCGCAACTTATCTTATTCATCCATTCTAGTCCTCTACTTGTACAGATTCTCTTCCCCTTTGCATGCTGAAGGCTTGATGCTTCCCATAAGTGAAACCTAAACAAGTAATGGCCTTCAGGCACCTGCAATAGAAAGGCTCTTCCCTCTGAGCAGATATCCCTTCCCTATACCACCTCAAGCTTGAAAGCTGGTCTCTTAAAAACAGTTAATGAGAACTGTGCAGTGCTCCCAAGGGGTCTCACCCTGACCTTGTCTAGGTGAAATTTCACCCATCTCTCAGTCCCTACAGATTGACCTATGAATTATTCTTCATCAGCAAAGATACCATAAGGATACTCCATTTGACACTTCCCATTAAAAATCCCCATAAACTAGATCTAGCTGCTGCCCTTCCTAGCCAAGATACACTCCAAACAAGGAAGTATAGCCATGCTTCTAGGAAGTTTCTTCAATTCCTGCTGGAATCCATAGCACTGAAAGCAAGTTACAGTACTCAACCTATCTGAACTCATCTCTCCAGATCCCTCTCTGACCCAAACTGGTAAAGAAAAGAAGCAGAATAGCCTCAAGACACTTTCTTCTTATATTTGACATTTGTCAAAAGTGCATGAGAGGAGATTCACTTCAAGATAAAGCCCAGCTACTTCTCCAGTTAGGTCAACTACTTGTTGTAAGGCAAAAAAAGATGGTAGGAATAAGCAAACACCACGCCTGCATGCTAGGGCCTATGGTCTGCTTGGTT
The DNA here is from genome assembly GCF_003343005.1 of Rhea americana. Taxonomy (NCBI): domain Eukaryota; kingdom Metazoa; phylum Chordata; class Aves; order Rheiformes; family Rheidae; genus Rhea; species Rhea americana. Next base: position 1,321,606 of record NW_028186151.1, read on the forward strand.
CAAGGCAATATTACACAAAAACCATTGCACATGTGCACCAGTCCTAGTTTCTTTCCAAATACCCCATTTATCAGAACCATTCCTCAACTTGTATCTCAGCACACTTTCTGCAATCCAGGCAAGTAAAGTACTTCAAAAGTAAAAACCCACTGTACATGGTCATCACCTGCAGAAAGTCTCTGTGAGGCAGACACTTATCCAGAGCCAGAAACTTTGTTGCTTTTGGTAGCTCTTCTTTGGAGGCTGTCTAGGAAACAAGCAGTTAACATTGTTATTAATATTTATTGAAATAGGACCATTTTAATCAAGTTATGTAGAAAGATTTAAAGGCATAATTAAGACAGAAGAAGAGTTTCTGAAATAGAGAAACATTATGGATATAACAGAGAGATGGAGGGATAAAGAGAAACAGACTTCAGCAGAATTCAAAGAGGAAATTGGATGTAGATGTTAATAAGATAAAGCAAGAGCCACAGGTCTCCCTCAGCCAAGGCAGCTGAGCATACTTAACCTTGATGCTGAAAGAAAAGCTTTAACAAAATTAGAAACAGACTTGTTGAGTCAGGAAGGTCTAGAGTTACAGTTTAACAAGCAAATAGCTTGCAAATAGGAACAGCAAGTGACACAACTTTCAGGAACAACTTAAATCAGCCAAAAAAAGTCTCAACCTATGGGGGCTTTTGGCTTCATCTCAGCAGCCTGAAGAACTTCATCTGCCAAGCCTTACTTCAGGCACCCTCCCATTCCATTTAACCCACTGTCTTCTTCTGAGTCACTTGCTGCCTTTCTCTATCACTTTATTTCAAAGTTGTCTCCTTTCCCAATAGAGTGATTAAAAGGGAAAGTTTACTGTACATTTAAAAAAAAAAATCAGGAAGTTTCAAGTTCAGTGGTTAGCTTTTTCATGCTGTCCATGAAGATGAAATAGTCACACCATCAATTCAAAACATCTGTTTTACTTGCATAAGCTAGTAGTCTTAGGACTACTTAATGTTTTAGGGCTTAGCAGCTGAGCTTTAGTAACTGAGTGAAAACATTAAGAACAGTTGTTTTTTCCAGACATGACTACCTGCATTAGAACTCCTAAGTGCGCTCGGGACACATACTTTCTTGATTCTTTCTTTACCTGGTGTTGCATGAAAGCTGCAAATTTAACATGAAGATGTGCTGAAAACCAGTAAGAGGGTTTCAGATACTGCAGAAGCTCTGAAGCAGCAGGGCTTCCTAGTGTGTTGCTCTCCACTTCTTGACGGAAGAAGGATTTCATTTTAAGAAGCTGTTTCTTGTTCCCATAGTGATATATGCTTCTTGGCCAATCATGCGACATAAATATATCCATTGGACGCTTTAGCTAGTGAGCCAAAGATGCATACAGAATAAATAAAACACATATTTAGACCAAGTTTCAAATTTACACAGCACAAAATGGCACTTGTGTAACAAGCGGGTGTTCTGTCTCAGATCAGATAAAAGTGACTAAGAGCCTCGCTTTTTAAAGCGATGAAGTTATACCAGTAAGCACAATCTTCCAAATGGTCTTTGAAGTTAAAGGACTCTAGTCCCCACTGTTTGTGCAACACTTTCTCAAGACAGTCAGTTGTGCTTTACATACATTGCCTTACAGTGATGTTCTGATATCCCTTATAAGTGTTAGACATTCAGAATACATGCTTGAAACTACAGCTGTGGACAAAGTTCTCTCCGCACTAAAGTCATCATCTTCCTCAGGAAATTTAAGAGATTTGTTTAAAGGGAAAATGGCCACACATGATGTTCCTCCTCAAAGGAGGCAGCAGTCTCAATGAACCAAGTACACCTTGGTTCAACATTCAGCATATTTTCGTCAGCTGTATCAGACCTCATCTCTAATAGAAACCCAAGTCCAACTGATATGAAATTCACAGGAAAATGCATCAACCTCTTCACAAAAAACAGCAAACCTTCATCCATCTTCAGCAATCGTCTCTAGTGAACACTTCAGTGTACAATTGCAACCTGAATAATCCTTCACAAGACGCTTATAAAACCATGCATTCACACTACAATCTCAGCCAAACAGAGTAGTCTGTTGTGACAGAGCAGGGAGTAGTCCATGTCTCAACCATAAAGCTAATCTGGCCTTTGGGCTCCTAGCCCTGGGTCAAAAATACTTTAACCACAGGAATTTGGCATCTGCTCATGCTGCTGGTTCAACTCCTGCATATTTTGGTTAACTTTGTATCAACCAGGCTTTATGTTAGACAAGATAGTACCCTTCTTCCTACATATAATAGAAACTTAGAACAAATGCATATACCTGGGGTACTTTTCATGCTGTTAATTTTATTCCATTTGAAACAAAATACCTCATTCCTGTGCCTGACTCAGATCAAATTTGTACTACTAAGCAAAGCATTGGAACAGGAACAACTGCAGAATCACAGTTCACATAAATGGGTCTGTCAAAATTAGCAAATGTTGAAGAGAAATCTCAGCTATTTAATAGTATACTGTTCAGAACAGCTTTAACATCTTGTTTCTAAATTAATGAAAATCATTATTATATATCATTTTTCAAAGAAAAAAAATCACTAACCTGCTTGAGTTTGAAGACTTCAATGTTCCTTACATGGTAAGCACTTCTTATTGTTTGCTGGTTGTATGGTGGACATTCAAAGTGGCCTGAAACATTTAAGAAAGAATAGTCACCTGCATCCACAGTTCCCTCCTAACACTGCTGGTTCTTGAGGTCATACAAATATACAGTATACAGTAATCCAGTTTCTGAAACAAGAAAATGGGAGTTTGACTCCAACACTTGAAACCCATAAGTCTTTCTGCTGAAGATCCTTGCTTCAGAAAAGTAGAGTGCTTTATTCCTGAAGGAGGCTTTGCACCACTCAGGCAAGATAACACCCTTCATTACTTCGCCATATCCCTTACCTTCACAGGTACGCCAGCACAGCCATGTGCCATCACATAGAGAGCTGATCACTGCACGGCCATGCAACATAGGTATCTATTATTTGAGCCAGTTCACAGGGCCACACATCCAAAAATGCTGGCACAGCCAAATAACATACAAGAACAAGCAAAAGACTGACATTATCTTGGAGAAAGCACGGTGCTTCCCCCTATATGAGGGATCAATGGCCAAAACATAGTCAGGCCACAGCATTTTATTTGGAAGAAGTACAAGCTAAAAGATCATGAGGCGCTGCATGAGATCTGACTCCCAAACTCAGGTTACTGATGCAATGATTTCATGTGTTTCTTCAAGGACCAAACATGAAAGCACAGCTTGCCAGATTCAGCAGCAGCTTAAAATGTCATGCCTGGAACTGTCCACAGGCAATACAGACTCTAGAAGGGCAAACATGCTCCCTTACCAAGGGGGATCTAGTCCACAAGTTTGTCTTGATACAAGAAAATCGAATGTCTGGCAGAGCTCCTACATACTCTTAAGGATGAACAGCAAGATTACATCTTTCATAGCTAGCACTATCATGAAAAAGTCTCATGATCATATCCCATGAGTTACATTCAGGTCAGCAAGATGCCTACTTGATGATGACAAATGTAATTCGCATTAATGTATTAAATAGAATCATCAAGTGTTTCAGAAAACTAGTTCATTACTTTGCAGCATGAAAGCACCTGCAAAGTTTCTCTGAAACAGTATCTTAGGAAAGACAGCATCACTATACAGTAATCACAAATAATAAAACATTATGCCATATGTTGAGATCAGAAAGACAAATCTATCTTCTGCTATTTGCTGACACCAGCTAACATTTGTGATCAGACCTCTGACCACCCAGGGAGATCCTTCAAGGGAGGGTTCTTGAACACACCTACACATATCTGGGGGAAACAATCTGACACTAAATCTCATCTCAGGATAGCACATTTGTAGATACCACACTGAAGTTGCATGTTTTATGCAGAAAAAGTTAAACAGACTTGCATTAGATGCTAAAAAGGACACTGCCAAGGAAGAACAAAGACCATCCCAAGTATAACATTCAAATGGCACAATCGCTTCCTGCTGTGGTTGGCAGGCAACTACTGTAACGCCTGCCACCTCCAGAAAGCCACAGAAATCCACATGTAAAGCCAAGGGAGGTTTCCAGCGTCAAGAGCCAGTGCCCGAGATACGAGAGAAGGAGCCAGAGCCTCCCACCGCGGCCGAGAGCCCCTCCCGCGGCCTCCCCGCCGCACCTTTCCGGTAGTCGTGAGACTTGAAGATGCCCGAGATGCCGCCGATCCTCACGCCGCGGAACCGCACCACGCCCGCGTAACCTAGGGGAGACGGAGGGCGGCTCGTCACGGCGGGGGCCGAGCCATGCCGGGGCCAGGGTCGGAATACCCGCGGCCGGCGCGGCGAGAGCCGGCAGCCGAGCCCTACCGAGGTAGTAGATGTTGGGCGCCACCCACCCGCCGTACGGCAGCTCCTGCAGGTGGTTGGACGCCTCGTGGTTGCCGCCGATGAAGATGGTGAGCACCGGGGCCTTCCTCTCACCGGAGTAGTACCTGCGGGGACACGACACCACTGTAAGGACCGGGCCGGGCCGGGCCGCGGCGGGACCGGCCGCGGCGGGGCGGCGCTCACCGGTGGAAGGTCTGCATGTGGCGGTATTTGGCGGGCACGGCCATGCAGCGCAGGTCCGCCTCGTTGCGCACGGCCTGGAAGTCGCCGCAGCAGAGCAGCAAGTCGGGCCGCACGTTGTGCCGCCGCTGCAACAGTTCCAGCGTCTCGTACATCTTGTCCAGGGCGCCATGGCAGCAGCCGGCCACCGCCACCTTCATGGCCGCTCCGCCGCGCGCAGGCGCCGCGCGCGCCTTTCGCGTCGGCGCCGCGCCCCGCCGCACCCGCGCAAGCGCAGGCGCGCTACGGCCCGCGGGGGTGGCGCCGGTAGGGTGAGCGCGGGCCCGCGGCGCGCGCAGCCGGAGCTGCACGGGCTGGCGGCGCCAGCGGCCCGCGGCGCGCTCTGCGCCGAGCCCCCGCGGGGGCGGGTCACGGCGCTCAGCACCAAGGTGCTGCTGCCGCGGCGCCGGTTCGGCACCAGCACAGGGGTAGCACCACGGTCCCTAACTAAAAGTCCGTCTCTACATAGGCCGCAGAGTTCTGGACGTTTTGATGTCCCGGGCAGTGGGGCCCAGCAGAGGGGATGCAAACTGCGTAACGGGATCCTGCGCAATCCCCACACACCACAGAGGCCACGAGGTGCCTGTGTCCGCGGGTGCAGCCAGGGCGAGCACAGTACAGACCAGGCCTCTTCTGCACGCTTCGCGGCCTCGGCAAGGAAGCCACAACAGCTTTACTCGTTTCTCGTTGTGTGGCACAAAGGCTGCAAACGAAGCCGTAGCGGAGCGGTTGTGGCGGTGCAGAAAGAGTAGTAGCTGTGCGTATTTTATGCCAATAAAAGAGTGGCTATGGCTTTGCAAAAGACATACCAATTCTGCAATACTTTTGTCCCACCAGTTCAGCATCATGTAGGCATGTTTCTACATTTCACATTTTACACATACATTTTACATTTCAAATACTGCTTTCTTATACCTTCCTAAAAAGCAAGGACAGAAATAGCTCATGGTTTTACCAGTACAATGGCATACAGGACACAGTGGGAAACTGGACCTCTGTCCTTTTACTTACAGGACGTCAGACTCCCTGTTCTGCAGAGTACCAATTTCCTCATTTTCAGGGGCGGCAAACTGGATCATAGGATGGTATTTGTGTGTCATATAATAAAACCACTCCAGACTTTTTCCACTGTTTTTTTTTTAACAGTCTTGAGGGATTGAACAGAATTACAACATAGTTAAACATTAACTTGCTACTACTTACCCTGTAATCATGGAACTAAGCAGGCATTCCTGTTCCCCTACAGTAGCAGGCATTGAACAATGGCTTCTCTTTTGATACTAAGAAAATATGAGTGTTCTGTAAGTATTTCATAATTTCACAACATTGGATTACTGTGTATTTCTTGGGGCTTTCATCCAAGCCCAGCTGAAGTCAAGCAAAAAGTTCCCCTAGCTTTAGATCCCCACAGGTCTTTGGAGTAAAAAGTCACACAGAAGTAGTCTTAGGAAAAGTTAGCTCTTCTGCTAACTTTGCTGACACATACCTGAGAATGTTGTGAGAATTCAGTTTGCCAAATCATCTCCTGGGAAGGCCTTCCAGCGTCTTTTGGAAAACACAGCTGCCCCTTGCAGTTGCCATGCCTCAGACTTCCTAGAGGGGTCAGGATGGGAGACAGAGAGGCCCGTGAATCTCTAGAAGATCCCATCCTACCTTCTGGCCATCTTGGGTGGCTTTCCAAGATTGCCAGCAGCTGCCTCCCAGCTCCACTTCTTCCAGCAGGCCAGACCTTCGCTTTTCCTTTCCTGAGACAGCCCTTCGTCTCCCTGTTTAGCCAACTTTGTCAGGCAGATTCCCCAGAGTCAGGCAAGGTATGCTTATACTGTAATTGTAAATCTCAAGCTTTCAGCTTGGGCTTGTTTCGCATACCCCATGTGCCACTTATCCCAACCGGTGCACAAGTGAGCCTCTGTATTTTCTTTATGTTGCAGCATTTTAATATTTGTACGCTGTTTATTATGCATCCCTAATTTAACTGCGGGTGATCACTGAACAAATCTGCTCTGAACTTTCCACAGCAGTCAGACCACTTTCCACTAAAGTCAGACCCTGTGGAGGCAGCTCTGGTCTGTGACGTGACCGATGTGCAGCTGTCTTCCAGCATGTGACTAATGCATTTGGTTGTTAATTGGGCTCTGCAGTTCCCAGTCCCTTGCTCTGATGTGCTTGCGCATGTCTGAGCGCCTGACTGGATGTGCAGTCTTACAACAGGGGACCTGCACTTCTCTGAAGTGACTGAATGCATGTCCTATCCTTCACAACAGGGGAAGCAATCGTGAGGCCACAAAGGGAGAGTCTCAAGAAACAGGCTTGGATCAGTGGATTGTTCTGGTGGGAGGTATTTGGCCTTTTGGCTGTTGCCTGACCACACTGATCAGTAATGTTTCTTTCCTGAGCTGACTGTGGTAATGTGGCCATGTAAGTAATTCAGCTTTTCTCTCCAGGGGAATGAAGAAGAATGAAAGGCATCCTCGCTGAGGACGACTGGGTTGTTTCCCTCACCTCTGGAAATGGAATGACAGATGCTTTTGGTCACTTTTCCTGCCAAGTGCTTCCCAGCTCCCAAGGATACACTAAAATGAAGAGGAACAGCAGAATGGAGCCAGTGGGAGGCACCTGGAGCCAACTTTTGGGGTGAGATGGAGTGGCTGAAAAGAGAGATAGAAAGAAGAAGTGGCGGGAGAGAGCAAATACATGTGTTTGTGAAGGAGGAGGAGATGTGCAGTGTGAGAGACGAATCAAGTATGTTCAGCTGAGAGTTTGAGTCATAAGCCTTACCTGCAACGATGCTTTTGTGCCTCTGAGCGCCTCCTCCCCCAGTTTTGTGTCTGATCATTGCAGCATAAAAACACAACCTGCAGTGCAAAACACCCTCTGTCAATGCAAGGCCTGCTCTGGCCCTAGCTGCTGTGGCACAGCAGCTGCCTTCCCTTCTAGTTGCGCTTTGGCTGTCCTCCCTCTTTTTACCTTCTCCTGGAGGCACCCATCACGCTGTTTTGCTGCAGGACACTAACCGCCTTGAGCCACGAGGGTTGCAAACCTGCAGAAGCCAACCGACGAGGCAACCTAGTTGCCAGATTTCACCAGTAGCTGAGGCAGAACAAAACCCGCCACCCAGGACGCCACATCCTGGTGGACTCGGCGCACTCCCTCCGAGCACGGCTCTCGCAGGGACGCAGCGAGGGACCTGCCAGCCCCACATGGCCCCAGGACACCTCGGCGACGTGGCCGCCCGCCGCCTCGCACCG